>NC_044321.2:3413431-3751556 GCF_007474595.2 Lynx canadensis | reverse complement strand
GCGGTTGGTGGGTTCGAGCCCCACGTCAGGCTCTGTGCCGACAGCTCAGAGCCTGGAGCCTGCTTCGGATTCTGTGTCTCCCTCTCTCTCTGCCCCCTCCCCCACTCATGCTCTGTCTCTCTCTGTCTCAGAAATAAACATTAAAAAAAGAAGAAGAAGGGGCGCCTGGGTGGCGCAGTCGGTTAAGCGTCCGACTTCAGCCAGGTCACGATCTCGCGGTCCGTGAGTTCGAGCCCCGCGTCGGGCTCTGGGCTGATGGCTCGGAGCCTGGAGCCTGTTTCCGGTTCTGTGTCTCCCTCTCTCTCTGCCCCTCCCCCGTTCATGCTATGTCTCTCTCTGTCCCAAAAATAAATAAAAACGTTGAAAAAAAAAATTTAAAAAAAAAAAAAAGAAGAAGAAGAAAAGCAGACATGAATATCTTTTTGCCCATGAACCATGCCTACCTTAAGGGAAAAGCTTACTGCACTTTTTACTTATCCATTTTTAATTTTTTCAATGGTTATTCATTAAAAAGTTTTTTTAATATTTATTTTTGAAGGAGAGAGAGACAGTGTGAGCAGCGGGGGAGGGAGGAGGAACAGAGAGAGAGGGAGACACAGAATCCAAACCAGGCTCCAGGTCCCAAGCTGTCAGTACAGAGCCTGACATGGGGCTCGAATTTACCAACTGTCAGATCATGACCTGAGCTAAAGTCAGATGCACAACCAACTGAGCCACCCTGGTGCCCCTAATTCATTTTTCAGAGAGCGAGAGAGCGCAAGCGGGGAAGGGGTACAGAGAGAGGGAGACACAGAATCCAAAGCAGGCTACAGGTTCTGAGATGTCAGAGCAGACCTTCACATCAGGCTTGAAATTGTGAACCATGAGATCATGACCTGAGCTGAAGTTGGATGCTCAACCAACTGAGCCACCCAGTGCTCCCTTCCTGGACTTTTTAAATGAGCACTGATTCCCAACATACAGCTTTGGAGAATGGGTCTTCCCTGACCTTGGCAATTTTGCCTTGATAGAAATTTAAGTTGATATCAGAATTGACATGAACCCACAGTCATGAATGTTAAACTCCCAGCAGACCGAAATTGGGATGGATTCCTTATCTACCAGTGTTGCTTCTCATGACTCCTGTCCTGAGGAACGTTTGCATGGTCTCTCATTAAACAGGAGGGATTTGTTTCCCTGGAGTCTTAGCAAACTGGCCATGGCTGAATTTTCCGTGTTCAAGAGCTGAGGCTTGCTCATCAAGGCACAATGAACCCATGAAAGGCACCTTTCTTCCCTTCAGCCTTCGTGCTTATGAGCTTTCAAGACAATAAAAAACCTTAGTGGGCTGGCATTGCACAAAAGCTCCAAGACTCTGAAGAAAGAAAATCAAATCTCTGTGCCCACCACAGAAGCTGGGGGACAGCTGGGTATGGAATGTGTTCACTCCCACTGGGTGACCAGAAGGACAGCTCTGAAAGTGTGAGCGTTCTCTCCCCTTATGTAATAAGTTGCATGATGTGAAACCCTTCTTGACTGTGCTCCATAAACACTTTGCAGAACTGTCACATGGCTTTGCAGTTGGATCCGCCAGTCTCCAGTAATTCACCTGAAAAACCTAAATGAAACCTAGATCGATAAAGAAAACCCAACAACACAAGAGGGACAGGGAGAGGGAACTTTCGGTCAACCTCGCATTGTGCTTTTGGCCACTTCCTTCTGAACCGATGCCCAGGCTGTTTTGTGGACATCAAGGGCACGCAAACTGTTCAACAAGAAGTGCCCTGCGTTGCCATGGCAAAACGGGAAGCGTCCGCAACGTCACAGAGCTCACTGGCAGCACTGTGGTAAACAAAGCAGTTAAGGCCAGTGTTTTTGCCAACAGAAGTCATGCGTGCGTGTCGTGGAGTCAGACGTCTTAAAGCCGAGGGCTGTGTCCTGAAGCATATGAAAGAAATTGACCAGAAAATAAAAAGGATAGAAACCAATGAGAACACTACTTATGGATTTAAGTGTCAACGTAGTCCGTGCCTTTGGTTCTTAACCGGGGCGCAGTTTTACCCTCAGTGGACATTTGGCAATGCTGGGAGTCATTTTTGGTTGTCATAGCTGGAGAGAGGGTGATGATGGTACTACCATCTGGTTCTAAAGGGTAACAGTATAATGCACGAGACAGCTCCGTACGAAGAAACAAAACACAAAAACCCCGACTATCCAGCCCTGTATGTCACTAATGCTGAGGTTGAAAAACCCTGCTCTCTTCAAGGAAGAGCTTTGCATAAGACCGTCCGTAGGAAGCCTGATCTGTTAAAAATCTGTTCCCTACCAATCCATACCACAATGGCCAAAACAACAGACTTTTGGGTGGGGGGGGGGGGGCGGTGAAGAAAACAGATAAAAAATAAAAGAAAATGTTGCACTGACATCAACTCCCAGTATAGTACATAATGTTCTTGAAGGGTTCTGTTAGACAGAAGACATACAAAGCCCCAAACTATGGAATCCACTTAATGACCCAGCTCTGAAGAAAACAGGCATATCTGTGGGCTCCAATCAATTGATAAGATATGTGAATCTCTGAAGTCCCCCTGCAGAGTCTGGGAAGGAACACGTGTGTGTCAAGCTTGTGTCCGAGTAGGGACGCTCGCAGACAAGAGCCAGGCTGACAGTGCAGGTAATCTGCTCTCTGGTTAGCAGCTGTCCACACCTTCTGCAGGGCTGATGTGTGCACTCACCATCACTGTGTGATGCTTCTGTTGCAAACCAGCCACTTGGTCTGGGAATCAGAAACCTACAGCATGACTCATCTGTAGCTATGTCTTCATGATGGCCAGTGTCTATGTCACACAGCCAAATGCCCTTGTCACGATCTCCATGCTCGCTTTGATGGGGCAGCTTGTCTTTGACTTTGCAGAGACCCAATGTCATCATTTGGGTGCCTTCCCAACTATCCTTTGAGCGAGAGACTGTTGGTTCCCAAGGGCTTGTCTTTCATAAAGGTACATGAACACTACTCTACAACGTCATGTGCAACTGTCCTTTCCTCTGTGAGAACTGAGGAGAAGCGTGCTAGAAAGTCCATGGCAGGTTTTCTCTTACTATCACACGGCACATCATTTCATATCACCTTGGTTGGATGAAGAATGCTGTGCTGAATCTCTGCTTTGGCTGCTGGCCAAACAAAGGATGAGCTTGTTTTTGGTGTTTACTCTCATCTTATTACTATTTAACCAAGGCTGCTTGACTGTGTGTGTGTGTGTGTGTGTTTTAAAGACAGATATTTCTCTGAGGAGTCAGTGTATGGCCTCCACCATCTTTAAGGTGACACACTTATTTACCAAACCAGTTGATGTGAAAATGTGCCTTTCCATAAATCCCTCTTGGGAACAGAGGAAATAGCTCTTGATTATCCACAACATGACTGTCGTAGAACATAAAAGTGGTGTCCATCTCGGGAGTTTGACAGCGTCTTATCCAAGGGAGATGACTCAATGGTGTAAGCATTGGTTGTCATTGGAGAGCAATTTCACTGAGTCGAGTGCTCCTCCATGGAATGCAGAAAGGTGGTAGTACAACCTTACTCGTTCAAAACAGGCCCTGCCTGGCATCGTTTTAGAAGTTACTGCTTGGGGCGCCTGGGTGGCTCCGTCGGTTGAGCTTCCAACTTCAGCTCGGGTCATGATCTCACAGTCTGTGAGTTCCAGCCCCGAGTGGGGCTCTGTGCTGACAGCTCAGAGCCCGGGACCTGTTTCAGATTCTGTGTCTCCCTCTCTCTCTGACCCTTCCCCATTCATGCTCTGTCTCTCTCTGTCTCAAAAATAAATAAACGTTAGGGGTGCCTGGGTGGCTCAGTCGGTTAAGCGTCCGACTTCAGCCAGGTCACGATCTCGCGGTCCGTGAGTTCGAGCCCCGCGTCGGGCTCTGGGCTGATGGCTCGGAGCCTGGAGCCTGTTTCCGATTCTGTGTCTCCCTCTCTGTCTGCCCCTCCCCCGTTCATGCTCTATCTCTCTCTGTCTCAAAAATAAATAAACGTTAAAAAAATTAAAAAAAAAAGAAGTTACTGCTTATCACAACCTAAAATTTAGAATTTGGGGACAAAGCACCCAATTTGAATCAGCTGCCGTTCTTTTCCTGAGGATTCACACAGGTGCCTGTCGTTGATGTTCTGATGTATGTGTCTGACTTTGAGGAGCTGCCATCGCCTGTGTAGCCTTGTTCAAAGGTTTTATAATTTGTAAATCAAAGCAGAAGTTATAACCCCTTGCACCTCTTGCAAAGATACTTATGTCTCATCATTTCTCCTTGAGCGTTGTTCTGGTAAAAATGGTTCATCTCTGTTGTTGATGAGTGTTGGCTTCCTCAGTATATCTACTCTCTGACTAGTCCCTTCATCCAGGCTGGCCCCACTGTGCATCCCTACCTCCCATTTCTCACTTCCTGTCCATTCCTGTCCATTCCCAAGTCCCTTCCTGTCCATTCAGGCCGGACTCCAAGATTTTCATTTCAGCGGATATCTCCTTGATGCATGGACTCCTATAACTCTCATGTTTCTGTTTCCTCTGCTGCATCACTTCTTTGAAAACCCAGTTTGTTTCTCCAGTACTAACCGCTGAGTATTTGGGGGGATTGGTATCATACCACTTCATTTGCCTCTAACTTACGTGTACCCCAATGCCATCAGCAATCCTGACAGATGGGGGGCCCTTCTGTGTTCCTCCAAGGAGTGGTTCCAAATGCTTATCACATTGTTCAGGGCACTCAAGGCCTTCTTTGTGTCCCTTCCTTTACCCCAGTAGAATGGATCCCTACTTCAGAGGGAAGAGGAAATGTATTGGGATGATGCACTGAGTGCCTGACCACTACACCTGTCCTTAGAGACTCTATAGGGATAAGCTGCTTAGTGCTCTGCTGCTATGCGTTGTCCTTGTTCTGTGACCTACTGTTCTCACTTTCCGTCTTCCCTCTGATCCCATGGATGTATGATCTGTGTTTTGTTGAAATGGCTTGAGTAGAGAGAGAAGAAAACCTGAATGACAGGTCTGAAGGAGGGGTGGGGAGGAAACAGGAAGACAAAGTACCGATCACCATCCTGGGAATGTTGATGGGCAAGAAGGACTGAACCAGCTAGAGAGGATGTAGGACAGGGAGAGTGTGCAAGGTGCGCAGATGATCCTGTACCGTAATTCTTATTTTCCACACCTCTAGTGAGGCTGCGAAAGCACCAGTCATGCTGCTTAACTGCTCAGCTAAATTCCTCCTGCTGTAAAAAAAAATATCTTGCATGATTTATAGATAGGTTTTCACACTTAAAATATAATTCATACAAACATGGAGATTTGTGAGGTGAGACGCAAGAAGAAATACTCACCTAAGCATGGCTGATAATGAGTTTTATATTTCTGACATCTCTCAAAGTGTGATGAAAGGTTGTATTTATATCTTGAAAAATGATCACAAGGCCCTCAAAGAGATTCTCCTTAGCTAATAAGGATTTGGGCTCAATGCTATTTTCTTTCCACCCCTTCTCCAAAAAGAAAGCATTCGATGTTTTCATTGCTGAAGTATTGGTGAGCGGGCTGTTTACTAAATAAACTCATAGAATGTGGGGCTGGAGGAGGTAATTATGAAAACAGATCGGGGACCAAAATATTCCTGTATCGCTAGCTGCTGTGATTTCTTTATTGGAAGCCAGACACTTTGCCTAGGGATTTGCCAAGTGACTTGCATAAGGGACTCCACAGGCAGAAATGATGAAGAAAGCCAGAAGTCGCTTCTCTTTTTCCCCTTTTCTCTCAGTGTGTGAAGGGCATCGTATTCTTTCTTGAGGGTTTTCAGCAGTCATGACACCATGGCAATTTGGGCACTACACCAAAAAGTTCCCAGGGTGTTGTTGACTCTGACGACTGTTCAGACACCAAGTCCCCTTTAGGTCTCTCAGCTGAAGTAGTTACTGAGTTAATTACCAAACCACAATTGATTTAAACAAGTACCCATGTGACGCCTACAGCACATCGTATCATTGGGATAGAAACCTCCAATGATTTCCTTGACGTTTTTAATTTAATTGTTTCTTTGAGGGAAACACAAAACCTCACCATATTCAGCAAAGGGACTGGTAGCCAGTGATTCCAACAGACAATTCCATCTGCCTGAAGACAGCCAGGCAGCAACAGTCATGGGATGGGAAACTCACTGTGTGGAAAACACCACGTCTGTGTGTTGGGCTCTTTAAGGAAAACGGTGAATGGGGACCTCAGATGTTGGCCGTCTTTGGGAGCAACACACACACACACACACACACACACACACACACACACACGCCTTCTACCCAAAGCACTGTTTCCAAAGGCACAACTCAATAAGCAAACATCTTATAGTAAAAACAAAATGCCTGTGTGCTAAGGGTGCATAGTGGCAGCCCCCTGTGAGACCGAATCTCTGAAACAGAGTCTTCAGTCCGATGAAGCATGGGTCTGCAGCATGGCTCCTAGACATACTTAACATTTGGGAAGCACAGACCGAGCCTTGTGCACGTGAGTGGCCCAACACCTGCCACCATCTCCTGTACGTAGAGAACGTCCAGCAAAGACTCTGGCCATTGCCTTTGCATATCCTCCCCGTGTGGAGTACATCCCACTTAACTTTACTTCTTTTATACTAGACTCAACTTGCTGTCACCCGTCCACACAGCCAATAGCCATTTCATAATCGACTGTCATGCCTTGGGGCAAAAATCATTGCTGGAAGGGAAGAAAAAAATTAATGCACGACACCTCTGTGTTCCATGGCCAGATATTAAGGGCAATTTTCACCGTGTTGTGAGCGGATACCCATGCAAGAGATGTTGCTAGCAACTCAGCGAGTTCATTTCCTTCTAGCACACAAGAAACGGACTTTGCGGGGGCTTGTTACACACATGAGACGTGGCTGCAGAAATATCTTACAAAAAGGACCACTTCCCGTATCATGAGCAAAGGCATCATAGAAGCAAAAATATTTAATGTGCACCTAGCTTGTGCCAGCCCCTTGTGCAACTTCACTTGCCGTTCTCTCCTAGCTAGAGCATCGCTGTTCCCACCACCACACCCATCTCCCTGTCCTTGCCTCACATCAGCTCTGCCCCACCAATCCTTATGCCTAGATCTATACCTCCCTCTCTAAAGCAAAGAGAAAGTAGTCATTTTCCAGAATAATCTCCCTTGTTTCCGCACATCTCCTGCAAAATGATCTATACTTGCATGCTTTCTTACCTCCAGTCTATGGGGAGCACAGGAAGAGAGAGAAGAATCTCCCCCATCTGCTCTTGAAACTCCATCACATCTCAGGGCGATCTCCAGCCTTCATCCTCTTTCCCTCCCTTATCACCAACCTTTCCAAGAATAGACCACCTATCTCGAATGAGTGCTCTATGCTTTTCAACATACTTGCCAAATATCATCAATCAGTATGGTTCCAATTTTAGCACATCCATTGCTGGGCAAACACTCACAAAATTGTCTTTGCTCGTATTCACGACGTCGCCTCCTACTTATTCCTTAAAGCCACTGCCACCTGCTTTCAGAATTCGCTACTCTTCAGTTCCGGGTACTTTCAAGGTCAGTCCTCAGTGACCTTCTAAACACACTTTAATAACATCTCTGCGGTCGTATTTCTACTTGGTCTCAGTGCATGTATTATCGCAGAATGGGCACCTTTAAAAAAAATCTTGCCTTCCCTTTTTTAAAGGAGTTAAGAGTTTTAAACTACACCTCAGCTGTTCCGGACTTCTGTATTTCTTGAACCTCTGGTAATCCGTGCCTCTGAGAGACTGAACAGTGAGTCTATTCAGGGTGTTTACCACAATCTCATCTTACACTGTATTTAAGGAGTAGGTGCATAGGATATGACTGATTGTGGTCAGAGAAATTATTTTGTCAGCAACAATATAGTCGTATAATAAGGCTCTGTGTCAAACCTTTATGGTTGAACATAAAAGAAGCTTGCAGGAAACCCAAGAATTACTCAGATCCAGGGCCTGAAGGTGTTCATGGAGACAAATGACAATTAATGTGGTAAAGTAAAGGCGGAGTGATTCACACATTCACAGAGTTCCTCCTGGGTCATGACCCTTGAACTGCGGACACATTCAGATGGTCGAGCTCACGTAAACCTGCAAGCTGTTATCGATGAGGCCCTCAAGGGGTCAAATAGATAAATACTAAAATCTTAAACATAACCTTTCACAAAAAGGGGAGAGAGTTATTTCACCCTACAAGGTTTTTTTTTTTTTTTTTTCCATCTTTCTTAGGATGGTGAACTGAAGGACACATAATAACTTGCAATGATTTTCATAGACCATCTACACACACATTTTTCTCTTATATTCTCTGCTGCACGCTCTGCAGACTTCAAGACGTGAGTCTAAAAATAAAGACGCACGAAGATTCAATCACTACTATTCTTTTATTTAAAGCTCTGGACAATTACTGAGAAAAAAACCCCAGGGGATGAAAAATAGAGATTAGAAAAATCGAATAAGAAAGTCATTATGTACAATACATCATTTGGTATATGGCGTTTTGTGATCTTGAATTTTAATAATGAGTCAGAGAATAGTTAGGATTTTTACTGAGTATTATGATCCTGTAAAATTATTCCCATCAGGGCATTTTCCTAAGTACCTCAGAGATTAAATTGATATTTAAATATACCTTTCTAAAGCAGATATTATTTCCTATATGTTCAAAGACGATTATGGTTGTCTAATTAACATTAGCCAATGATCAATATGCTCATCATTAATTTGGAAAATTTTCTGAAATAATGCATGTAGATAATTGGGCAACAACAGAGTAATATCTATTCATATCTAAAGAGTATTTAAATATTGACAAGGGCCTCATGCATATGTATGCCCCTGAAAAGGTCAAGATGAGTCATGGTGTAGCACTGTACTTCTTGAGAATAAGCTTGAAGAAATATGTGTAATGCCCTTCTGCAGCCCAAAGCCTAGCAGATAAACTCAAGCAAGATTCAACGTACATACTGAACCCAAGGGGAAACGTTCTACCCCACTTTGGATGTCATTAATTCGTTTATTTCTTCATGCATGCATTACAAAAAAAGTATGAAGTTGAAGGCACTGTGCTAAAGAATGACACATGAAATACACAGTTCCCCATCCCAAGCCACTTATCACCTCAAAGGAGAAACAGAGAAATAAAGGTTTGGCATGAAGCAAAATCAGATAAGTTATTTTAGAGAGGCAGGAGCAAGAGAGGTCCTCCTGTTCCCTAGTGTAACGATAGATTATGATTGGAGAGGGCTGAGGGAGGTCAGATTTGGAGGTGACTTAAAACAGTGCCTTTTGAGTTGGATTGGAAGAAAGTGTAGGCACTGGTAAGTCTAACAGGATATAGTACATCTTGTTAGCCATGTAGCTTCTGATGCCACAGTCCCAGGGGTTTGTCATGAGCGAGTGCCCTGCCCCTCTCTGTGGAAATGTGCAGAGGACTCAAAGTTGGCTCACCGGAGAGGACATGCGTGTCCACCCCCACCCTCTTCTTTCAAGTGTTGGAGTTCAGTATGGAATCTCTTGTCCATTGGTGATACCATTTATGGTGGAGCTTAAACAATTATAGCATAACCCTGTTTCTTGGAGATACTTGAGAGCTATTTAGATCCAATGTGGTGGGAGTGTGAGATGATTCTTAAACAATGAGTAGGAAGCCACCTGATGAGCAAGGCTTGAAAGAGTTGTGCCTGGCAGGGGAGCCAACAGCAATGTCAAGGCATGGAATCCTGAGGGAGCAGCCTAATGTCATTGGTTGGGCTAGATAGGAGTCATCAAATTAGGGGCCACTGAGCTTAGAATAGTTCTCACATTTCTGAATGATTGAAAAAAAATCAAAAGGAGGGCAATGTTTTGTGACACATGAAAATTACATCAAATTCAAATTTCAGTCCCCATAAATGAGGTTTTATTAGAACATAGCCCCGCCCACCACTTAGGCACTATTTCTTAACGTCTATGGCTACATTCATTCAGAGTTGTTGGGATAGTAACCACAAGGCTCACAAAACCTAAAATGCCTTAGAGAAAATGTTTGCTGACCCCTGAGCTACATCTGAGAAGGTGGGCATGCTGAGCTAGAAAGGCGGATTGCAGATGACAGAGAGGCTTACATGCCATATCCAGAATTTGGATTTTATTCTGTGCCAGTTGGAAGTCATTGAAAAATTCTCAGCAGGGAAATGAGTGCATTGGAGAAAGTGTGCGTATTGGGAGGCTCACCTGGGTGGCTGTGTGAACAAAGCACTGAGGAGGAAAACCAGATGGAATTAGGGAGCTGTTGCAGTCATCCCAGTTAGAGAAAAGGAGACTGAGAGAGTGTGGGCAGTGACAGCATGGAAGGAGGCAACAAGTGAGAGAGAAAAAAAAAAGAGTCTAGAATAGTCCCAGAATAGTCTCGTGTATTGGCAAATGGCATCATCATCCTCCAGTTACCTGGATTGTCTTGAATACTGTCTGACTGCTGCAGCTTTGAGAATCATAATTTGAATCCCTTCTAAGATTGTGGTGGATTCAGTCCCTGACCCACCCGTGTTGCCTTGACAGTCACCTCTACCTGCCAAAGGTTCTCATTGCTCACGCCCCTGATGCCCTGCTTGGGGTGGTTTTCTTGCTATGGAAACACACAATGGACCAAATATAGGAGAAGACAAAAAGTTCTAAGGAGTTGTTGACCTTGTAAGCACCCCTAAAGCAATGACAGATGGTCAGTAGGTGGATCTACTCTAGCTTCCTCACCCATCAGGTGGGATAATTCTGTATTGTGGCTCTCAAAGTCCCTAAATAGAACTTGGCCTTTTTGCCCACGAGGATAACTCACCACTTACTGCTTTCCTTTCCTGCTGTGTCTCACATCCCACTCTTCCTCTGGTCCTCTTGAGCACAATAAACTATTTGCACTCAAATTCTTATCTCAGAAACTATATCTCATACTAGAACCCAACGTAAGGCATATTGTAAGTGTATCTCTTTATTTGTGATGTATATTAACACTGGAAATAATTTCAATGTGCTCAGCATGACCTGCCTACAAAAGTCTTTTCATGCCTATGAATTATTTTACCAACTTCAGCAAGATAGCATGATGAAGTTAATGATGAATTAAGATTCTCTGTTTCCATACCCTCCCCACCACTTAACCCAGCCTACCAAGTCAACTTCTCTGGCCTGGTCTTAAGAGGAAAGGGTCATATTAGAAATTGATCCTCACTTGCAAAATAACAGCCTTAAAGGAAATGTGTCAGTGGAGGGCTTAGGATTATCTCACACACAGGGTCAGTAAAGACAGTTAGGAGTCAGGGTCAGGGTGCTATCAAAGAACTGAGTTCTGCCAGGGATAAGAGGTCGCTGGCTGTGGTTGGCAAACATTTGTGTTCAGATGGTGGCGTGATCTCCATCCTCCCAGCACCAAAATTTGAGCAGGGATTATCTCATCTCACGTATTGGCCAGAGCAGCTCCCTGTCATGAAGTATAATCATTGCAAAGATGCCCATGCCACAGAGATATGGCTCCTGGTACCAGATGTGGGGCAAATGATGGGACAGACATTTGTCTCACATTCTTTCTTCTTTATCAGGTCTACTACATTGAATAAAAGGCCACCATTTATTTATTTATTTATTCATTCATTCATTCATTCATTCATTCATTTATTTTAGCTGCTTCATGTTGCTTGCTTAATTCACTTGTCTCATGTGAGTGGATACTCAGTTTTCAAATAGACCATCCCTAAGGCATTTTGGAATGTCCAGATATGGCAGAGGGACACTGAGTAAAAGGCAGATGGTTCGTTACATTTCAGCAGGTGGAGTCTGATGTGCCAGAAAGGCACTTGTCCATTATGTAGCCCATGAGGTAACATGTCTGCTAGCTAGTTGGCAGTAAGTACCTGGAGCAAAAAAAAAAAAAAGACTGCAGTTTCAGAGATGGACTGAAAGTCCTCATATTTCCTACTCTGAAGGGCCCAGGAGCAAGGAGACACAATCAATGTGAAGGAATGGAGATATCTGACAAAGGTACTAACAAAGATCCAAGGGTCATTCTAACACTTACCAGCTCCATCCACCAGAGCTGGTATTCTGCACTGCCCATCCAACTCCAAAGTATCTGTTCTACCTGACTCCTCCTTTCTAAGGAAAGCTATCCATGGTGTTTTATTCTGTACAAAAAAAAAAAATTGCTTAAGAAGTTTGATCCAAGTAAATTTAACCCTGCTTTCCAGGCATGAGATAATTGTATTCACCAGCTACAGGGTTATGGAACAGCAAAACAGCCTCCGACACAGAATCAGAAGCTGGCCTGCCACACACAGCTGGCTGTTGTATCTCCGGCTAATCATGACGATTTCACACAACATCAGCATCAATTCTGTACTTGGTGGACTGAAAGCAAAAAAACACAACTTCTGTAATCATATCTGTGTGCAGATAAAACGGGAACCGTGTCCAAATCAGAAAATATGAAACACTCTTAGATCCAGAAGTGACTGCTGTATCTTTGCCAATTACAGCTTTACCTTACCTTCTCCATTTGTAGGACTTATTGAGATATTCAGTCATACAGTTTCTCATCTTCCTGGGAAAACCCAATGCAGAATGAAACCCTAACTAGTTGTGCCTTGATTTCTACCCAAATCGTCCAACCAAAGTCCAAACACTACCATATATTTTTTTTCTTCTTGAGGTACCCCAGAGCGTGCAGTTTTGTTGTTTTTGCAACAAGTAATAAGTTAAAATTGTCCAACTGCTGGTCTGTCCCTGGTGGTCGTTGGCCAAAGGGCACTGACAGGTGTGAGAAATTCCGAGATTTTATGCAAGGAGGTAGCTTGGTGTGTGAAGATCTACGTGTAAAAGATACACCTATCAATTAGTAACAAATGGATTCAATCTAAATATTCTCTTATTATGTTTCTCACTCCATCCTAAGGAAAAAGATACTCATATCTATAGGGTGTCTACAGTTGTCCATTCCAGGAAACAATGGAACCTAGAGTACTAAATAATGGAGACCAGAGGCTAAGCACTGGAGCCTAGAGCGGTGACCAGTGGAGGCTAGAGCAGTGAGCAGTGGAGACTAGAGTGGTGAGCAGTGGAGACTAGAACCTGGGCTGTGGAGGCTAGAGTGGTGAGCAGGGGAGCCTGGACAGGTGAGCAGTGGAGCCTAGAGCGGTGAGCAGCGGAGACTAGAGTGGTGAGCAGTGGAGACTAGAACCTGGGCTGTGGAGGCTAGAGTGGTGAGCAGGGGAGCCTGGACAGGTGAGCAGTGGAGCCTAGAGTGGTGAGCTGTGGAGACTACTGGCTAACCAGTGGAACCTAGAGTGGTAAACAATGGAGCCTAGAGTGTTGAGCAGTGGAGACTTGAGCGGTGAGCTGTGGAGCCTAGAGCGGTGAGCAGTGGAGACTAGAACCTGAGCAGTGGAGACTAGAATGGTGAGCAGAGGAGGCTAGAGTGGTGAGCAGGGGAGCCTGGACAGGTGAGCAGTGGAGCCTAGAGGCGTAAGTGATGGTGAGCAGTGGATCTTCGAGTGACAAGACCTGGTAGGTAATCCAGTGGAACACCAGCTATGCCCAGTGGCATAAGCGGTAGAATCTAGGGACATAAGCTCTTCACACTCTCTCCTGGTTAACTGAAAGAGGTGGGCTCATTAACATTGAGTGACTTTTTATCACCGAGTATCAATACATCCCTAAGGTGTAGCAAGTCTAAGCGACGAGAGTCCTCTTTCCATGTCGTATAAAGGAAGCGTCTGAATACTGCTGAGTCAAATAGAACACAGACACGCCACATGCGGGGAAACGGTCACATGAAAACGAAACCATCAGAGTAACCATCGATTTTTTTTTTCCTGTCAGCGATAACGGCTAAAATGTCATTATTCAACCTTCGTTTGAGGGAGGCGCCCCAGAAGCTATATGCCACGTATCTAGAAAAAAAACCCACCGGCCATTTGCGGAAAGAAAACCCTCTAACTGGCTTCCGGGGAGGTGTAGTACCAGTCCTGAAAATTGCCGCAATGAGACTTTCATCAGGTCCCCCTCATAGCCTGCTCTTTGCACCGTGATTCATTGCCATCTGGACGGATGGTGGCCGACACTGAGATTCCTACCCAGTTTACCTCCAACAAGAAGGGGTTGGAGAGGCATCATCATCAAATGGATTCAGGGTTTCCTGCATGCATTCAGCAGACAAAGGACACTGAATGTGAAGATAAAGAGTTTGTTGGTTCATGGAAATCTCTGGCTCAGCAACAAGGAGAAGGGAGGTAAATACCAGACAGAACTCAGTGCTCAGGCGCACGGCAGAGCTTTCGTTTCACCCAACCACGGTCACATTTTCCTTCTCGCTTCGTTCAACTCCTCCTCTTTACTGAAGTTGGAAACGGTCTTCGATGGGAGTCACACTGTTTGTTTTTCAGAACTGTCCCAACAAAGGAAAAGGAGAAGGGAGAGGGCCTTTGCCCATCTGGGCCACCATAACAAACATCCTACAGACTGGGTGGCTAAGACAACAGACGTTTCTGTCTCACAGACTTTGTCTCTCACAGTTCCGGAGGCTGTAAGTCGTAGGTCAAGATGCTGGTGGATGTGGTGTCTGAAGAGTCCTCTTCTGGGTTCACAGACCGATGTCTTCTCACTGTGTCCTCAAATGGCAGAAGGGGCAAGGGAGCTCTCTTGGGTCTCTTTTTATAAAGACGCTGATCCCGTCATGAAGGGCTTACACCTTCGGTACCTAATCCCCTCGCAAAGTCATAATCTCCAAATACCATCACCATGGGGGTGAAGATTTCAACATATGAATTTTGGGGGAGACACAAACCTTCAGCCTGTAACTGAGGCCTGTGTAATGAAGGATGAATAAGTGGGCCAACGGATAGCATGGTAGCTGCTTGCTCCCTGGAAGAGGAATGTCATAATAAAGATAATAATCATGATTATTCTGATTATTATTACATATGTTATTATATAATATAATAATCATTGTATTATTATATAATACATAATGTTATAACATAGAATTATATTGTAAAATATAACAATCACATATGATAAATACTATTATTGTTATCATTATTATTTTCTGGAGTGTTTTGGCAAATCAGCTCAGCTAATATGTTGTCTTTTTACTATTGGTTTGCTAATATTGTTATTTAGTTGTTTTGTTTTGTTTTATTTTGTTGCTATTCAGATTGTTTTTATTGTTATTATTGTTTCAATCTACCTGGGCTTTAAAATATTTCACCAGCGATTTGGTATTCCTAAAAATAATAGAACTTGATTCTCTTTAGTCTCACTTCAGGGTAGGCAGAAGTTTTCTGTGAAGGGGTGAGTAGTAAATATTTTCGCATTAGAGGCCACACAGTCTCTGGAAAGACACACCACCCTTCCACTGCAGAACAAAGTGCAGCCTCATGCAATACCTAAATAATGGATATGAGTGTATACCAATAAAACTTTATTTATAAAAACAAGCAGAGGGCCAGATTTGGCCTGGGGCTGCCCTGCCCTAAATTAACCTAATGTCTGAATCCAGACAAGAATTTTGACTTCATTCAGTAAATCCAGTTATATTGTTTCCCTATTATTTACACAGAATTTTCGAAACACAAACATTGGGAGAAAAAAAACACGAAGTCTTTCTATCAGCATGCATTTTGTTTTAAATAGCATGAAACAGGGGCGCCTGGGTGGCTCAGTCAGTTGAGCGTCCGACTTCGGCTCAGGTCATGATCTTGCGAGATCTCGCGTGATCTCGCGTGAGTTCGAGCCCCACGTCGGGCTCTGGGCTGATGGCTCACAGCCTGGAGCCTGTTTCTGATTCTGTGTCTCCCTCTCTCTCTGACCCTCCCCCGTTCATGCTCTGTCTCTCTCTGTCTCAAAAATAAATAAACGTTTAAAAAAAATTAATTAAATAGCATGAAACAAGATGATATCAGAAATTTACTTGTCTATAGAAATTCCAGGATGCATCATGGAATCTTATCTCTGTCTCTATATATTGACATCTACTTTATTAATTTATCATCTGTTTTCATATATATGTATATCTAATCTTTTCATGGCTGTGTGTCTGTGTGTACATATACATATATCCATATCCATATGCACATATATGGAATTTTTATTGAATTTGTAACCATGTTCCTATATATTCACATATGACTATGTTTTGGGTGTATAGTAGGACACGTGTGACATCACAGAGATAATTATCAAGAAGTATGTTGGGATTTCTCAGCTTTTTTATTGTCTCAGAGCTGCAGAGGCAAACATAGTAGGAAGTACAAATGACTTAAGTTTCTGGAAAAAAGGCACTGATGAGTTTTTTAAATTAAAACGTCAACCCCTCTACCAAGTGCACAAGGATATTTTATTAGAACACTCTGAGAAGATGTTTTTTAAGTGTGAGCTAATGGGCACTCCAGCCTGATCTTTATCAGCCCCCTTGGTATTGCTGAGGTGACGTCTAACTGAATGAACTCGTTCGGGGCCACTGTGGGGACCAGAAGACTTCTCAGGGCTCTCTAAAGTGGGTCCCTGTTATTAACAGGGCTATTATTTAAATGTGGTGCATGACGTTACATTTGTGAGGAAAGAGTGAATTACAATACTAATAGGCGTGCATACACAATTCTTTAAAGTGTTAAAAATCTTACCCTTAGTGACATATTCAGTGGTCCTTGAGTTTTATCAAACCGGATACAAATAAAATTTAATCATGGAATGCGGAAGCTGGAATATTTTAGAAACAACTCTCCAAAACAAGTGAATTAACTGTTAGGGATAGGATCCTTTCTCTCCCTAGTGAAAAAGATCTACTGTGTGTATAAGAAGTGTCCATCGCGTGACAAGAGAGATTTAATCATTTCTTTCCCGGTTGGGAGAATGCTAAATAGCGAGTTATGCTTTGGGAGGCTGTACCAATGCAACATTTCGCCAAGCAGACTTAAAATCATTTCCATGGATTGTGGATCACCAGCGATCCCAGGATGAGGAAGTTCCCAGGACATGGGACTTTTATTTCTAACACTGGGGCAGGACTTCACAAACCGGGATGAGTTAACCACAATAATGGAATCGGGAAGAGGGGAATTACTCTATGTAGGTTTTAATAGTCAGACACTTCAGAGAAATTGTGGCATAGATGCAGTCCAACCTTTGTTTTCCACTTAAGCACTCGCAAAGTCACAGCAGGCTCAATAAGAAACAAGATGTTTATTGGGTGCTCCATACTACTGAGAAGGCGAAAATCCTTCTCAGAGATGGCTAGGTAATCAATTCTAGCGCAAGTTGTAGCTGTCTTGGAATATTGAGACTGACTCAACATTTTATTGTAAAACCCTCTTGACGACCAGGACTTTAAAGACAACAGATGAAGGAACAAGTATTTGGAGAAAAAAAAGAGGGTATATCAATACATCTAACGAAACCACATGCTAAGATTATTTGTAAAGGCATGCATCTTTTTCTTTATTCTGCTGTTCTCTTTCCAAGAGAGACTCGGGCTGAGTCACTCTTGATCGCGGGGAGGGTTGTCCTATGCATTAGGGGATATTGAACAGTATTCCTGGCCATTCTTGACTAGATGTCACCCCCACCTTGTTTGTGACAACGAAAAATGTCCTCAGGCTTAGCCAAATGCCCCCAAAGTCGCACACTCACCATCAATTATAATTGACCATCTATTTGGGCCCCTCTAAAAAATAGTAAAATACTGTCCAGAAACAGTAACGCAGTCAGGAAGTGCACAGGAAAGCAAACTCTAGGATTTGCTTGGTCCCCACTCAGTCATTGGCAGCTTCCTGAAGGATGCAATGCAGTCTTTGAAAGTGGCGGCCCCCCCATCATCCATGCACACCATTTCAGTGAAGAGCGGGCCCTCTGGCTGATGCGCTGTGTTCAGAACCTTGAAGGAACAGACATCGGTGCTCGACCCAACACCTGCCGTGTTGATAGGACTCTATCAGGTAATTAACTCAGCTCTCACAGACACAGTTCAGGAAGGAAAAGAACATGCAAATCGTTGTTCCGTTTGCTCTCAAAAGCTGCTAATTGTCCCCCAGACTAGCTCCTAGAGGCACTTAGGTGTGTGAGAGATGATGTTTAAGCCAGGTGTTCCCACACTTTATCCTTCTCGTCCCCTGCTTCCATTTTGCCCTCTCACGATTTTCAGTTTGTTGATTAAAACCCAAAGTGGTACACACACACACACACACACACACATTTAAAAATTTGGCAATTATTCCTGGACTCATTAATGCAATAATAAGATTCCCTGGGTTTGGGACGAGGTTTATCAATCTCATATTTGCGGTTGGATAATTCTCTGTTGTGGGGACTCTCCCGTGTGTTGTAGGATATTTAGAGCATCCCAGTGGATGATAATTGTGTTGCTAGAACCCCAAGTGTCTCCTGACATTACTAAATGTCCCTGGGACACCAGGAACAGTAGAGTACCACTGGTTTAGGGGATAAAGATGAACAGAAAATGAAGGGCAGTGATGTGAGATGTTTAGGAGAGACTCTAAAGAGAACGTTAAAAGTAGATGTGCCAGGTTCTATCCTTGGAGGTTTGGAAGTCATTGGTGTGGGGTTCAGCTTGAGCTCAGGGATTTTTTTAAAAAAAGTATCCCAGGTAATTCTGATGTGCAGACAAGGTTGAGCACTACCCGTCCAGAAAAAGACAGTCATGACTGGTGTTCAAATGAGGCTTCACAAAACTTCTCAGAAATCAATACACAGGGCACAAGCATGTCCCATTGGGCAGATATCAGTTCTAGAAATTGTGCACGTTTCTGAATGTCTAAGAACTGTTTTGTGCACCGGCTAAAGGGTAGGTGTGCTGGACAGTCAGAAAGCGAGGCTCATCAGCCATTCTCTGCACCTTCAGTTTCTAGAATTTTCCAAGATTTTCTAGGTGTCTGTCCCACCCGACGTCCTATCTAGTGAAGCTTCAAAATATGTCCAGAGTATAACCCTGTCTCATGATCCCCACTAATGCCCTTCTAGAAGCTTGTGCCATTGTCTCTCTCAGGATAGTAATAATAATAAAATAATAATAATATAACACAATAATATAATGTCACTACCCCAGTTCCCTAGACTTGGAGGCTACACCTAGCTGGAAGAATCATCTTTTTAAAACAGAGGATAAATTGTGTCACACACCCCCCAACAGATTCTTCTCATAAAATCTGAGAACCTCACAGTGATGTGCAAGGTCCCGTCTGATGGGTCCCCATCACCACCTCCATGGTCCCATGTTCTACTACACCCTGGGCTTCTAGATATTTCTGGAGCATTCCAGGCAAGTTCCTCCCTCACCTGGTGCTTGCTCTCCCTGGAAAGTTCTTTGTAAGGCTCTCCTCTCCTTCCGCAGGTCTTTGCTTAAATGCTACTTTCCCATTTTAAGTAAATGTTACCTTCCCTCACCATTTTAAGTGAAGTTGCCACCCACAAGCATTCCTTACGTCCCCTTTAATTTTCTTCATTGTATTTCTTGCCATGTGTATTTGTTTCTTAGGACCTGAGTAACAATTCACTACAAACTGGGGCAGTGATAAGAAGGTGTTATGAGCAGCAGAAATTTATTCTCTCCCGCTCGAGAGGACTAGGAGTTTGAGATCCAGGAGGGGCGGGGCCGAATTCCCTCCAGAGGGTCTTTGCTGCCTCTGCTAGCTTCTCGAGCTCCAGACATCCCTGGGCTTGTGGCCACATCGCCCTAATTTTCAAGATCAGTGTCTCCAAATCTCTCTTTCCTGTGTATTCACCTTATCTTTTTTCCTCTGTGTTGTAAATCGCCTTCTGCCTCCCTCTTTTAAGGATACATGTGATATATTTGGGGCACACCTGGTCATTATCATCCAGGACAATCTCTCTGTCTCAATTTAGCCCTTAATTTCATCACATTTGGAGAGACCCTATATCCATAGAAAGTGATGTTTACATATTCCTAGAATTAGGACCTGGTTTCTTGAGGGGATGGGTGTTATTCAGACCACTCTACCCCTTATTTATTTTTCATACTATGTGTTTATTGTAGCTTCCACCACTGAGATATAAAATGCACTGGGGTCAAAAGGTTTTTATTTTTAGATGTCTTACTCCATTGCTGTATTGCCCATCTAGACTATCACAAACAGTCAATAAATAATGCCTGCTATAGGACTCTCTGGGCTGGTCGAAGGAGAAATCAGAATACAAGAAAGGAACAAATAGCAGCTGAGAATTTTATAGACTTGAGAAAAGAATACAACTCCCATGTGGATCGATACAAAGAAATCTACGCCAGACCTATGCATTCAAACTTGAACACACCGATGACAAAGAGGAAGAAAAGGCCAAAAAGAAGGGAAATACTGTGTATCATTCCCAACCAGTGAAGGCAGGCATTCAAAGTGAGGAATTTCAGTCCATCCAAAGAGCAAGCCAGAAAGCGGTAGAAACGGCCATTTCTTACAAAAAGAAGATTGAGTGTTGGGGACAGTTTGAAGCAAGCAACAACTCAGAGGCTGTGGCTGGAGCTTTAATTGCTGCTGGAGAGCAAGGGGGGGACATCCAGGAGAGCTCACTCAGCATTTTGCTCCTTGCCTATTTGCACAGGGATATGTGTACAAGGATGTTTATTGCAAATCAAGTTAAATACTCAACCTGAAGTGTGGAAATTAATTGTGGTAGAGTCATGCATGAATTATCACACAGCAGTGGAGAGTGCATTAAGAGGAACTCACCTATCAGCATGATGACCTTCACAGATACTGTGCTGATTGAAGCATTCTGGAAACCGTGGGATGGAATGCAAACAGGACACAGTTGGAGAAGAAAGGATTCCATATAGAGGATATACCGGTGGTACGCCTCAGATTGGTAAGGGCAGTGTGAATAACCCGGTTCCCGAAAACTGTAGAACAATGCCGGGAACAGATGAAAAACCAAAACCCAGAGAGAGGTTAATGACGCCCAGGAGAGCGCACAGATGGACCACAGAAGCAGTCACAGGGCCCTTCCCTTGTATTTGTCGTATTTTGTCTCTTTGTGTGGTAGGTCGATCACTACATTGAACAGTGTGGTTTTTATGTCTGAACTTATTTATGTGCACTATCTGTGTCAAAATAAGTAAATATACAAAGAACAGGAGAAAACATGCAAAAATATTTTTTACTTTTATGGAGTTTTTACCTTTTCTCCTTTCAACGTTTTTAAAGGAGCCCGTGTTATTTTTATTTTTTTAATCTTAAACGAACTAGTTCCCCTCACTTTGCAACGTCTGGGGTCACGGATGACAGAAATCGTCCGCACAGCAGACCAGCGTGGTTAGAACTCGTGTCCACGTATGGACGGTTCTCCGAGAAGGCTGCCTGAACCGTCAAGATACTATTTCTTAGCCGATTGCAACTTGAACTTAGTTGCAAAGAAGCCAGCCGGCTCTGAGTGTAGTTGGCACTCTGAGAAACCTCAGATGCTGTGCAGAGGCAGGGAGAGTTCACAAAACGCAGGCCATCCCTGGACATCAGTGGCTCCCAGGGCAAAGAGGATCCTAAGTGAGAGCCTACATCCACGTCTTGATGTAGAACGAGGGCCGTCCTGGCCCTTGAACGTTACACGGCAAATCTGGCCCCCCAGGTGTCCCGTATTAATCTGATTAATTCCTCTGGAATGAACTTTGCGATTGCACATTTCAGCTCTGTATTTATAAACCCCAAGCACAGAGTTTCCTATTTCTGTTTCCTGTTCATGCACCTGAGTGTCATCGATGCGGGTGAGCTCAGGGTAGCTCTGGAGTGGCCCCCAAGCGCGTGGTGTTGGCGGGCACCTGGCTGCGGCGACATCACGGGCAACATTCTTCAGGCGGCGTTTCTAAGCTCAGCTTTGCAAGGACGGAAGCCGATCCAATTTCAGTGACGGGAGCAGCGGCCGGGGGGACAGGAGAACTCATCTGCGCTCTGAAAGCCTGTTCCCAACACCGGGAACGTTTTCTCCGTGTCGACAGATGGCCCCAGGGCTTCGCTGCAGGTCAGATCCAATTTTAAACTGTGGGTTCCCCACTTGCTACATATATCTGGTGAGACAGATCGTCTCTCCGATGGCCAGAGGCTTCAAAACAGATGCAGAATCCGGCCGTCTCCATCGGGCGCCTGGTGTGCAGCACCCGGGACCGTCTTTCCTCTGAAGACAGCGGGAGCCACCTGACCCGCCTCACCCAGACTCAGCAGGGTCCACACAGCAGCCACGGGAGCCCGTCCCCACCTTCTGCTCCAAGTCCCGAGTGGCCACCATGTCTCGCGAGCCAAAGCCAGTCCCCGTGGCCTCCACAGGCTGTGCACCTCCACCCCTCTGGTCTCAAATCCGCCTGTCCTCCTCCAGCAGCCCCACTCAGTCCTGCCTCCTGGTGCCTGCTTCCCCACACCCGGCATTCCCAGCCCTCTTTCCCTCCTCTCCCTGCTGCTAGGAACCCCCATGCGTGAGGGCATCAGCCCTGTACAGAGGTGCGATGAGGCTTCGATCGCCAAGCTGTAACGCTGGACCTGTGGTTCAGTCCGTAGCACTTGTCATTAGCCTGCTACCCGTCCCCTGGAGTTTGCTCTTCACTCACCATCAGGGATGCCGCCCGACCCGATGCCGATGCCATCGCTGTCCTGGAAAGTGACTCGTTACGATCAGTGCCGGCTGTTGATAGCACCCTGTCCTGGCTGTGGACCACTAATGCATCTTTGAAAGCAGCCTGCGGCGTGGGCCACAAACGTTTGCCAGAGTCCTCACATGACAGCTTTATTAATTAATTTGTTCAGTTACGTTCTCAGACATCTTATGTAGAAGCTTTTCTCCCTCCCTCCCTCCCTTCCGCCTTTCCTCTCCCTTCTCTTCCTTCCTTAGTTCCTTTGTTCCGTTATTCATTTGCTCCTTCCTCCTTTCCTCCTTCCTTCCTTTTCTCCTCCCTCCCTCCCTCCCTCCCTCCTTCCATCCTCCCTCCTTCCACCTTCCTTGCTCCCCTCCTCTTCCTTCCCTTCCTTCATTCCTTCCTTCCTGCCTTCCTTCCTGCTTTCCTCTCCCTTCTTTTCCTTCCTTCCTTCATTCCTTCATTTGTTCCTTCCTTCCTTCCTCTTTCTTCCTCCCTTCCTTCCTTCCTTCCTTCCTTCCCTCCTTCCAGCCTCTCCATTCTCTTCCTCCTTCCTTCCCCCTTCCTTCCTTCTTTCTTTCCTTCCTTTCTTCCTTCCTTCCTTCCCTCCTTCCTTCCTTTCTCTCTCCCTCCTTCCTTCCTCTCCCTTCTCTCCTTCTCTCCTTCCCTCCTCCCCTCCTTCCCTCCTTCCCTTCCTTCCTTCCCTCCTTCCTCCCTCCTTCCTTCCTCTCACTTCTCTTCCTTCCTTCCTTCTTCCCTTCCCTCCTTCCCTTCCTTCCTTCCTTCCCTTCCTTTCTTCCTTCCCTTCCTTTCCTTCCTTCCCTTCCTTCCCTTTCTTCCCTTCCTTCCTTCCTTCCTTTTCTTCCCCTTCTTCCTTCTTTCCTTCCTTCCTTCCTTCCTTCCTTCCTTCCTTCCTTCCTTCCTTCTTTCCCCCCTTGCTTCCCTTTCTTCTTCCCTTCCTTCCTTCCCTTCCTTCCCTTCCTTCCTTCCCTTCCTCCCCTCCTACCTTCCTCTCACTTCTCTTCCTTCCTTCCTTCTTCCCTTCCCTCATTCCTTCCCTCTTTCCCTTCCTTCCCTTCATTCCCTTCCCTCCTTCCTTCCCTTCCTTCCTTTGTTCCCTTCCTTCCCTTCATTCCCTTTCTTCCCTTCCTTCCTTCCTTTTCTTCCCCTTCTTCCTTCTTTCTTTCCTTCCTTCCTTCCTTCCTTCCTTCTTTCCTTCCTTCCTTCCTTCCTTCCTTCCTTCCTTCCTTCCTTCCTTCCTTCCCTCGTTCCTTCTTTCTTTCTTCCTTCCTTCCCTCCTTCCTTCCCTCCTTCCTTCCTTCCCTCCTTCCTTTCCTTCCCCTTCTTCCTTCTTTCCTTCCTTCCTTCCTTCCTTCCTTCCTTCCTTCCTTCCTTCCTTCTTCCCTTCCTTGCTTCATTCCCCCCGTCCTTCCCTTCCTTTCTTCCTTCCTCCCTTCCATCTTCTCTTTCTCTCCTTCTTGACCTTCTCTTAAGGGGAATCAGAAATGTATATTTTGAACTTATTTATCAGTTCAGCTAGTTTTTCATTTTGTAATCCACTTCCTGAATGTGTTAGCATTATTTCTTTTGCTTTAAAAAGGATTATTCCCCTACCTTTAAAAAAAATTGGTCCTCATCCTTTATCACGCAATATAAGTTCTTCCAAAACTTTTAACATTTACATTCACTCTTACATTGGTATTTGTCACTATCACTTAGACTTAGTTCTGTAGTTAAAAAGACCCCCCATTTGCTTCTTTCTTGGCTTACTGCCTCCAGTGGTATTTTATTTTTATTAATCTATCATTTTGTTGGAATACATGCCCAAATACTTATTTATTTCCCGGAAAACTTATGAGTGATATCTTTCTGATGTTGTTGCACATCAAGGAAAATCTCTCTCAGCAGGTTTTGTATGGGGGTGACATTTCCTAAGGCGTTTTATGACCATCTCCATGTGAGTAGAAGGAAGTGTAAATCAGGCTAAGACCTACTCTAGAACATGTGTGTTAACATAGGTACCTGAGTTAATGTTGTGACACGTGGCCATCCATATCCAAATTCCTAAGTGTTGTTGAAACCTGTCTCGTTGAGCACAATGCTCAAGAATCCTTCCTTCCTTCTCAGAAGGAAGAAAGGGGGAAAATGAGGCAGTAAGAGATGAACCCTCATCTGTGGTGGGCAGAAGGGGAAAGGAGGACAGTCCTCTGCAGGATTTGGAAGTGTCTGGGCTTCATCACTCCTTAGGGCGCCATGTCCCATTTTCTCAGCTATCACTGGATGGCATCCTCGGTGGGGGAACACACTGGTGCTGTGGTCCATCGCCATCCATGACCACGTCACTGGGGACCGACCACAGAGAACCCAGCAAGAAGCACCTGCAGATCACGGGCATGGCATGAAAATTAGGGACAAGGACAGCTTGTCCCATTTCTTTTACCATCCATTTACTCATTTAAAAATAAAACTTACCCTGGGGCACCTGAGTGGCTCAGTCAGTTAAGTGTCGTACTTTGGCTCAGGTCATGACCTCATAGTTCATGGATTTGAGCCCCACATCAGGTTCTGTGTTGATAGCTCAGAGCCTGGAGCCTGCTTCAGATTCTGTGTCTCTGTCTTTCTCTGCCCCTCCCCTGCTTGCACTGTCTCTCTCTCTCTCTCTCTCTCTCTCTGTCTCTCTCTCAAAAATAAATGAAAAACATTTAAATTTTTTAAAAATAAAATAAGACTTTCCCCCTTTTCAAGTGCCTGCTGTTGAGAATTCCCCACTTTATCAGATCACAGAATTGTGTCAATTAACATAGACTTTTTGAAGTCCCTTTCACAGCTGTGATCCATGTAGATGAGAGGTGTTTGTGGTCGTGGATGGTGGGAGATCTTTAATGTTACAGACGTTCCCCCAAGATTTCCCCGAGTGAGATCTAGAAGTCAACTGCTTAGACAATTCTGCATAAATCACTGATTCTTACTTTCATTTAGAACATTGTTTAATGAATCAATCATTAAAATATAGCAAGTACAAGATCAAATCGAGTTTATTAAAGATAAGTCCTGAAGTCACATATGTACCTCAGCCTGGCAGATTTCCATATCTACAACTTTAGTTAGTGTGTGTGTGTGTGTGTGTGTGTGTGTGTGTGCGTGTGTATGTGTGTGTGTGTGTGTGTGTGCGCGCGTGCGTGTGTTTGGCAGACGGATGGTTTCTTATGCATGTTTTTATTCTTTTTTTTTGTTTTTTTTTTTTTTTAATTTTTTTTTTCAACGTTTATTTATTTTTTGGGGACACAGAGAGACAGAGCATGAACGGGGGAGGGGCAGAGAGAGAGGGAGACACAGAATCCGAAACAGGCTCCAGGCTCTGAGCCATCAGCCCAGAGCCTGATGCGGGGCTCGAACTCACGGACCGCGAGATCGTGACCTGGCTGAAGTCGGATGCCCAACCGACTGCGCCACCCAGGCGCCCCTGCATGTTTTTATTCTTTTTTATCCCCCTCAAATATCATGAAAATGTCATGAAAAATCGAAAAGGGAAATGAAACCGATAGAGCACACATTTGCAAACAGCAGATATTCGTAAGTTTTGTGCAGGATAAGTTTATTCATTTTCGTAAATGCATTAATGAGATGGTTTTATTATTCCTTGACCTTTCAAGGCTTGAATGTATCCACTTTGTTCTCTGAGATATTGTAACTCAGGAAATGTCTTTTTGGAGAGAATGCTAAAACGGTGCCTTTTTTAGTCTTCACCATGGGGAGTAGCTTCTGACATTTTTGCACATTAAATTACATTACATGTGAAGTTGCTTTTATTTGAGGTTGTTATGTTTAGATAGTGTGACTTAATGGAAGTACGAAGTATATGGGAAGAGATTAAAATACAAGAAAAAAAATAAGGCTGCTCTGGGAGGGAAGAAAGCAACAGATTTCTTTCAGTTTTCAATTAAATCTGCCATCAACATGTTTTGTTAAACCCAATCCACATAGCTTCTTCAATTACGAAAAAATAGGAAGTTTTGCAGACTTATCAGGAGACTATGAAAAATTCCGTTTTCCACTGGGTGCTGCCTTATCTTGACGTTTTTTAAGCCAATCTAATTGGTATTAAGTGGTAGCTGCCTGTTGCCTAAAGGCCTGCTTTCGTAATTTTTAGGGTTGGAGCAGATTTTCCTAATGTTTTCAGTTATTCAGTCTCTTTTGCTATGAATTAGCTTTTCATATGATTTCATCATGGTGCTCTTGAGGGTTCTTTTTCTTCCTGACGTGGAGCACTTCTGAACCCAGGCGGGAACTAATCCATTTTGGGTTTTATCCCTTGTAAATCCCCTCTCTGTCTGTGGCTTATGTTTTAAAGTGGCTTACAGTGTCTTGCCTATCCTACCAAAACTTTTGGCTTTATTAAGTGACTTGGCATGTTGATATTTTTCTCAAGGACGGTTTGTGTGTTCAGGGTCCTCAGAAAACTTTTCATCATCTCACCTCTGAAACATATTTTAGTACACTTTCATCCAGTTGTTGGGACATTTGGAAACTTTTCCTTCACCTGATTTATTTTTTTAATTTTTTAAATAACATTTATTTATTTTTGAGAAACAGAGAGAGACAGAGCGTGAGCAGGGGAGGAGCAGAGAGCAAGAGAGACACAGAATCTGAAGCAGGCTCCAGGCTCCCAGCTGTCAGTCAGCACAGAGCCCGACACGGGGCTTGAATGCACGAACCGCGATATCATGACCTGAGCCAAAGTCCGATGCTTAACCAGCTGTGCCACCCAGGCGTCCCTTCCTTCACCTGATTTTTTAAAAAGTGGTGTAATGGAGGGAATCTGTTATTTTTCTCCACCCGTCTGCATGCTGGCACCATGCACCGAATAGGCTGTCCATTTCTGCCCCACCACGCCCATCATTCTGCAATGAATGGTTGCCATAGTGTAGGATTCTTTGTATGCTTTATCTGTTGCCTGTCCCTCCATTTTGTTCCTTTAGTCAGTTTGACCAACTGGTGCCACCCTCTTTTAATCACTACAAACTTTCTAATGTCATATATTCTTTATTTAAAAATTTTTTAATGTTTATTGTATTTTTGAGAAAGAGAGAGACAGAGCATGAATGAGCAGGGGCAGAGAGAGGGAGACACAGGACCTGAAGCAGGCTCCAGGCTCTGAGCTGTCAGCACAGAGCCCGATGTGGGGCTCGAACTCGTCAACCACGAGATCGTGACCTGAGCCGAAGTCGGATGCTCGACCGACTGAGCCACCCAGGCGCCCCTCTAATGTCATATATTCTAACATGATTCTCCTCTAGCTATTTAGAATGAGAATTCCTTCATCTTTATTTTCCTTCTTCCAGATATTATTGGTAATTCTCGGACACTTCCCTTCCGTGATTCCAGCTTCTCCAGGGTAAAGAAATCCTCTGTTGGAGGATAATAAACATCTTTAAAGATACTGAATCTTCCCTTTAGTGGACAAAATAAATCTACTCATTTGTTACATCCTCTTTCATGCTGTTCATAAACCTGTTTGTTTCTCTCTATCATGGGCTTTCATGTATTCGTATATTTTAGGCACTTTAGAGTTGAGTTTTTGTGTATTTTTAATATAGAGCTTGTCAAATGGTGTTTCTAAATTATTTGTTGCTGGTATAAAGGAATGCAAATTCCTTTTTGCATATTTCTCTTGTATTCAGCAGATTGGAGGAACTCTTTGCTTAATAGATTCCCTGAAGATCCTCTTGGATTTTCTTTGTAGATAATCATACTCTTTGTGCATAATGATAACTTTTCTTCTGTCCCCTACTCTTTTCACACCCTTTGAAACATTTGTCTCTAATTGCCTGGCTTGGCCTTACCATGTTGGTTTCAGTGTGTCTTAACTTTTATCAAACAATATTGACATTGCTGAATGTAGTTTATGGTGGGATTCAGTAATTTATTGAATATTCTACTTTAAATTGTTACATGGTTAATCGTGTCAGGGAGGAGAAGACGTCTCCGCGACCCACTTAGGTTCCGTACGGAGGTGGTACCAATTTAATAGACGAAAGATGGAGCAACGGGAGAAAAGACAAAGTTTATTCACAGGCATACAGATGTAGGAGCTCGCAGAGCAAGTGGCTCTGGGGTTTACAGTTTATGTTATATACCGTCTTCGTGGAGATGGTGGAGAAAGGCAGTCATGGAAACGCAAATAACTTAGGAAATACAAGTGAGTCTTTAGGAGAATATATCGTAGGTTGTATAGGTTTGGGACAATGTTTGCTTCCATGATTCCTCATCGTGGTACCTCACTATTAGGAGCCCATTTTCCCAGATCCAAGATGCCTCTTGGGAAGGGCAGTTTACGGCAGTCGAAATGTTTGGGAAGGCCCTGGTCTTAGGCAGAAAAGGATAGTTCAGACAATGCCTTTTCCCACATTCGTTGATTCTCAAATGTCTTCAGCTCAAAATAACTTCTGTGTCACGGCAGGATATCCTGAATCCCTTCAACCACATTAATAAATTTAACTACACACTGCATTTTTATGTAAAGAACGCATATGCCCCCGAGTTCCCATCTGCCCTCGGAGAGAAAGCTCTTCAGTCTATTGTAAGCATCTTATTCTCAAGATGGGTTTTTTCCACTGGCTTCTGCCTCAGGGAGCCCAGTGGCCACCTGACAGGTCTCACCTACTCTCAGGCCCGGCCGGCCCTGTCCGGCCTCTGTTACGTTTTCCTCATGGTACGGATCCCCTTCTGTTACTGCCTCGCTCCTTTGTTGATGGGACTGTTCGACTATGGTCTGCTTTCTCCCCCAGAATTCACGTTTCATGAAAGGAGGGGCCGTCCTTTTCTGGTATGTGCTGTACCAAGAACCGTGCCCTCCCCTTGTCCCCACACACAGCTGACGCTTGAAGGAGTGTTGTTGCCTAAACAACACGAGTTAACCTTTGTTAGGCATCTGCCAGAGCCAGGATTCACTCTTTTCTTTAGTTTTCTCTTTTTTTTTAATTTTTGATTTATTTTGAGAGAGAGAGAGAGAGAGAACATAAGTAGGGGAGGAGCAGAGAGAAGAAAAGACAACCCCAAGAGGCTCCACACCATCAGAATAGAACCCGACGGGGGGCTCAGACTCACAGACTGAGAGATCATGACCTGAGTCGAAGTCAGATGCTCAACCGACTGTGCCACCCAGGCGCCCCCAATTATTACTTTTTTTTAAGATGAGCGTTTAGGTGGATGTTTTTGCCCACAAGAACCTTCAACGCGGCCTCATCATTCCACTCTTGATTAGCAATTGACAGTCATATCCTGTGACATTCAAACATTATTACCAACATGGTCTTGTGTCCTCAGCTCCTGTGAGAGTTTCTCCTTTTCAGTCTTCCTGACCGTCTGAATGTTCCCGGTTACACGATTAACCATGTAACAATTTAAAGTAGAATATTCAGGGGAAGACGGCCATCCTTGTGCCAAGGAGAGCGACCTCGGGGGACGGCAGCCTTGGACTTCCAGCCTACAGAGCTGGGAGACCAGAATTCCTGCTGTTTTAGCCACCTGGACAGTGCTATGGTGGCCCTAGCAGACTGACATAGCTGGACGTAGCTCAGTGTCTCCTGGATGCTTCAAGCCAGGTGTCCACAAGGCTAGGTTCCTATCAGAAGCTTAACCGGGGGCAGGTCTGCTTCCTCTCTCCCTCAGGCTGTCGGCAGACTTCCTCGCCTGCGGTCACAGGACTGGAGCCCCTGCTTCCTTGTTGGCTCTCACTTGGGGGCTTCTCCCTGGTCCCAGGAATGGTGCAAAGTGACCCAAGGACACAGCACCGACTTTTTCTCCTACAGAAGGTCAGGGTAAACCACTCGCTCCTGTTCTGGAAACAACCCGTGCCTTCTCCGAGTATAAACAGATTCAGAAAGGTGGAAAGAAGGAAACCAAGGTCACAGGCAGTACCATCCCAGGGGTACCCGTGTCTGGACTTTCCTACGGGTGTACATCCTTACCCTCCACCTAATTAGACAGTCCGTGAGTCGCTGCATTTCGTCTCTGGGCACACGAGCCGTCTGCCGTCACCGCGCTTGTCTTCCATGTGTGTTCTCTCAAACAGCGCATTTCCATTGTCCTCAGCATTAAAGTAACAGGAACAGATATGGGTGCTGCTGACACCTTGTCTCTATGAGTGAGCTAATTCCCAGTCTGAATAAATTCGGTAGGGAGCCATGCCACCGATGCAGCGGATAGGTGACTCTTCCCGGTAAAATAATGCACCTCTGCTCAGACGTGGTGAGGACAGCTCCAGAAGCAGGCTAGCAGCTTCCTGTTAAGCACTTTGGACCCAGCCATAACGATTAAGGCTGAGTACTAGACTCATTGTTTTGTAGGAGCATGTGAGCCTTTATTTTTGCGGAATAAGCGAATAGCAGAGAGACCCAGAACCTTGATCGCTTTTAGCGTGGGCCTTTCTTCCTTCCTTGGGTTTCGTAGGGATACACGTCTGTGGACACTGGCACTTCGGGCCTCTCTCTCCCCGGGGTCCTCTGTCACAGGTGGCCCAGCCCGGCTTGTCCCACATCCTAGTTTGCAATGTGCTCTTGGCCACACGGAGAGGAATGCCAGGTGCTCTGGGCGTCCCACAGCTGCACGGGCAAGCCAGCCTGCCTCTGTCGTCCAGTCCAGGGAACTCTAGCTTTCTGCAGGGACATAAGGTCATTGATCAAGCAGCCATTTATCGAAGGCATTCCATGAGCGAGACAGTTGACAGGAATCTATCATCAGCCATGACTCAGCCATGTCTGAGCAGAGTCTGAGGAGTATTACGAATCTCGTATTTCCCTCTTACTCCATCCAGGATGCAGAAAATCTTGCCGTGTCCCTCGAAATCATTGTGGGGGAGGAACCAGAGGCAACAGTGTGCCAAATTAAGGCCACCTAGCACAACTGAGAAACGTGTAGAATACATCCAAGTAAGTGAAAGGGTACTAAAGGGGCTCAGAGCATGCTACCCTGTCTACACCGCTCTGACGTGTTGGTCGTTTTGAGCTGAAGGTACTTAAGAAACAGCAGAAGCACCAAGACCCCCTGTTTCCAGGGAAAACCAGGGCACAGGCTTCCCATGAGCAAGATGTCCTCTGCACCATGAAGAAAAGAATGTTCTTATCACCAGAGCCTGGGAGTCGGTCCAAAATGGACCTGTAGAAAGAACCCAACAAAAACCCATGCTTATCTTCCATTAGTTTTCCTCTGGTATTTCCCGCTAAGTTCCTACAGTTTATTGTCCTGAGAGCACGAACCCTTTTCCTGCTCTCGTCAGTTCTTCCCAAATTTATCATCTTTTGTTAAGAAAGATGGTATATAAGGGCGCCTGGGTGGCTCAGTCAGTTAAGTGGCCAACTTCAGCTCAGGTCATGATCTCACAGTTCGTGGGTTCGAGTCCCACGTCGGGCTCTGTGCTGACAGCTCGGAGCCTGGAGCCTGCTTGGGATTCTGTGTCTCCTTCTCTCTCTCTACCCACCCCCCCCCCCCACTCACACTCTGTCTCTCTCTCAAAAATAAATAAAACATTTTAAAAAAAGATGTATATAAGCTCTCTGTACAAACCACTTGTTTGGGTCTTCATTTGTGCTTTTTTTAATATTAAATATAATTTATTGTCAAATTGGTTTCCATACAACACCCGGTGCTCATCCCAACAGGTGCCCCCCTCAATGCCCATCACCCACTCTCCCCTCTCCCCCACTCCCTATCAACCTTCAGTTTGTTCTCAGTCCTTAAGAGTCTCTTATGGTTTACCTCCCTCTCTCTCTGTAACTTTTTTCCCCCTTCCCCTCCCCCATGGCTTCTGTTTGGTTTCTCAGGATCCATATATGAGTGCAAACATATGGTATCTGTCTTTCTCTGACTGACTTATTTCACTCAGCATAATACCCTCCAGTTCAGTCCATGTTGCTACAAATGGCCAGATTTCATTCTTTCTCAATGCCAAGTCGTATTCCATTGTATATATATAAACCACATCTTCTTTATCCATTTGTTAGTTGATGAACATTTAGGCTGTTTCCATGATTTGGCTATTGTTGAAAGTACTGCTCTAAACATTGGGGTACAAGTGTCCCTATGCATCAGCACTCCTGTATCCCTCGGGTAAATTCCTAACAGTGCTGTTGCTGGGTCATAGGGTAGATCTATTTTTAATTTTTTGAGGAACCTGCACAGTTTTCCAGAGCGGCTGCACCAGTTTGCATTCCCACCAACAGTGCAAGAGGGTTCCCGTTTCTCCACATCCTCGCCAGCATCTATAGTCTCCTGATTTGTTCATTTTAGCCACTCTGACCGGTGTGAGGTGGTATCTCAGTGTGGTTTTGATCACTTTCGCTTTTGAAATGACCTGCGTGCATGCAGAAATGTAGGTAAAATGTGGATGCTTCTGTCCTGTTCATGGCTCTTATGTCAGCTTAGAGTTTAGGCCCTATCCCAGACCCTGAGGGTACAGGGAGTGGTTTTCCTCCCTTAGAACAGCCAGACCGTTGAATGCCGTGTGGTCCATAGAAATGATGTGCAAGCATTTATAGAGATGGAAGGTGATTATGACCTGTTGTTAAATTTAAAATATGATCATCATTGCGGCACCTGGTTGGCTCAGTCAGCTGAGCGTTTGACTTTGGCTCGGGTCATGACCTCACAGTTCAGGAGTTCAAGCCCCGCATCCAGCTCTCTGCTGTCAGCACAGAGCCCGCTTTGGGTCCTCTGTCCCCCTCTCTGTGCCCCTCCCTTGCTTATGCTCGCTCTCAAAAATAAATAAGCATTAAAAAAACCTTTTTAATAGTCAGCATGAAGTCATTTTCCATAAATAAATATATATATATGCATGTCTAATGTAATGTCATATTATAATGTATATAGAATGCATGTATAACTATAATACATAAGCATATTTCTGTAAGGATATATATATGCACAGTCAGACATATACACTCCTGTTGAGTATGTGTATGACTGCAACAGGCAGGCAGCCAATTTAGAACATCTAAGATCTGTGTCGTAACAGTGGTATGTTGAAAGAAGAATGAATGAAGCTTGCTTTGAAGACTCACCTAAATTTTATTCTTAGAGGTCTCTATTTTAGCTTTACTTCTATATGGTTTGCAGTGCATGGTGAGCAACATATCGGCCAAAGATAGGTTCTGTTTATATCTCCTTCCATATCTGTCTGCTTATCTACCTCCCTACCTATCTCTGTGTGTCTTGATGTATGTGGGTATGTATGTATCCATCCATCCATCCATCCATCCATCCACCCATCCATCACATCTATCTATCTATCTATCTATCTATCTATCTATCTATCTATCATCTGTCTATCCATCCATTCTATCTATCTATCTATCTATCTATCTATCTATCTATCTATCCATCCATCCATCTACCCATCCATCCATCATGTCTATCTATGTATGTATCTATTTACCTATCTATCCATCCATCCATCTCTCCATGTATTCACCAACCCACCCAGCTCTCCAGCCAGTCTCAAACATCCATCCATCCATCCATCCATCCATCCATTCAAACATGTAGCAACTCAAACATCCATCCATCTACCCGTCTACCCACCCACAGACTTATCTACTCAAACATCCATCCATCCATCCATCTATCCATCCATCCATCATATCTATCTATCTATCCACCCACCCATCATATCTATCTGTCTATCTATCTATCTATCTATCTATCTATCTATCTATCTAACTACTGTCCATATGCCTGTATGTATACATTTTCCATGGGTAGCACTGAATGGTTGAACTGTTGACAATGCAGATTTTTGCATTTTGTATAATTTACATAGAATAAGCTTCGTCTACAATCATCAGCCCTTTGAGACTCTGGTATCAGCATTATTAGTTTGAAGTCATGACTTGTTCCCTGTTGAGCCCTTCTTCGTCCCTTTCTCTTCTGAAGACTCGTTTGCTGCATATTTCCCTGGACCTAGAGTGCCCAGCAGACAGTGCACCCCCATCTAGCTGTTAGTTCACACCTGGCCACCCCCCACGCCCAGCTGGCGGTGCAGGCACGGAGAGAAGGGGAGGTGTGTGTGTGTGTGTGTGTGTGTGTGTGTGTGTGTTTAACCTGATGGGAGACAGATTCCTTTTGATCTTTCCCGGGAGATAACATTAAATGTAAGCTTTTTGAAACAGCGTCTTGATTGCAGATGCTCGGCTTCCCGTGGAAAAGACAAAGCCAAATAAGTAACAATCTTTCCACTAAGTGGTGAATCTCAAAGGGACCGCCATGGTGCTCACTTCAGGGACATAAAGGTGGACAGATGCAGAGATGGACAGACACTATTCCTGGCTTAGACGAGCTTGCATTCTTGCACAGACCCGCCTTTCCTCAGTGTTTCTTTCACAGGATTGCAAAGACCCAGTGAAGAGTCACCACTTTGGGGCCACTGCCTCTGAAAAGGCTCTTGGGGGGTTCCCAACCCTCTGGAACTCATCCGTTTCTCAGAGCTCCTGAGATATCGTTGATGGCATGGTGGGGGCCCAGGTCCTGTTCCTCTAACAAAAACCATTCAGTGTCTCCCTGCCACTGCCTGTTGCAGAGACGTGAACTCCATATCCTCGCTCAGATGTAAACTAGAACGATTTATATATTCTAAAGAATGGTTTCCATTATGATCACTAGAGCTTGGTGCACCAATTCCCCGGCCTCCCGAGTCGGGCTGCCCACTGCCGCAATCGGCAGCGAATGCTTACTTTCCGAGTCTGGAAGGCGCTGTAGACGGGAGGCACGGCCAGCCCGCCACGCAGGGTGCTGACTCCGGGAAAGCATTCAGTGCTGGTAATACTGTGGGTTCATAGTCTGGGGGATCAGACGGACAAACAGGATATTTGCTCTGTGTGAGTCACCTGGGCCCCAAGAGCAGGGCACCCAGGGAAGAAACCACTTCACGGCCTCAGAGCACAGCCGGGGAAGCACTGATAAGCTGTGGTGAACTGGGCAGATGAACGGCTTTGTGCCATCCCAAAAGCACCTCGCGCTTAACATGCACAGCAACCTTGGACCCTCCCTTAGTCCTCTGGGTGACCTTTCTCCCTACAGGGACGTTGCACCAAAAGGTGCTATGTTCAACCCCACACATGGCATCCTTTTATTTGCCTTAACGGGAAACTCGGGCTATGGACGGACAAGCCAGGTGCTCGGGAGAGGTGACAGCGTGCATTTTGGGGCAGACGAGCAAGGCACAGCGATGACCCCTGGCTACGGGGAGACACTGGAACACACACAACACTCCCTCTTATTGGCTCCACAGGAAATCAGGTCACTAAAAACGATTATAAACCAGACAAAGAAAGCAAGACCTTTTGTCCAGAGGCGTGAGCACCTGCTGCTGGATGGGGTGGGCCGGAGGGGGGTTTCTGGTGGCCACACACAGCAGCAGCCACCTCCTGCATCACTTGGAACCGCATACCGGACATCCAGCCCAACGGACAGATGGTGCTAACACTTCATTTTGCCGCGCTTAATAGTAAGGACAATGGCAAGGGGGTGCCTGTGGACCACTTAACACCAAGAGTTGCTACTGGGTCCAGACAAAGGGGAACGGAGGCCACTTTAGGGCATGAGAGACCGAGGGGGTAACAACAGCAGTGCACAAAAAGAAGGCTGCATGAGGCTCGCTGTAAAGACCCACTGACTCAATCCTGGGCGCACCAGGGGTCCTCAACCAGCTTGAATCTTCTATCATTTCCAGCACACGTGTGAGCAGTGGTGTCCTGCGTGTGTCAACGTCAGTGGCTCTGGTTCCGAGGGTTTAGTGCCTCCAGATGGAGCACAGTTAGCTCGAGTGGTGGTGACGATTCCATCATCGGTGTGGACAAAGGGTGACGTTGCTTAGCCAGATTCTGTGTATCCTGTTTGCCTGGATCCCAACTCCTTTCTTTTAAGGAAGGAAGGAAGGAAGGAAGGAAGGAAGGAAGGAAGGAAGAAGGGAGGGAGGGAGGGAGGGAGGGAGGGAGGGAGGGAGGGAGGGAGGGAAGGAAGGAAGAAGGGAGGGAGGGAGGGAGGGGAGGAGGGAAGGGAAGGAAGGAAGGAAGGAAGGAAGGAAGGAAGGAAGAAGGGAGGGAGGGAGGAAGGAAGGAAGGAAGGAAGAAGGAAGGAAGGAAGGAAGGAGGGAGGGAGGGAGGGGAGGGAGGGAAGGAAGGAAGGAAGGAAGGAAGGAAGGAAGGAAGGAAGGAAGAAGGAAGAAGGGAGGGAGGAAAAGAAAGAAAACAACAAGTTTAGTTTCTTTGTTTGTGCCTTGGGTTTGACGAAATCTGAGAACTTTATGAGTGAAATGTATCTAAAAGCCGCCATAAAAGCCAATTGTCCAAAAGATGATAGACATATGTCGGCTCATGCTCTGAGCTGAGGGTCCCATCATTTTAAGGACTGCACAGGGCTGCCCAGCTCCACTCAAGCAGCATTTGTTGAGCTGTGCCCGGGGAGCAAAATACCTGTGGCTAATGTCATTTAGGGTTGGGGGTCTGTGAATAGCCCTTCTACTGAGCCACAGATAAAAGCCACCCACAATGCTTTCGGTGACTCAAGCACAGATTCCTTTTGCCTGGGGAATCAGGAAGGAGTTTCCAAATGGCCCATAAACTGGGTCTTGATGGGTTAGTAGCACTTGGAGAGACAGAGAGAAGGGGAGGAAGGTCCATTTGAAACTGGAACCCAGGCAGAGGGGCCTGCACAATTGTGTGGTGTCCCCAGGGCATCACGAATGGGTGAGATGTGGGATTGGGGCATAGGGCACAATCAGGCAATATGGTGGCAGGTGAGATTGGGGGGCAAGTAGAGACAGACCCTGGAAGATGCTGTGTGCTGTGTTGAGCAATGTGGTTTTATGTCAGGCTGTGCAGTGTCACCTGGGGATTTGAGGAGGGAGTTGGCATTCCCTAATCCTAATCTTTCAAGGGGGTGAGTCTAGAGGGCTTGCCAAAGGGCTTGGGGATGATGTGCTCCTTTTCAGAGATTTAGGTCCCTTGGGCTACAGTCATCTTGAGAATGACTCTACGTCCAGGGATTATGTACAAGAGTATAGATACCTACATACTAAGGTACTAAGAGTATACATGCATACCATGTAGATACCTATGCGTAGGACAGAGGGCAAAGGGTTGGCTGCCTTGGGGACAGCATTTGCCTCTGGATCTCTGTTGGATTTGAAACTGAGTTAACTGGCCCCTGCTCATTCACTCCTGCACACTTTTGAGGATGTGGGAGGAAGCCAGCATCAATAGGTAATGCTGTTATACAGATGAGGGACCCATGGGACCCTGGCCCTGACTTGCTCCTTGATACTCCTCTTCATCCTCCAAGCCTTGAATGGGAATCCTGATCATGGAGACATTGGCCATAAACTGACCATGACCAGAATGATGACTGTTGACTTGCAAAGGCCGTTTGATGCAATGGTAAAGACTCATGAGAAGAACTTAGTGTCTCCTCCACTATTAAAGAATCTAGTCGTTATGTGCACTAACACCATACAGGTTCATCTCATTAATCTCCCTGGCACTTTTAGGAGCCGCAAGACAGCCCTGGGGCCATGGGTTACATTAGGGAAACCAGAGGGAGACAGGGAGTGTCTTACTTCAGGCTACAGGGTCTATTTCTATCCTGGCAGAGACAACTCTTATTCTGGAGAGTTCTGCCCACAAGCCATCGTTGTCACACTGTGTGGGGGGATAGAGGCTTCCGGAATGCTACCATGGGCAGTTGGCATTTCACATGAATTCTTTCCAAGAGACTGACCAAAACTTGTTGACTCTCCATTCAGGAATGTAGAAACAGATAGGCCATTCTTTCCATAGGGCATCTGTCCATGTTTGGCCATGGTTTGATCGACTCAACTATTTTAGGAATTTAACTTGTTTTGGAGGGTGGGAAGTGTGTTTTCGGGGGAATGCAGCCATGATCGAAGGAAATCCCGTTGGAGACTTTTTGTTTGTTTTTGCTTTAGAGGAGACATTGTCAAAAATTAACAGTGAGGTATTGAAGTTCTACTTAAGCAGAGAAGATACAATAGATTGTTAGATGGGGGTAGGTGTTTCTCCAGAGTCTGTACACAGTTGTAAAATAAAGTGCTGATGCCATTGGTGGGTATCAGATCGTGTAAGAGCATGATTTTTTTTTTTTTACAAGAAATCGTGTTTCTTGTTACTCTGCCAAACCATCCAGTGGTTGAGAAAGACTGACCCAGTCCTGGTTCTAGAAGATGCATTTCATGGAGCCCTCTAAGCATTCATAAAACTTAATTGTTTCCTTTCTTAGTGAACTCCAACCCTTTTTAAAGAATTCATTGTATGCTATTACTTTTTTTTGGTTTTTTTTTTTTTTTTTTACAAAATTTTGTCTAAGTTCTAGTTAGCTAACATACAGTGTACTATTGGTTTCAGGAGTAGAATTCAGTGATTCATCTCACATATAACCCCCAGTTCTCATACCAACTAGTGTTCTCCTTAATGCCCACCTCCATCTATCCCATCCCCCCACCCACCTCCCTTTCATAAACCCTCAGTTTGTTCTCTGTATTTAAGAGTCTCTTATGGTTTCTTTCCCTGTCTCTTTTTCTCTTTTTCCCCCCTTCCCTTATGTTCATCTGTTTTGTTTCTTAAATTCCATGTGATTGAAATCATGTGGTATTTCTCTTTCTCTGACTTATTTTGCTTAGTGTCATACCCTCTAGCTCCATCCATATCATTGCAAATGGCAAGATTTTATTCTTTTTGATGGCTGAGTAGTATTCTATTGTGTATATATACTATGTCATATTTATCCATTCACCAGTCAGTGGACGTTTAGGCTCTTTCCATAGTTTGGCTATTGTTGATAACAGGGCTATAAACATTGGGGTGCATATACCCCTTCAAATCAGCATTTTTGTATCCTTCGGATAAATACCCTCTAGTGAGACTGCTGGATCATAGGATAGTTTGATTTTTAAGTTTTGGAGGAACCTCCATACTGTTTTCCAGAATGGCTGCACCAGTTTGCATTCCCACCAGCAGTGCAATTTGTATGCTATTAGTGATGTTTACTTACCTAATCTTATAAAATGCGTGGCACAATACATGTAACATAAATGTTACATTTTAACCTTTTGTGAAAGTGTCTAGATCAAATGCCATTAAGTATGTCCACATTGTTGCCCAACAATCACCACCATCCATATCTAGAACTGTTCTCCTCTTTCCAAACTAGAACTCGGTATTTACTACACAACAATTCCCCCTTCCTTCCTCCCACTGCCCTGCAGCTCCTGGAAACCACTAATCTACTTTGTCTCTATGATTTTGGCTGTGTTCTGGGTACCACATATAAGTGGAGTCAAGTAGTAGTTGTCCTTTTGTATCTGTCTCATTTAACTTCTGTAATGTTGCAGGACAGCAGAATACGCTACCCCAAAATATGCTACTTTGGCACAGGGATTATTTGGAGTTGACAGCAATTGAGAAGAAGCATATATAAGACAAGCTCCCTGAGCTCCCCCCGTTTGCCTAAACGCAGGACATAAATTAACAAAGGTGTCCCTCCCCCCCATCTAGAAGGACAAGTGGTCACCCCGAGACACAACTTTAGACCCCATCATCTTGGAGGACACACTGGAGGAATCTACATCAAAAACCTTACTAACTAGACTTCATCTCCCATTAGTCGGTCTTCCCATAGATTGGGGTTGGAAGCCCCAAACCATGTTCTTATTTCCTATTATTTCTCAATGAGTTTATTGTTCTTTGCCATGAAAGCCAGAGTTCTGAGTTTACCTGAGTATCTCCAATATAGACAAGAGATAAACATGTTAACAAACTTCCGTATGCTTTTCTCTCATTCATCTTTTTTTTAATTAAGAAAATGTTTAACTTTTATGGATTTGAGAGAGAGAGAGAGAACACAAGCAGGGGAAGAGGCAGAGAAAGAGGGAGACACAGAATCCGAAGCAGGCTCCAGGCTCCGAGCTGTCGGCACAGAGTCCGACGCGGGGCTCGAACCCATGAACTGTGAGATCATGACCTGAGCTGAAGTCGGACACTTAACCAACTGAGCCCCCAGGCAGCCCTCATCTGTCTTTCAACGTTTATTTATTTTTGGGACAGAGAGAGACAGAACATGAACGGGGGAGGGGCAGAGAGAGAGGGAGACACAGAATCGGAAACAGGCTCCAGGCTCCGAGCCATCAGCCCAGAGCCTGACGCGGGGCTCAAACTCATGGACCGTGAGATCGTGACCTGGCTGAAGTCGGACGCTTAACCGACTGCGCCACCCAGGCGCCCCCTCATCTGTCTTTCATTACAGAGATCCCCACCAACAACTCAGAAGGGGAGAGGGACCCTTTTTCTGCCTCCCTACAGTGTCCTCATGATACATCCATGTTGTATCATGTGTCAGAATTTCATCCCTTTTCAAGATTGAATAATATTCCATTGTTTACATAAGCCACATTCTGTTGCTTATTGAAGTCATCTTGAATCATTTTTTGATTCTCAAGTTTCTGTGCCAATATGTTAGTCCTCTGGCAATTAAAGAGATGAGGTTATGAAGGCACACATCCTTTTTTAACCAATATTTTATATGTGGACTGGGAGATTGCTTGGTGGTTTCTAGTTTACATTGTTTTATTCTTCTGCAGAGACAGACATCTGTTTCACTGAATTTAAGGGAATTACACAAAAAGACAAAGCCCATCCATTTTTACCTTCAGAATCTTACAATTTTATACCTGTATCTTTATTAAATTTTTTGAATTTTATTTATTTTTGAGAGAGACAGTGTGAATGGGGGAGGGGGAGAGAGAGAGAGAGAGAGAGAGAGAGAGAGAGAATATCCCAAGCAGTCTATGGCCCTCCAGCACAGAGCCCAATGTAGGGCTTGAACTCATGAAACTGTGAGATCATGACCTGAGCCGAGAGCAAGGGTCAGACACCTAAACGACTGAGCCACCCAGGCACCCGTGTAACTATATCTTACCATCATATAACTACAGTCTTATAACTCAGTTGTTGCACATGTGTCTGGTCTGTAAGAGCCTCACATCTGCAGGTGCTAACGTAGGGCAGTGTGGTATTGAGTGAACCCCTCTCCACATGCTGACATCCTTTCTCCTTTCAAAGATCCAGTGAGAGTTTCTTCTCCTCCCCATGCTGTCTTTGTCAATAATTTTCCAATAGTTCAGTACACATTGCTTAATGAAGTATCCTTCAGAAAACTGAAGCAGAAAACGAAATTATTGGATGATTACAAGAGCCGTCTCTTTGTGATTAGGGATAAGAACACTGACAACACTTAAGACAAGGTTATCCATGCTGAATGCCCAAGCAGACACAGCCTACGTCATGCATTTTTGGGGTTGAACATCTAGGTTGTTGAGCTGAGGGGGGAATTTATACCTGAAAACAAACATACCGTGTGGTAGGATCATTGATGGCATAAAATGGCGGGCATGACCCAGGCCTCGGTTTCATAAGTTCCCAGGTGATTCTGTTGTGCTCTAGGTTGAGAGTATGTGATTAAACAAAGGATATAAACAAAGGTGTTCTCATCGCCTTGTAGAAAAAATGAAAAAACATTTATTAGTCTCAGTACCACCAAGAGATAGACTAATGCTAGGGAAAACAAAGGAAAAGCTGTAAATCCAAATGAAATAAAGAATGTGTTTGCATAGGTGACCGATTCTAAAGCAATTATAGAAATGTCTTTCGTGATGTTTTAAAGGATCAATCAGCTTTATAAAGTATTTCTTAAGGGGAAAATCGTGGTGGGAACAATCGCTCCCACTCCTTGACCCAAATCAATCAATTATGGAATTGGCTTCATTTTGGCCTGCTTGCTTGCTCCAGAAACGTTCTCAAGTGAGATTAGTGCTAAAAGTATATTTATCTATCAAAATGACCTACCTCTCCCCTCTAATCTGTAATAGTGGCTATATGGAACTTGGTAAATCTGTGGAGTTGGAGGCATGGTAATCAGACCTAAGCAATCAAAAGTGATTTAAAACGTTAAATATGCTTCTGTGAAAAACCAAATCAGGGGCGCCTGGGTGGCGCAGTCGGTTAAGCGTCCGACTTCAGCCAGGTCACGATCTCGCGGTCCGGGAGTTCGAGCCCCGCGTCAGGCTCTGGGCTGATGGCTCAGAGCCTGGAGCCTGTTTCCGATTCTGTGTCCCTCTCTCTCTGCCCCTCCCCCGTTCATGCTCTGTCTCTCTCTGTCCCAAAAATGAATAAACGTTGAAAAAAAAATTAAAAAAAAAAAAAAAAAAGAAAAACCAAATCAAATGATACAGGTTTGCTTAAAGCTTAAAGCTCCCAATTTAATTGCCAGATAATTCTGCAACCTAAACAAACCTGCAAACAGTCTGTTTTTGTGTAGACTACAGCAAATGGAAACACGTACAACTATATATTTATATACATGCACATAACAATGGATGTTTCCATATGTGATACATATATTAAAAAGATAGGTTCCAGGGGCTCCTGGGAGGCTTAGTCGGTTATGCGTTCTGACTTTGGCTCCCTGGGTTTGAGCCCCGCCTTGGGCTCTGTGCTGACAGTGTGGAGCCTGCCTAGGATTCTCTCTTTCTCTCTCTCTCTGTCTGCCCCTCCCCTGCTCACTGTCTATCTCTCTCTCAAAATAAATAAATAAAGTTAAAAAAAATAGATACATTGTGGGGCGCCTCGGTGGCCCAGTCGGCTAAGCGTCGCACTTCGGTTCAGGTCATGATCTCAAGGTTCGTGGGTTTGAGCCCGGCATGGGGCTCTTTGCTGACAGCTCAGAGCCTGGAGCCTGCTTCAGATTCTGTGTCTCCCCCTCTCTCTGCCCCTCCCCTGTTCATGCTCCGTCTCTCTCTCAAAAATAAATAAACATTAAAAAACAGATAGGTTCCTTCTGTGTGTATTACAATTTCCTGGTTTCATTAGGAATACAACATAGATATTTATACATATTGACACTTAGATCTTATCCTTTCTGGGTTCATCTTGAGATGAAAGGGGGGAAAAGCATACAAATGAGAACCTTTTAAAAAGAAACTCGGGAAACTACCTTGGATAATTGCAAGTTAGCTCCTTTGGATGTAAAATGGCATGGACCTTTTTATTTTAGTGAAGAAGAAACATATTCTGCCTCTTCGGGAAGATGTTTAAATTGTAAAGGATCAACTTTTTTAATGAACCGTGTGCAGTTCCAATAGACGAGCTTTGGATGTAGAATATCGAAAGGTCTTAGAAAGGAGATGCTGCATGTAGTAAGTACACCTTCTGACCCACGGCTCCAGCCATATAGTAGATGGTCGGGAGGTGTTAGTTCAGTAAACGAAGATGCTTTCGTAAGAAACATCCACGGGGGAGGAAGGCAGGCTGCAAAGAGCAGGCTTACCTCACTCAAACTAGTTGAAACACTGAGGGCCATTATTTCATTGATGCAAGCGCAGGGGGGAGAGCCAGCCTCCGAAGAGATTGATGGCTTCACCAGCTCAACTGCACCATCAAGATCCTTCCGCCTCCCTGGTCCTTCTAAGGCAACGGCTTCATCATTGGCTGCAGGTGGTTGCCAGTAGCAATCAGAGCATCTTCATCCACATCCTGATGGAGGGACAGTGACTGGCCTCTGTTTCCCAGCAACCCCATCCGGCAGATCTCTTTCTGTAACTCATCCGTTCAATGTGGACCCATTCTTGGCGCAAGGGATCTGGAATGACCAGTGGTGGTCCGTGATGATACTCTGGGAGGTGCTGCTGTATAACCCCCAGGCTGACTCTTCCCTCTTTTTCTTTTAGAACATAACACGCTATAATAGAATCTCCTTGCAGTCATAATGTCTCAGTCTGGGGTGGTAGCAATGTTGCAAGATTTGGCGTAGCAAAGTGTGAGGTACGAAGAACGTACAGAGATTTTCCCAAAGTGATTATTATCCATGGTGGGTCTGGGATTGCCAGATAGTTTTTTTTTAATTTTTAAAATATTTGTTTATTTTTGAGAGAGAAAGAGAGACAGAGCACAAGCAGGGAAGGGGCAGAGAGAGAGGAGGAGACACAGAATCCCAAGCAGGCTCCAGGCTCTGACCTGTCAGCACAGAGCCCAACACGGGGCTCAAACTCACAAATTGTGAGATTGTGACTTGAGCCGAACTTGGATGCTTAACTGACTGAGCCACGCAGGTGCCCCAGATAGTATTTTTTTTAATTCAAGTATAATTAACATACATTGTAATGTTAGTTTCAGGTATACAGTATGATTCATCAAGTCTATACATTGTTCAGTGCTCATCATGGTACGTCTAGTCTCCATCTTGTTTATCTGTTTCATTCATCCCCCTACTCACCTCCCCTCTGACAACCACAGTTTATTGTGTATATTTGAGTCTGGTTTTTTATATGTCTCTTTTTTTCTTGGCTCATGTATATATAGAATATTACATATGTATATGCCATATATATATATATACACACACTACATCTTCTTTATCCATTCATTTATTGTTGGACAGTTTGCCTGATTCCATAATAATGCTGCTATAAACATCGAGTGCATATATATATATATATATATATATATATATATATATAGTTTTGAATTAATGTTTTCCTATTCTTTGGATAAATACCCAGTAGTGGAATTACTGGATCATATGGTAATTCTATTTTTAACTTTTTGAGAAAGCTCATACTGTTTTCCACAGTGGCTGCACCAGTTTGCATTCCCACCAACAGCATAAGAGGGTTCCTTTTTCTCCACATCCCCCTCAACACGAGTTGTTTCTTCTGTTGTTGATTTTAGCCCTTGTAACTGGTGTGAGGTGGTATCTCATTGTAGTTTTGATTTATATTTCTGTGATGATGAGTGATGTTGAGCATCTTTTCATGTGTCTGTTGGCCATCAATCTATATTCTTTGGAAAAATGTCTATTCATGTCCTATGCCCACTTTTTAATTGGCTAATTTGTGTGGTTTTTTTCTTGGTGTTGAGTTGTAAGTTTTTTACATATTTTGGATACTAACCCTTTATCAGATATGTCATTTGCAAACATCTCCCATTCTGAACACTGTCTTTTAGTTTTGTTTCCTTCACTGTGCACAAGCCTTTTATTTTGGTGTAGTCCAAACAGCTGAGTTCTGCTTTGGTTTCTCTTGCCTTGGGAGACGTATCTAGAAAGATGTTTCTATGTCTGATGTGCGACAAACTACTGCCTATGTTTGCTTCCAGGAGTTTTAATGGTGTCCGATCTCACACTTAGGTCTTTAACCTTTTTTGAGTTTACTTTTGTGTATGGTGTAAGAAAGCGATCCCATTTCATTCTTTTGCGTGTTGCTGTCCATTTCTCCCAGCACCCTTTGTTGCAGAGACTGTCTTTTTCCCATTGTATATTCTTGCCTCCGTTGTCGAAGATTAATGGACCATCTAGTCACAGGTTTATTTCTAGGTCTCCTATTCTGTTCCAATGACCTGTGTGTCTATTTTTGTGTCAGTACCGTACTTCTTTTTCAAGATTGCTTTGGGTATTCAGGGCCTTTCTTGGTTCCACATACATTTTAGGATTGTTTTTCTAGTTCTGTAAACAATGCTGTTGGTATGTTGATGGGGATTGCATTGAATCTGTCGATTGCTTTGGGTAGTATGGACGTTTTAGCAATATTGGATCTACTTATCCATGAGCATTGTTAGAGCCAGTGGAGCTTGTCTTACCTCTGCAGTGCTGGATTCAGGATTCTTGGAGTTGGTTGAACTGAGAGTATTCTTAAAGGTAATAGGCATTTGTGTCTAAACTATATAGGAAGCAGAATTTTGGACCAAAGCCCCCAAAGGGAACTTTCATTTATAACAGTTAACAGGAATTCGAAGTTACATTTCTAGCTGAGTGTTAAAAACCATAGAAAAACACCTTCACTTCCCAGTGCCTTTTTTACTGTATTCACTACACAAAACATTTTGCCTAAAAGAATAAGTTTAATTAAACAAAGATCTTCATTCAGAAATAATCATGTATGCAACATTAAAAATAGTAACAAGGGTGCCTGGGGGCTCAGTTGGTTAAGCATCCGAGTTCAGCTCAGGTCATGATCTCACAGTTCGTGAGTTAGAGCCCCACATCGGGCTCTGTGCGGACAGCTCAGAGCCTAGAGCCTGCTTCAGATTTTGTGTCTCCCTCTGTCTCTGTCCCTACCCTGCTCACACCCTGCCTCTGTCTCTCTCAAAAATAAATAAATGTTAAAAAAAGATTTAAAATAAATAATAAAAATAAAGATTTTGTTTTAAGGGGTGTCTGGGTGGCTGAGTTGGTTAAGTGTCTGACTCAAGTCATGATGTAGAGGTTCATGGGTTCAAGCCCCACGTTGGGCTCTGTGCTGACAGCTCAGAGCCCAGAGCCTGCTTCTGATTCTGTGTCTCCCTCTCTGTCTTCCCCTCTTCCACTCACACTCTGTCTCTCTCTCAAAAAATAAACATTTAAAAATTTTTTTAAAATAGTAACAAAATTTATATGGTAGATAATACTACATGTTGATACAGACTATCTTATTTAGTCATTAAAATAACAACTTTGCTGTATCCATCCATCTGTCCATCCATCCATCCATGTTTATCTCTCTTTCTGAACTATATGGGAGGGAAAAAAGGCCCTTTTCCCCTCTACCTTTTTAGGACCTGTATCTGGGGTGTTTGAATTAAACTGACAAAACACAGATCAACAGAATAAAAGGCAAGTGTTCCTTTATTGATACTAATATCTTTCTCCATGGGAGCTTCACAAAAAAGAAGTGAAAACCCAGAGAAGCAGTTAGACTCGGTTGCTTTATATACCATTTTAACAAAAGGCAATAAATTATGGAGAAGTGACCAGACACAGGAAAAAGTGGCCTGTAGGAGCATCTTCACAAAGGGAAATGTATGTCCTACTTTTGGCCAGGAAGGGGGAGGGCAGAGTCCTTTCTGAATCCGCTGCTCCTCCATTGCCTTCAACTCAGAATAATCCTTAATGGCAAAGTGGCATATATTGAGGTGACATAATCTGATCCATCATCTATCCATCTATCTATGTATCTATGTATCTATCTATCATCTATCCATTATTATCTATGTATTATCTATCATCTATCTATCTATCTATCTATCTATTATGTATTTGAGTATTATCTATCTATCTATCTATCTATCTATCTATCTATCTATCATTCCAAAACTCAGGGTCCACACAATACAGGGTCCCCACAATAATCAGTATGTAAAATTATTATGGGAATGCTCTAGGCATTACCCTCAATGCATGTGGTAAAACTTATTACTAGCATGAGTGTGTACAACGTTAAGATCTTACCCCATAGTGAATAAGTAAAAGAACCAGATGAAGAACTTTTGTTTTCATTATATCCATTTTCTTTACTACATTATATTTTTAGAGTTTAAAAAATAATGACTTGCTTTGTCAGTCTCCCATTAATGGTAAGGAATCAATTTAGATTTTTCATGTTTAATTTTGTCCTAGGCCAGAATCTCCCCTGTCTCAAAGAGAAGAACGGAGAGATAGTGAGAGAAAGATTTTATATATATATATATATATAATTTTATATTTATATAAGATTTTATATATATATTCATATGTATATATATGTATATATGTGTGGAGAGAGAGAAGAGACTCATATGTATCTGATATGGAACACATACTCGTTGCTACAACTTTGTAGACCATGGAAATCAGCGAACTTGTAAAGCATGCACTTTAGAAGTAGCTCGGGGAAGACCTACGAGGGCCTATACGTTTGAAAGTCCTGATTCTTGGAAACCTACTTTTACCAACTTTGCTTGCACTCGCTGTCTCTGCTCCTGCTGAGTTCCCTTTCGGCAGATTATGTAAGTCGGGAGGGCACCGTGGATCGTCATCCCAGCTTTTTCTTCTTAGCTTTGCTCCTCGTGAGCCATTCCTTCCTACTGAAGTTGAAAATAGCCGGGCCTCTTTGATGCAGAAGAAAGAAGTTGTCGCTAGTCCTGAAGACGAACAGGCTTGGCAGTGAGGGGAATTTTCGAGTTCTTTCTCCGCCAGTCCTCCGGTGACGAGAGCCCAGTAACGGCTTCATGTGTCACATCTATAGCATGTAACTGCTCTGTGATGGGATGCGAGGTTTCCTCTGTGATGTGACTTGCTGACGTCCTCAAACTAAAAGAGTCGTCAGTCTTCATGGGAAAAACTGCTTCCTCCTCCCCCCACCCGGGGAAAGTTTTTAGTTAAGGCCATATTCTCAGGTTTGCATTAACAAGTCAATGTGCCTCATCAGTGTCCATTATGTTTATTTTGATGACAATAGATTTAAAGTTAGAGGAAATTTTTGACTCACTTATGGGGACAGGAAGCCATCCCAGGCATCTAGATGTTATTAAAAAATCTAAAATTAAAGCTTAAAGTTCAGGAGACACTAAAACTGGCATATTCTTTTTCTCTATTTACTCGACCTGTCTGTAGGTATTTTTGTAAATAAATATAAGAGGAAATAATGTCTGTCTTACTAATTTCACAAAGACATTTTGAGCTTGAAATAAGTGTTGAGTATGAAAGCATTTTGCAATAATTCTCAGCCACATTCAATCATATTCTCAACACATGATTCTGGATGCTTTGAAAGCCTTCAGGCGTTTCGGCATTTGGATTTCACTCGATGTGCGTATCCGTCCAGACTTCACAACTGTGGGTGACTTAGGACCGTCAGGCTACACAAACTGTGCCCCAGAGATCAACAGTACTGGAGTCAACAGAGAGCTCACTGGAAATGCAGAACCTCGGGCTCGGACCGCCCAAGACCTACTGAACCTGACTTCCTTGTGCCAAGATCTCCAAGACATTCGATGTGCACGGAAGCGTGAGGACCACTGATGTCAACATCTCCACGTAATGAATTCTTCAACTTCTTGTGCACCACGATGAACTGGAGAATATTCCTCCAAAGATGTGTTGAACCTGGGTGTTTGTAGGATTCAATGTGTGTTTCATCCTTTCGTGATGTTCCCACCCCGCCCCCATTAGCTGTTCTGGGGAGATCTTAGATTGCAGATGCCCACCTCGCCTTGCTAGGGCCTCATGGTACCCATGTGGGGACTTCCAAGATTGCCCAGTCCCCTGAGGATATCAGAGCAGGGCACGTAGCATTAAAACGTGCAGCACTGGGGTGCCTGGGTGGCTCAGTCGTTTAAGCATCCAACTTGGGCTCAGGTCATGACTTCACAGTTCATGAGCTCAAGCCCCGTGTTGGGCTCTACGCTGACAGTGTGGAGCCTGCTTGGGATTCTGTCTCTCCCTGTCTCTCTCTGCCCTTTCTCTGCTCTTGCCCACTCTCTCTCTCTCTCTCTCTCTCTCTCTCTCTCTCAAAATAAATAAATAAATAAACTAAAAAAAAGTTGTTAGGAACTTTAAAAAAAAGTGCAGCATTAAAAGTAAGAAAAAATGGAAGTTTGTCCACGGCAATCTGTTGCGCACTGTGCAAACGATCACAGTAAAGTAAGTGCACATCTGGAAACTGTAGGTTTGTCTCTTCTGTTAGGTGAACTTTCTTCTGGTGACTGTTAAATCAGCTCATGAGGAATAGAGCCTGAGGTTCAACCCCAAATTGGCACAGTTTGATGTAAGGAGGGAGCAACACAAAGACCTTTACTGGGCAATGAAATTGATACATCATGTTTTTTGTTTTTGTTTTAGTTTTAAATGTTTTTTTTTAATTTATTTTTGGGGCGCCTGGGTGGCGCAGTCGGTTAAGCGTCCGACTTCAGCCAGGTCACGATCTCGCGGTCCGTGAGTTCGAGCCCCGCCTCAGGCTCTGGGCTGATGGCTCGGAGCCTGGAGCCTGTTTCCGATTCTGTGTCTCCCTCTCTCTCTGCCCCTCCCCCGTTCATGCTCTGTCTCTCTCTGTCCCAAAAATAAATAAACGTTGAAAAAAAATTAAAATAAATAAATAAATAAATAAATGAATGAATAAAATTTATTTTTGAGAGAGACAGACAACATGAGTGTGGGAGGAGCAGAGAAAAGGAGACATAGAAACAGAAGCAGGCTCCAGGATCTGAGCTGTCAGCACAGACCCTGACTCAGGGCTTGAATCCATGAACCGTGAGATCATGACCTGAGCCGAAGTCGGACGCTCAACCAACTGAGCCACCCAGGAGCCCCACTACATCATGGTTTTTTTTTTAATTTTATGTGTATTTATTTTTGAGAGACAGAGCATGAGCAGGGGAGGGGAGAGGCAGAGAGAGGGGGAGACACAAAATCCGAGGCAGGCTCCAGGCTCTGAGCTGTCAGCCTACAGCCTGGTGTGGGGCTCAAACCCATGAACCATCAGATCATGACCTGAGCCAAAGTCGGACGCTTAACTGACTGAGCCCCCCAGGCACCACGAGACGTATGCTTCTTAACTGTGTCAGAGGTGTGGTGTGCAGGAGAGCAAGGCTGGAATGTGGGATCTGAAGACATGGGACTGTGTCCCACGTCCACACTCTGCAGCTGTCTGACAAGGTATAGGCCTTTAGACTTCTGTAGTTCTCTGTTTTACCAGCAGTAAAATCAGGATGGTTTTTACTGGTTACAAGTGACCTTATAAACAAAATAAGGAATATGGAAATGGGATACGGAATATAGAAAAAAGCTTTGTATGGTAATATTAAGAGCACTTTATACCTTAAAATAAAGGCCAGGACACCTAACCGGTGGTGTTGAAGAAAGTAAGCTCTGTGTACTTGCCCGACAGAATGAGACGATCGGAGGCAGGCAGGTCCTCACAAACAATGCACGGGGTATACCGCTGGCGGCCGGGCGTGTGCACCACTCGGCTTGCCCTTGTGACTGGGCAGACCGCGTGTCCTCCAAAAGCGGGCCCTGCAGTTTTGATCAGTAGTCTTAAGTCCCCGTTTGCCATGCCGGATGCCCTGAATCCAACTATGGCTGAATGTTGCACGTCAGGGGAACCCCCATAGCTATGCTCATGAACACAGCAATGTTATAGCATTAAGGTCATAGGATAATCATAGCATGGCGTCTATCTCATATGGTTCTATGAGGAGCAAATACATTGATGTTGTTAAAGGTGCTTAGCATAGTGTTTACCAACTATAAATGGGTATAAGTGTAGTGCTTTCCTTATAATCATCCAAAACTGCAATGCCTTCCCACCCCATTCAGTATTTCCCATATATCACTACGCGGTATGCAATATATTTTGCCTAGTGACTTTAGAAACTTGCCTTCTCCTTCTCCTTCTCCTTCTCCTCCTCCCTCCTCTCCCCTCACCCCCCTCCTCCTCCCCCTCCCCCTCCTTTTCTTCTCTCTAACTAAAATTCAGGCTCATTTAGGGAAAGGAATTTTGCATTTTCCCCCAGTTGTATGCCTTACCCCCTAACACAGTGATTGACACAAAATGGCACTCAATTTGTTAAATTACTGGCCTCTGAATGGTCACTCGGAGGAGAGAATGAGTAATTGTATGTGTACATGAATAAGTAAATGGATGCAAAATGTTCTACTGCTAAATCTGAGCCTTGTCTCACCAACTGGGACACAGTTTATCTCTTAGATGATGAAGAGACACTTTTACCGTTTTGGGTCAAAGCGTTGAGAAAAGTTAGCAGTGCAAGAGAAGTTAGGGAGAAAGCCTGACTTCTGTAGCCTGTTTCTTATTTTGTTTTGTTGTTTTGTTTTTATTTAAATTTTAGTTAATGTATTGGTTTCAGAATAGAATTCAGTGATTCATCACTCGTGTACAATGCCCAGTGTTCATCCCAACAAGTAGCCTGTTGAGATGCAGACACATGATTTCCCATGGGTAGAGTCAAGTGAATTATGATGATGATATTTTACAAGTGCTATTAATTACGAAGAATTGTTTTTTATAATAGTTATAGGAATGTGCTATGCAAATAGGATTTGGAAGTTATTCTTCAGGGTTAAAATTCGAGATTGTTCTGTGAATTAGTGGATTTCATTTGTTGTTATTCTTCTTTCTTGGGGTTTTGTTTTGCTTTTTGTTTTTTGTTTTTGTTTTCTTGTTGTCGTTGTTATTTGTTGGAGCCAAACGTGTGCTTTCACGCTTAGTAAGGAGACGGTCTGCTGTAAGGGACCTCATAAGATCCTGGAGGTGAAGATTTGATGGAAGGTGGGTTGACCAAATGTCCTTATGTTGCATGCTGCTAGTGTCCCAATGGCTGTCATCCGTCTGCCTGAAAAAGACTGTTAACATTATTAGCATTCCATTTAAAGCGAAGAGTTTATCTTGTGTTCTCTTCTTGATTTCTTTTTTATCAAGCTATATAAGAGATCATACGTTTTCAGCTCCATGAGTTTTGGAAGTTATAAAACCACAAGTGAAATCAAGGTATAGCGTGTTTCTGTTACCCCATTTTTAGCTCATCCTCATGCCCTGTCTGCAGAGTTTACATCTTCACCATTGATTAATGTTGCCTGTTCTTGAAATTCACATAAGTGGAAACCTAAGGTGTGTTTGTTTGTGGATTTTTGTTTACTTAATGTAATGATTTTGAGATTCAGACATGTTATTCAATGTATCAACAGTTGTCTGATGCTCTCGAGCTGCCGTAACAAAGGACCACAATCTGGGGCGCTTAGCAGACATCTCTTCCCCATATTCCTGGAGGCTGGGAGTCTGAGATCCAGGCAGGGCCAAGGCTGGTTACTCCTGAGGCCTCTCTCCTCGGAGGATAGACGCCGTGTTCTCTCTGTGTCCTCATGTGGTCGTCCCTCTGTGTGTGTCTGTGTCCTGATCTCCTCTTCTTCCGAGGATACCAAGCCTTTTGGCTTACAGCTCACTCTAGTGATCTCATTTTGCCTTATTTATATCTTTAAAAACCATATTTCCTAATACAGTCCTAATTTGTACTTCACTGCACAAATTTGGGGGTTGGAGGGACACGATTGATCCCATAGCAATACTGTTTTAAAACAATACTGTTTAAAAAAAATCCAAGTTTCTATCTGGTGTCATTTTCTTCAGCCTGATGGATATCCACTATGATGTCTTTTTTTTTTTTTAATATTAATTTTTATTTTTGAGAGAGAGAGACAGAGTGTGAGCAGGGGAGGTGCAGAGAGAGAAGGCGACACAGAATCTGAAGCAGGCTCCAGGCTCTGAGCTGTCAGCAGAGAGCCTGATGCGGGGCTCAGACTCACAAACTGTGAGATCATGACCTGAGCCGAAGTCAGACGCTCAACCGACTGAGCCACCCAGGCGCCCCATCCACCACCATGTCTTTTAATACGAGAAGGAGTGCTGGTAGAAATTTTCTCAGCTTTCTTTTATTTAAAAACCCTTTCATTTTTGAGGGATATTCTCACTAGATATATAATTAGGGGAGACCATTTCTTTTCTTTCAGCCCCTATAATGCTACATAATTGTTGGCTGGCATGCTGAAAATTCAGTCAACATACTTGTCTTTGTGGATATAAGGCCTTTCTAATTTGCCTGATCTCAAGATTTTTTCTTTTCTTTCCTTTCCTTGTCTTTTTTCTTTTCTTTCCATTTTGTGTTTTGTTTTGTTTTCCGTATTTTGATTCTATGTGCCTAAGCATAATTTTTCTTTGTGAATATCCCACTTAGGCTAAGTTTGTTAACCCTAAACAGGATAAATACAAAGAAAACCATATTCAAACATATCATACATTTGATATTCTTAAATAATTTTATGATTTTTTTTTACCATTGCTTCTTCAAATAATTTCCTTTTCCTGCAACACTATTTTTGCCTCTGTTTCTGTGATTCCAAATCTGGATATGTGGGACTTTCTCTAAGGTCACTGAGATTCTATTCATTACCTTCATTCTTTTTCCCTCTCACTTCTTCCGATTATTTAATTTCTAAATATCTCTGTTACGTTCATCTGCCATTGTCAGTCTTTCCTTAAACCAGCAAGGGAAATTTATTTTCACATATGATGCACTGTATGCCTTGAATTTCTGTTAGGTTCTTCTTTATAATTACCAATTCTCTGATGGGAATTCACAACTGCTCACCCTTCACAACCACCCTTTTCCTTTAATTCCTTGAACGTAATTATATAAGCTGATTTAAACTCCTTGCCTGGCAATTTCACTCAGTGTCTGTTTGTGTTGACTGTTTGTTCTTCTGGTTATGAAATTTATTTTCCTGTTTCTTCAACCATTAAGTTTTTTGTTTTTTGTTTTTTGTTTTTTTTTAATTTTATACTGGACATTATGGAACATAGGTGATAGAGTTTGGATTCTGTAATTTTCCTTAAAAATGGTAATTTGTGTGCTAGCAGGCAAAGTATATTTATATATACAAAACATATATATTGCATATATATTGCACGATATATATGAAATTTTGTAATGTCCTGTGTTCTGGTAAAACAAGATATATTGTGCAGTTGGCTTCATTGCAGCATGAGAAGAGAACTAATTTTAATTATTTTGGAATTGCTAAGCTATTATTTCAGCATAGTGAAATTTGCTATTCAGTTTCTATGAATTTAAATGGCTCACATGCCACATCAGAAACGTTAGTTACTGAACACTCGAGTCTGTCTGTATAGTCTTATCCATCATTGTCGACATATCTATTCCTGAGCTGGTTACATTCATCTTAATGTAGCTGTAGCTTAACGAGAAGATTTAAGTTCTGCTATGGTGATTTTATCAAAATTATCTTCTAACAAAGAAAATGTTTGTCAGATTAGTTTTCCCTATACACTTAATATAGTTTTGTCAGATTTCTAGAAAGTGAGATGGTTGATTAGAACTGAACTAAATTAATGCATTTTTTGAGAGATTGTGATATATTTGTCATCTGCTTTCCTTCTTTTTTTTTTAAGTTTATTTATTTATTTTTTTGAGAGAGAGAGAGAGAGCGCATGCATGAGCCAGGAAGGGGCAGAGGGAGAGGGAGAGAGAATCCCAAGGAGGCTGTATGCTCAGTGCAGAGCTCCATGCAGGGCTCAATCTCATGACAGTGAGATCGTGACCTGAGCCGAAATCAAAAGTCAGATGCTTAACTGATTGAGCCTCCGAGGTGTCCCTTTCCTTCTTTAATATTATGTGAGATTTTCTGTTTTTTCTTTTGCATATGTAATTACAGCCTGGTGAGTTTATTTTAAACTATTTTATGGTTTTGTTCCTATAGACAAAATATTGTGTTCATCATATTTTATAAGTATTTTAAATTACTTATTTATAGAAAGCTTTTAAAAATTATTTTTCTTCTAAGTGACCATTTATTAAACACTGCTGCTCACATTTTTTTGTTCTTGGTTCTTGTAAGTGGATACTAATTTTATTTACATGTAACATCAATTAATCTCATATCTGATCATAATATGTATTACTTCCTTTTCTTGTTTCATTGTTTTATGAAAACATGTCCAAAGTGATATCAAATAATAATGGTGATAATGAAGATCTTGTCTCGTTCTTATCTTTCCAGACTTTTAATTACCTAAGAGATTTTGAAATGGAATACAATTAGATCTTATTCTTTATTTTTACAATACATCTCTAATAACTTGATTGAGGTGATTAGCTTTCATGCATTTGAGAAATCATTTTTTTGTGCAAGTGGCCTATGCTTTCCCTACCTTTGACATATTTTTAAATGTCTAAATATATTTAAATTTACATACTATGAAATGCACCCATCTTAAGTGTGTGATAAGCAATGTGATATGCTTTGATAATATATAGACTCATGTAACCAACTTCCTAAATAAGATGTAGGAGGTTTTCAATACCCTAAAAAGCTCTCTTTCTGCCAATCAGTCTCCACCATGTGTTACAGACAGCCAGTTTTCTCATTTCCATCACAGATTAGTTTTTCCATTTTCTTGAACTTCACATGCGTCCAATGGTATGGTTTCTAGTGTTCCATATTATTGCATGTGTCTGTGGTTTGCTATTTTTCAATGCTGACTAATACTCTGTTGTATGAATATACCACAATTCATTCTTTCTGTGGATGGACATTTGGATTATTTATCGACTTTGCTTATTATAAATACAGTTTGTATGAATATTCTTGTCCAAATCTTTTTATGGACTAAAAGGAAACATTTCTCCTGGGAAGTGGTGTCTTTATTATGTTATATTGCATTGTAATATATAACATATATTATAACAAAGAAGCGTTGTCTTTATTATAATAAATTATGCAAACTAAATTTTATTTGGACAGTTTTATCCAGACAATAAAATTGCTATCCCAGAGAAAATATTTCTTTGAAAGGATGTTAAGAAAATGAAACAACAAGGATGTGTCATGAGGGGTACACTGAATTTTCTAGCCACAAAGAATCTGTTTGTTTGGGTTTTTTTTTTTAGGAACACAGGATACATTTGCAGAAATTACCAATGCCCTAGACTATAAAAGAAGTGTCAATATTTTCCAAAGGTTCAGTGTCATACTCTGGTCTATCTCTCTGCTCTCTGTTCTTGGCAAAAGAATATTAAACATTAACCCAATATAATGAGTTTCAATGTAATAAATTCCACCAAACAAGTGGCTTTGTTCTGGCTGTCTCAGGGTCAAGGAAGCAAGGTGATGATTTGCATGGGGAATTGCACATTTTGTTAGTGTCGTGTAATACCATCCAAATTGGCAACATGAAGTGAGCTGTTGGAACTCTAGAGGGGAGGTCCGCGACTGAAGTAAACATTGTCAAGCAGGTTTAAATGCACCAAGAGGGAAAAAAAAATACCACAGCATTTCCAGTAGAGGCCTTGGGGTTCTCATGAACTTAGATATCTGGCCCGTGCTTACTGAGCTTTGCATGAAAGCAAAACGTGGTTATTTTCGGGATTTACGTGTTTAACGCAAAATTTAAAATCACCTTTTCAAGACAGTGCTTTTGTCCCCGACAAATACGGCATTGTTCTATATTACTTAGTGTGAGTTAAGTGTGATTTTTCTCCACCTCAGCCTATTTGAATTTAAAAAAAGTATTTGTTTTCACCACTTCTGGAGCATCAGTATAATAATATGGTACCTACAAAGAATCTATTGGCAATCATTTGTTGCTGTGTCCTCAGAACATCTACTGCCCTGAAAACTAAAGGGAGAATTTGTACTCTGCACACATAGACAAACAGATATCCCTCCAAAGATGAGATAAATGAGAAATTACATCAAATCGCGGAAATGCTGTGGACGGTTGTCCTTAACTGAACCCGCAAAGAAAGTAATCATCTCCATGATTCACTGTCTGCTTTCCATTCCCTATTTTATGTTACTTTATTTTATTCTACTTTATTTTATTTCATTTTATTTCATTTTATTTTATTTTATTTTATTTATTTTCTTTCATTCCCTTTAAGTGTTAACGCTATCACATTGACCTTCTTTTGTATCTTGTGAAAGCCCTTTCCTGATCTCTTAAGGACCAGCATGACAAGCCGGAGTATAATTAACAAGACGTGAGGCAGCCCCTAGGTTTCTTGGAAAAAATTCCTATGTCTTTTGATCTGTCAACTCCATAAAGAAATCCACCTCCAAGAATGTGGTCCTAATAAGCACTCTGCTTGAAATGGGGAAAAGCTGATAAAATGTAAAAGTTTGGTACAAATTGAAATGTTCATATTAAATAGACAAGTAAATTATGCTGGAGAATTTTGTTACATTGTGATTCACATCTCCAGTTTTCCTCCAGATGATGAACTTCACTTTAAAGAATCAAGATATTTAGTTAGATGATTTTTTTTCTTTTTTGTTTCTAATCGGAGTGACAGATTGTCAGGATTAAGAGGCTTTGTTGCAAATTTCAGCTCGTTGCCTGTTGTAGCTGCATTAACTTCTACTTGGCCTCCTCTGTGCAACCTCAGTGTTGATGCATTCAGGGAGCTCGGCGTCTCACGACTGCTGGGGGCTGTGAAATACCGAGGGGCAGAGAGCACGACATCCACCGCAACTTTGCAAAACCAGCGCTGAGGGTTGCGAGGAAACAGTGCATACGTGCACACACACTCTCTCACACACACACAGACACACAGTGAGATCATGAAGAGAAGAAATACAACTCTACGTAACTTATGCAATACCTCCGAATATAGAGTAGCTTCTTGGAATTAAGTTTTTTTAAATCTATATAAACCTTGATAGGAATGTTTTATCTAGACATGTGTATGTGTCTCTATGTGTTTGTGTATATGTATATATATATATGTATGTGTGTATAGGTATATATTATATACGTGTGTATATGTATATATATTATATAGGTGTGTATATATATGTGTATGTATGTGTAAATATATATATAGAGAGAGAGAGAAATCTCAGCATGATTAGCCATTGTTTTAATTCATATTATGTTATCATTTTTTTAAAGTTTATTTGTTTTTGAGAGAGAGAGACACAGAGACAGAGTATGAGCCCGACATGGGGCTTGAACTCACAAAATGTGAGATCATGACCTGAGCCGAAGTCGGATGCTCTACCGACTGAGCCACCCAGGTGCCCCAATATGATGTTATGAACCACATATTACTTTGTAATATATCAGAACAGTATATATTAACACATATTACTAATGCATATTACACTGTAATATATCAGAACAGTATATGTTAGTGTGCTTTTGTGTATGTGTGTATATATACATATATGTATACATAAGTATGTATTCATACATAACAGTTGTAGCCTGTTGTATATTTATATATACCACAAAGAATATATTTTAGATGCACTTTTATAACATTACATGGATTTAAAAAATTGATATTTATATGTAAAATGTTAGCATATAATATATAACATAATATGTATCACATTGTTTTAATCTTAGTTATGTAAGTACATCTAAAATATGCTCTTGGTAACAAACATACATATAAAACAAACAGTTTAACTATTATATATGAATAAGAGTATATATACCTTAGTCATAGTCTTTCTTATCTAAATTATATAATATGTAGTCTTTGTAATATATATTTATATCTGTCACATAATACTACATTTATATATATTACAAAGAGGATATTTTAGTGCACTTTTATAACATGCACATTAAGATAATTGTGATATATATTATATTATATTTCGTATAATATATGCATTGATATCACAATTACTTTAATACACATGTTATATATATGGACTAACAGACTATATAACTGCTATCTGTGAATATATATAGGGACATATGTTTGTATACATGTACACAAACACACTGCAACTAATATATCTGCTTTGTAATTTCTTTCTATCTTAAAGCAGTATATGTTAGGTGCACTTTTATAACATCATATAGATTAAAATAATTGTGCATCATGCTGATTTCCTATAAGCTTAATATACCCTTTTAAACCCCTGATTTCTGCAAGTTCTTTTTTCCTACCACTGCTGAAGCAAATGAGTTTCTGGAATGACTTTGACACCTAACATTTGAACCTGTCTCCAGTGGCAATCCAAAATAGCATGACCGATCTTCATTAAAAACGGCAATTTTCAGTCTCCTATTCAACACATCGCTTGTTCCTTGAAGAACCAAATCAGAGATGTTTTAAACAAATATTGCTTGTTGAAGAACAGAGAATCAAAATTGATTGGTATGCAATTATGCATTGGAGAATAAAACATTATGGTAGATTTGCAAAGGAAAGCATTTTTTACAAAAGCCATTGCTGCATTTTTTAAAAAACCATGAGCCTATCAGTGATACAAAATTTATAAAATTTGATACTTCTTCCTGGTAAATAATCTGCTGCTGTATATTTTATTGAACACACGGAAGGGGGGGGAGAGGAGGTTTTTATGTTTATATAGCAGTTGTTACTGAAAATTTTTCTTTTGGTTTGTGCTTGAGGAGAGAGAGGTTTAATATATAGACAAGAGGCCATGTAATTTAGGGTCAGAGAGGTCTGGTATTCAATTGTCTTTCTCACTTGTTTGTCATGCAATCTTAGGCAATTTATGGGACCTTTTTGTGCATAGAAATCAGGCAGCAATGCCTATCTCAATGGTTAATGTGTAAACTAAGGAAATTCCTGTAAATTTTTATATATAGTATTTTATATATATTAATCATAGATATGTGTGTGCTCATATATATGTGGTTTGTCACAAATATATAAACAGTATGCACCACACAAGTTAGGTGTTGGCTTTTTAAACTTTATTAGAGAGAGACAGAGGGACAGAGTGTGAGCAGGGGAGGGAAAGAGAGAGAGGGAGACACAGAATCCGAAGCAGGCTCCAGGCTCCGAGCCGTCAGCACAAAGCCCAACACGGGGCTTGAACTCACAAACTGTGAGATCATGACCTGAGCTGAAGTCGGACGTTCAACCAACTGAGCCACCCAGGTGCCCCAAGAGGGAGAGAATCTTAAGGAGGCACAGAGCCCCACGTGGGGTTCCATCCTATGACCCTGGGATCATGACTTGAGCGAAAATCGCGAGTCAGTCGCTCAACTGACTGGGCCACCCTGGCGCCCCAGGAATTTTGTAACTGTACAGTTTCTGACATAAGGTAGAATATTGTCTCTCCATGTAGTTTAGGAATTGTGAAGGCACATGCTGTCAGGGGCAGGTGAACAGAGAATATGTGTGTCTGCTCACATCCCTGCCTTGGGGAGACAGCAAGGGGTGTTTCCATGGTGGCCTCAGTCCCCTGACTGTAAGCATGGCCGTGCAGAAATGCAGGCTCTCTATTGCCTGTTTTCTGCAGTGTTCTAGGACAATCAAACGCTGTAGCATTTTTCTGCAAAGTATCCAAATTTTCAAATGTTGGCAAGTGGTGATCCGCTCAGACAGGCACAGGGGAAATTGACAACAGAAACAACAGCAGTCCTTTGAACCAGGGTTTCAGGACAAGCTCCTCGATTTGACTTCATGTCTACCCACCGCATAGAGTTTTCCTCAAGGCGTGGAACCCACAACCGGACTTCCTAGAAATGCAATTCTCCAGTCGCCCCTGCACCCAACAGAATGAGAAACTGGAGAGGGGCAGCCTGCATCTGTGTCTTCACAGACTCTCTGGAGGTGGGCTTGCAAAACTAAGCCCAGGCTGCCAGATGTGACCCACCATCTGCCTTTTCATAGCCACCGTAGCGCTCTTTACGTGTTTAAATGGCAGCAAAGAAAGACACCGAAAAAGGAGACTCAGATTTGCCACAAACACCTGGGAACTATCTGAGATTCAGTGTCCATGAATATGGTTTTATTGGGACACAGCCGTGCCCCTCTGGGTCATGTTATTTGTGGCTGCTTTCGTGTTACAACAGCATGGTTCACCAGCCGTGAGGAGGCTGTGCGGACCGCAAGACCGGAAATGTTCACCCTCTGGCTCTTCCTACCAATGCCGTGTGGGCCCAGTACGGTTGTGTGTCCCAAGTTTGAGAACACAGATATCTGATTGCAGATTGAGCTTTTCGGCCACCATCACGGAAACCTAATCCCGTGCCTACGTCGACAAGGAGAAGGGAGGAAGCACCTGGAGAAGATATTCTGTGCGCTCACCAAGCACGTCTTTCTGAATCCATTTCAGCCAGATAAGTAGAAAGAGCTTTGGGTTTTCAATAATGTAGATGGAGTTGAGATTCTCAGTCCGTTTCCTGGAGGTTTAGACACTTGAAATCATTTGGATTCCTGTTCCTGTAAAGAGAACAAACAATCCACACCAGGCAGGATCATTCTGCAGGTGGAAGAAATACATGAGATTGCATATGACGTGCATGACAAACTTTCGGGCGCATAGCAGGTGTATCAGAACCAGAATTATCATTTGAGTTTTAAGACTGTCTTCACGAGGCAGAGGTACTAGGAGAGGGGAAGGGAAATATAAGGACCTGATCCATCAAGACTGTGTCTAGGCCTGAAAAATAATATTCCCACAGTGTTATACATTTAGAAAAGGACCAGCACATGGAGAAAAAGTCTGCATTCCTTTTCGGCCGCCATCATTACTTTCCTTCAAAACTCCTATGCAGGACTGGAGGAAAATTAAGTTTTAGAGACCTGGGTTGTGACGGACCGTACGAAAGCCCTCATCGGTAGTTCCATCAAACAAGGCACAGGTGTCCCCCAGGTTTTCAGTCACGCTCTGTTGAGTGAACCATATGCCTATCATTAACCTTGCCTCTGTGTTGCAAGATCCATTGTTTTCTTAATCCAGTCTTCCAACTTCTTGTTCAGTGTCCTTTTATTTTATTTTATTGTTCTATTTTATTTTATTCATTTTAATTAATTTATTTTTTTGGCATCTTATTTTATGACTAGGAATTACTGCCCTCATCTCCCAGGACTAAGCATGCCCCCCACCCCTCCGCCCTACACTAAAAGACACAATTGGGTTTAGCGTTTCTTTACGGGCTCTACCCAAGTCATTAAAAAAAGAGTGCTATTATTGGCCGCCCGTCTGTGATAGCCAGATCACGAGACACCTTCTTCAGTAGGGCACACCAGCCAGCCCCACACACGACAGCCCGTGCGTGTCCACACGTGGCTGCACGTTCCCTCCAGAGAACAGGGCTTCGTGGCATCCTGTTCCCAGTCTCCAAGGCGAACCCTCAAAGTCTCTCATTCATGACCTGCCTCATTCCTGATTCCTTCCCCAAACGTGCATGCTTCTTAATCTGTTTATTTCCAATAATGTGGCTTAATGTATCCATTGGGGCTGAAATTCCCAAAGCGAGAAGAAATGAACGAGATGAACTAGAATTTCCAGGGAGAGGCCTTTGATCACCCACTTGAGCATGACATAATGGATTCCAAGTATTTTTATTCTCTCCTTCAGATGAAAGTGGGAAATTCCAACTGATTGCCTGGAAAATTGCCTCTGTCTGCCAGCTCCCTTGAAAGAGATTTCACATTGGTGGTTGCACAAAAACCCTTTGAAATTTAAGTCTGTAAGATTCTTTTGAAGCTAAACATTATTGATAGCAAAGGAATTTCTCCAGAGTAGGATGCAATGGGTAAGATATGTACCTGTATTTCTCTCACATTACTATTTTCTGTCTGTTTCTTTATTTATTCCACTCCCTCACTGGGATTTCTGGCTATTCTGCTGATATCTCCCTCCCCCCCCCACCTCTTTCTCTCTCTCTCTCTCTCTCTCTCCCTCCCTCTGTCTTTTAATAACACTCACTGGTGAGGTCCAGTTTATTAAAGTCCATTTTGGGCACAGAGAATGAGGTCTGCCAGTATAAATGGAAGCCTGAAGTGGGAAATTCTTGTCAGGCATGTATAATTCATACATGGCCTGGCATCTATAAACATACTAATGGACCTTATTAAACTTTTCACTTAAAGGGTATCTTTGAATAGAAATGAAGGAAGAAAAATCTCTTACCCCATCTCTATGTTCATTTTATCTAATAATCACTACAAATCAATTTTTGTAGACTTGCTACAGCTTTGACCTGACCTACAAATTATTTCAAAACCCAAGGGTTTTGTTTGTTTGTTTGTTTGCAGCATCATAAAAAAAATAATAAAAAAACACATTTTGAAAGACTTCCTGCTTCCATGAATGGAGCCCAGGACTGCTGTTGAAAAGAATTTATAAATTTCGCTTTATTCATTTTGGTTAAATGAAGACGATAATACTTCTCCTCCTATTTCCTTCATTACAGAATCATATTTTATTTGAATATAAACCTGTGAGAATAATAGGCCTAAGAAAAAAGTGATAATGGTGGGAATAGAGGCTCCAACTCAGTACAACCAGTAGATTTATATAGAATCATGATTCATTTTCTGTAAGGCTGGTATAAACCAGTGAGGGCGATTTTACAGTTTAAAATAAATCCAACCAGTTACCTTTATACACATCACTTTAGAACGCCACTCTGATTTTATAAAAGAACCATGTGTGTTACCGTCAGACTCTTCAGCAGGGTTGGTTCATCTGTGGAAATGTGGTTCATCTGTGGAAAGGCGTTACTAAGCCACAGGGAGGCGATTCTGAAGGGCAGGGGTAAACTCACCGGCCAGTATTTAACAATGAACACTATCTATTGCCTTGCATTTGTGTTCCTAATACTCTGAAAATTGGGATGAATTTCCTATTTCAGTTGTACCAAATTGTAGATGACTGCTAATTGGTTCCTCCTGGTGTATTTGAGGGTGAAGGCTTAAGAGAAAGGAGTTTCGTTTAGCTGGTTTACCTAAATACAAAAGGAAAACAAGATTCATTTAATAATCATCACAAAAACAGAACCACTGCAGTATAATCAAAGTACTATCTGACTAAACTTCTGCCTCCAACATGGGCCTAGTTGTTTTGGACAACGCATCCTGCTGACAACAGAGAGAAATAAACAGAAAGATTGCAGACGTCAGAGAGCCATCAAGAAAGTCAGAATTTTCCGAGATACATTTGACTGGACGCACATACACAAAACCATGAGTTGTAAAAGAAAATATTGATAAATGGGTAAGATGTTCTCATCGCAAAAGGCACCAGTAAGACAGGAAAAAGGGGGAAGGCACAAATTAGGAGATTAGGAGATATTTACAGCATTTTAAATTAGCACTTCAGACTTTGGACTTCCAAATGCACATGGAAACCACAGTGGGCGCCCTCTACCCAACCACCAGAATGGCTACAAGGATGGACTGACATCGCTATGGGTTAGCAAAGGTGCAGACAAGGTAGTTGTAACCGTGACTCCTCGTATTGCTGGTGGGGGTAGAAATGGGCGCAACCCTATGTCTACAACAGCATCCTCTATAGAAATGAAAATGAATAAAATGCTACCGCATGCAACAGCCTGGGCAAATCTTATAATGTGAAGTGAAATAAGGTGGCCAGAATAATAATACTTAATAAATCATCCCACTTATAGAGAGTTTAAAAATAGGCAAATCTAATCTATGGCGTTAGAAAAGTAGTTATTTTTGACATCAGAATGGTAGTTTTCAGGAGAGGTCTGGAAGATTCTCCTTAGATGCAGGTAATCATTGATTTTTTTTTTTAACCTGGATGCTGGTTACATACATTCCCTTTATGACCATTCATTTTACTGCAGGAATGACCCACGTACCTTTCTTTCGGCATGCTATACATGCACAACATTTGTTAACTTTTTAATGTTACTTAATTGAGCTAATTACCTATGAACTCTCTTTGATCTCAAACCAAATGCAAATGGAAATTTTTAGGAGATTTCTATTAACTTAAATTTCACCATCTCTTACCTCCGTGCCCAACTGGGGTTACCTCTTCCCCTTCTGGCTTTGGCTAAAGTTACACAAATGCAGGTTATGGTTTTCCAAGACTATTTTGCATGTGGCCTGATTTTCAACTCACTGCAATCCCCATCAAGATTTGTGAAATTTGGGGGCACCTGGGTGGCTCTGTCCGTTAAGAATCCTGCTCTTGATTTCGGCTCAGCTCATGATCTCATGGTTATTGAGTTTGAGCCCCATGTTGGGTTCTGTGCTGGGGTGCAGAGCCTACGTGGGATTCTCTCTCTCTCTCTCTGTCTCTCTCTCTCTCTCTCTCTCTCTCTCTGTCTCTCTCAGAAGTAAACATTAAAAAAAATATGTGTGAAACTTGGCATGCCAGGTGATTTCTGACGAGTGGGGTGAGTCTGAAGGGGAACTCAGAATCCCCTGTTTTTCCCAGGCGGGTTGCAGTAATGAAGACATTCGTTTATGATTTGATACATTTTTTTAGACTCTTAATTGAATGGAATCGCTGAAACTCACTAACCTTGTCTTAGTATGACCACTGAAGAAAAAAAAAATCCAAGAAAGGCTGGTATTTAATGTCTATTCAAGTGACTCATTCAATAATTTCCCTCTGCAGTGTCAATATAAGAGCTGATGTTGGGGCGCCTGGGTGGCTCAGTCGGTTAAGCGGCCGACTTCAACTCAGGTCATGATCTCGCGGTCTGTGAGTTCAAGCCCTGTGTTGGGCTCTGTGCTGACAGCTCAGAGCCTGGAGCCTGTTTCAGATTCTGTGTCTCCCTCTCTCTGACCCTCCCCCTGTTCATGCTCTGTCTCTCCCTGTCTCAAAAATAAATAAAACATTTAAAAAAATCTTAAAAAAAAAGACCTGATGTTGACGTTTATCGCTAAATGGACTGATTACAGGACTCTGTGAGGCCACCTTCCAAAAGTTCTCCCTCCTGCCTCACTGGATTATTTGTTATTGAAATGGTTGTTCACGCAAAAGCCCGTTGTCTCATTCTCTAGTTCTTCCCAGACAGAGCTTAGAATTAACCCATATTTTCTTTTTTTTTTTTAATTTTTTTTTAACATTTATTTATTTTTGAGACAGAGAGAGACAGAGCATGAACGGGGGAGGGGCAGAGAGAGAGGGAGACACAGAATCGGAAGCAGGCTCCAGGCTCTGAGCCATCAGCCCAGAGCCTGACGCAGAGCTCAAACTCACAGACCGCGAGATCGTGACCTGAGCCGAAGTTGGACGCTCAACCGACTGAGCCACCCAGGCTCCCCTAACCCATATTTTCACAATGGATTAGAACCCACATAACATGAAAGACTTTGAAAAACTGTCAGTATGACTAAGTTTAAAAAAAAACAACTAAAGACAAATCAATCATCTTTCTTCAGCTTTCTATAATTTGAATTCTGCCCCTGCTTTTCTCTTGATTTAGTAGAGCCTCTCAAGTGACATGTATAATGCCATTTTTCAATAATAATACCAATAGTGAACATTTATAGTTTCCACCGTCATGGGAGAAATTATGAGAAACAATTTTGTAAAAGACAATAAGAGACTATCTCTGAAAGAGCCAACTGATTAGAAATTGGCATTGAGGATTTAGAAGAGATGGGATATTTTCTTCAACTCCCTAAAACTACCATTTTGAGGGATGTTAGCGATGTTTCTGCTGCAAGAGACCCTCCAGTGACTGCTAAATAATTAGATTAAATAACTTTTTTAAGTTTATTTATTTATTTTGGGAGAGACAGAGACAGCATGAGCAGGGGAGGGGCAGACACAGCGGGAGAGAGAGAGAATGCCAAGCAGGCTCCACACGGTCAGCACAGAGCCTGATGTGGGGCTCAAACTCATGAAACTCCAAGATCACGACCTGAGCTGAAACTGAGAGTCGGATGCTTAACCCACAGATTCACCCAGGCACCCCTAAATAGTTAGATTTTTTTTTTTATTCTTGAATGTTTATTGATTTTTGAGAGGGAGAGACAGAGCATGAACCGGGGAGGGGCAGAGAGAGAGGGAGACTCAGAATCTGAAGCAGGCTCCAGGCTCTGAGCCCGACGTGGGACTCAAACTCGCAAACAGTGAGATCATGACCTGAGCTGAGGTCAGATACTTAACTGACCGAGCCCCCCAGGTGCCTCCAAATAATTATATTTTTAAAAAAGCTTTAATGGCTGTCTCACTCATTAAGGCATTGTGAAATCCACATGCTAAGAATCATTTGATAAGGGAAACAATGGGTCAACATTTTTAACCAGCAAAACTCAATCGTCTGTAGGAAAGAGCATCTCTCTTCTGGATTAAGTTGCAAATAAAAGCATTGGCACCTGTTCATCCTGGAGAGTCACATATCCTGTGAAGCTCCGTGTGCTTGTCTGTAGAATAGAGGTACCACATTCACAGGCATGGACTGCGATGGGAATTAATTGAAATGAAACATCCTCTACTCCAATGGCTTATCTGTCTGCAATTGCTAGGGAAAGACGGGATTTCTCTTGTGCCCACCACTATCTTGGCCACCCTACCATTGCCTCCTAAATATGGACCTTGTCCTGCTGCTTCTGCTGTGATTGTGTCATTTGATTGCTTTCCTTGTTGCAAAGCCCCTAGGACCCCTGGAGAAATCTTATCCTTGCACATGATCAACAGAAATGAGTGGGGTTTGAAAGGCCACTGCCGATCCTACATGCTAACATATCCTACCCTCTGCTGCAGAGGCTGAACCCATGCACACAAAGAATTATAACTGTGTGTAGCACAGACAAGCTGTGTAAGCAATTTACTGATGGGTCACCATTTAACAATTAACAGTATGTGTTAAATTGCTGTTCTGTGTATTTTTGTATTGGTTCTTGTCAATAATTTGTAGACTGCTACAGGCATCAGGTGCTTCGTCACTAGAGGGAAACATCACAAGGAGAGGAGGATATTTTAAAACCATAAGCTTTCTATTATTGCCCTTAAGTTCCGAGGGAAACACCAGTCCTTACTGTTTATCCAATCTCCAGATGCTGGTCTCTTGAAAGAGCATTTCCTCTTTCTTTTATATGAAAGATAGAAAGATGGAAAATTCCCACCTCTTTTTAAGGAAAAAAACCCTCCAAATGGTGGGTCTGGTTCTAGGGTCATCCCTCTGTCTTCTCTTCCCTTGCCCAGTGTCCAGAGGCCATAGAGGAAGAGGGGATTTGGTGGGAGGGTCCGAGTTGGCTTTCCTTACCCTCAGTTACAACTCACTGTGAGTCTCTCTAGTTATGCACCATTGCAACGCACAGTGTGGCTTTCTCATCTTTCTGGGTCATTCAGTGTGTGGCTATGGAACCTCACAGATGGTTCATTCTGAATTCACTGAGGGGGGGGGAGAATTTTCTTAACACCCCCTTGTAGCCAGTAGCTTGGAGATGATGGGTCTTGCCACCTGCCAGTTGAGTTTTGCTTCCAGAGCAACCACACCTTTCCCCGTGCACTGAGCAGGTGAGCTGCCAAGAATGATCGCTGTGTGTCACCTAGTGTAGCTGCGTGAGTCCTTTACCCGACGTAACAAGGCAACATCCTCACTGCCAGCAGCAAACACTTTTCCTACACTGCATGACAGTTTGGGGAAATGCTGAAGGGAGCAGATATGAGCAGTGCTAACAGTCCTGCCAGGCTCCGTGTAATATGTGAGTCTTATCAAGGGATTTGTAAGAGGCGTAGGCGGCTGCTGTTGGCATTGGCATCACAGGGCTAAAGCAAGGAAGTTAAGTGCCAAGAGAGAGCATTTCAGAAGTGAAATAAATGAGGTGCAGAACGTAGGGCATTGCAGTCGAGGAAAGGAATCTTGCTCCAGCAAACAAGGCTTCCTGACCACAAAAATGCCAAGTGTGAGGAGGAAAATGTGTGTGTGTGCCACGCCACAGCATGCCTCCATCACTAACAGCCCTTTATTTCCTTCCGTTAATAAATGCATATGTGCGTTGACAGACCACGACCCATTTACCAGATTCAGACGCTCGTGTGAATGTAGACCTCCTGGGTCTAGCTCAGAAATTACTTTCAGTCCCTCGGTGTTGTTGTCTGTGACCCACTTCTTTTTATTTTATTTTATTTTATTTCTTTTTGCCAGGCTGTCTGCCTGCTGTTGGTACGCATTCATTTTGTTGGTGGAAGGATTTGCAGTTGCATTTCTGGGCGGCTGGGTTGTTGACGTTAGACAGATGTCTTCATAAGATGCTGTTGACTCTGTTAGAAAGTAGAAGCTGTGATTCAACAGAGAGAATAAAGAGGGCAGAATGGTTTGCTCAACGCCCCACTGGGGATTTCTCCAGAAGGCGTGTGTGCAATAATGCAGAAGCCATGCCCCAGTCATACGCAGGACAGTGAGGCACAGTCTTGTTGTCCTGTGGTGCCTCTCAGTCTCCTTCCTTGAGTCTCCCGCATTTGCATTTCCATTCCCGGATGGCAGGGACGTTATCTGTCCTGCCGGCTCCGATTTCTTTAGTGTCTCACACATGTGGTAGATACTATATAAATATTTTCTGTTTTAAAGGAGAAATCAATGCTAAGAGAAGTACTGTGTTTTAATTATATCAACGGCTCCTTTGGGGGCCACGTTGTCAAATTGTGAGGAGGCAAGAAACAAGACTCCCCGCTAATGCGAGAGAGGCAGTTCAGTTGCTCTAAGTGTGGGAGCATCCTGGGCCGTGTGGGGTGTGCACGTGGCTTCCATGCATACTGGCACCTTCTCTCCCAACGCCACCTCACTTGCTTGGTTCATAAACCCTACGGACAGGATACAAGCTTGAGAGACCCCTGTCTTCCCCATGCTCTATTAGTGACGCCCCGGGAGGCTTAAGCTCCTAGTGGGTTTGGGGTGAACGGAGTTAACCAATGCTGTGACAGCACACTAATAGAGAGCTGGAAGGGCTCTCGTCGCCAGTAGGAAATGGCGTGTTCATTCATCACTCCCCACTTTGAGAGAAGAGAGGCAAGAAGCCGGTTTGGGTCCAGATGTTTTACTTGCCTATTTGAGGCGATGTCCGTGTCTCGCCTAAGCCCATCCAGACTCACCATTCTGCCTGAGGACCATTGACACCTGGGACCTCGCAGGACAGATGGTTGATCTTCTAGAGCCAAAGGCAAGACAGGAAGTTGTTCATGCATTTTATAGATTAAAGGAGAAAGCATTCTCCGCAGTAAGAGTCGCGTCCCTTAAGTATCTTTCCTTCCTCTTTCTGATGCGAGCAGATCATCAGAGACAAAGGTCTTGATAATACCCTTGAGATCCTCCCATGAGGTGCCAGGGAGAGAAGGGGGCATGTGGCTTTCCACTACATATCTGTTCTCTGGAAATTTAAAGGGGACCAAGAGAAGAGTTTGTGAAAGTTTTGCTCGAGGGCTCAGTACGCAAACATATGTCTCCACAAATGGTCCATATGTTATGGTCTTTACACAGGCAAAATTCCCAGGGAATCATGGGGTTTCCCTAAGTAAAGATTAAAAGTTCAGCAAATGCTTTCAAAACTGCTCCGCAGATTTTTGCAGCTGGCCAGCCCTCGAGTAACTCAAGCAATTAGCGGCATATAAACGTATTAAACTCCCTTTCCCTTTTCTGCTGTCTACTGGGTTTTCCTGGGAGTTTGTGTTTGTGGGACAACCGTTATTATATTTGGTGCGAGCAGTTATTTATACACATTCCATGTCTGAGAGATCAGGATGAATGAGGTCATGGTTAGGTGATTCAAGAACACTTGGAGCATCTCTGAGTACTTTATGGCTACCAGAAATCTGTGCCTCTTTCCCTATTTCTGTACTCAAGGGACTCTCCAGGATCCTGCATATCACAATAACAACAGTACAATAAAGTATATTAAGAAAGACTATTTGGGTGGCAAAATCTTAGGTGACTTGGTTCCACCCACGGGGTCCAGTATGCCATGGGAAACGGGCACTGTCCATTTTGAGGTACAACAAGAGAGGGAACATTTGGATATCTTACCTAGACCAAAGTATGCACAAATATCACAAGTAACACCTCCACTTTCTGCTTTTACCTCCCTCCACAGTATGCTTCCCATGCCAAGCCATATAACTGGAACAAGATAAATGTCTGATCTTATCCCAGTCAGGCCTATCTCTTTGAAGAGAGCAATGGTTTCAGCATTTCTAATAGTTGATCGTTGAGATTTGGAAAGCAAGGTCAAAGCACACTACGCCTCTCATCAGACCTTGCCACCCTTGTGGACATTGGGGAAATAATAATGACATTTAAGGGCAATTGTTTGGGGCCATTGAGGACAGCCAAGGGTAAGAGCATTCACTCTTCTTCCTTGAGTATCTATGTAATGGAAGAGGGAAGTCACATTTGCAAATGGTCTGTGTTCTCAGAACTTCATGTAACGAACCCTCATATGAGTCGTCTAAGGGATTCATAGGATTTTTTCAACCAAAGTTGGCACTGGTATCCTGCATCCAGGGTGAAGTATCCATCCTTCTCCTGATAGAATTCTATCAGACTCTTCAGATAGAAGAGTAAGCACATCTGAGAATGGAGAGCCCACTTGATAAGAATCCCAACCGCCTCGTCTCTTATTCAAATGTGATGAATTGCATGGCCTGCCCTTCTGTACCTCAACGGCTTTGCCTCTCAGTTGGGTATCATAATACCTACTCTACCTCACAGACCATGTTTTTTTTTTTTTCTGCATGAATGGAGAAAAGTAGATAAATGCACTTTATGAATCACAGAGCACTGTGCAACCATAAGCCCTTATCATTTGAAGACCCTCAGATCTTTGTGCCCAAGTGACTTTTCATGAACGAAGCAGCTTTTCATGCTTTGCATTTAAACCATCCTCTGATATTAATTACAGTGCATGCTGGACTGCTTTGCTGGAGATGCTAAGTTCCATAACAGTGGGAAGAAACCCACTGCTTTCAAATATTTACAAACTCAGTGTTTCTTACAAGGTTTCTGTGGAGGTGGAGGTGAGGGTGGAAAAGGCCTACAATCTGTCCACCAAACAGAGACACTTTGGAGAGTGAAAAGAAGCACCGTCAATAATTCCGCAGGGAAAACAGGTCTAATTCAAGACTCTCCTAGACACACCAGGACGTGTGGCCACCTTATCTGTAAGGACAGGACATGGAAACCCGCTGTATGACAGTCACATCTAGACTGGAGGATTCGACACCCTCACTCACATGTCTAGCCTTGTCTTCTCCTCTTACCAGGGACCCCATGAGTGCCTGTGTGGGGTGAAGTCCTCCTTCTGCTATTGAGTCTACATCAACACGTGATCACCTCACTCCTTCCTCAACCATCATACTGTTTCATACACTCGCCCTTTTAACATATCCAGTCCCTCGGGGGCCACTGTAATCAATGGTCTGAATCTTTTTTATTTACTTATTTTTAATGTTGATTTATTTTTTTAGGGGGGAGGGGCAGAGAGAAAGGGAGACAGAGGATCCCAAGTGGGCTCTGCACTGACAGCAGTGAGCCCAACGCAGGGCTCAAACCCACAAACCATGAGATTGTGACCTGAGCTAAATTCAGACACCCAACTGACTGAGCCACCCAGGCGCCTCATGGGTCTGAATCTTTTTTTTTCTTAATTAATTTTTTTTTTTATTTTTAGAGATAGGGACAGACCAGACCACACAGGCAGAGGAGAGGAGAGGGAGAGAGAGAGAGACAGAGACAGAGACAGAGAGACAGAGAGAGAGTCTTAGGCAGGTTCCATGCTCAGCAAGGAACCCAACACGGAGCTGAGCTGAAATCAAGGCTCTGATGCTCACCCAACTGAGCCACCCAGACACCCCAAATCTTTTTCATTTTTAAAAGTACAACAAGGTTAAGTACTTTTATTAAGACCACAGGGATGGCAGGGGGAGAGAATGACCCCTGTGAGCTCACTTTCCACCTAGGTGCACCAGAGAAGGGACATTTTAACTGGATCTTCAAGGGGAAGAGTTTTCTAGGATAAGATATATGACTCCATTAAAATTTTTATTTTAATTTGAGTGTAGTGACACAGAATGTTACATTGGTTTCAGGTATACAGCATGGTCATTTCACTTCTAGATACATTATGCTTTGCTCACCCTAAGTGTGGTTACTGTCTGTCACCATCTATCACTATTATAATTCTGTTGACTATACTCCCTGTGCTGTGCCTTGAATCAGTGCATTTAATTCATTCCAGAACTGGAAGCCTGTATCTCCCTCCCCCCTTCGCTCATTTTGCCCATCACGTCGCCTTCTTCCCCTCTGGCAACCATCAGTTTGTTCTCTGTGTTTAGGGGTCTGCATCTGCTTTTTGTTTGTTTACTCATTTTTTAGATTCCAGATAGGAGTGAAATCACATGGCATTTATCATTCTCAGTCTGACTTCTTTCTTTTAGCACGATACCCTCTAGGTCCATCCATGTTGTCACAGATGGCAAAAATGTCATCCTTTTTTATAGCTGCATAATATTCCGATCTATCTAGATAGACATAGACATGGACATGGACATATCTCAGTAGAGCATGTAGCTCTTGATTTCTGGGTTATAAGTTCAAGCCCCACATTGGGTGTACAGATTACTTAAAAATAAGCTCTTAAAAAACTGTTGAGTTGTAGGGGTGCCTGGCTGGCTCAGGGGGCTGAGCGTCTAACTTCAGCTCAGGTCATGATCTCACGGTTTGTGAGTTCGAGCCCCATGTAGGGCTCTGTGCTGACAGCTCAGAGCCTGGAGCCTGCTTCAGATTCTGTGTCTTACTCTTGCTGTCCCTCCCATGTTCATGCTCTGTCTCTCTCTGTCTCTCTCTGTCTCTCAATAATAAATAAACGTTAAAAATTAAAAAAAAAAAACAAACACTGTTGAGTTGTAAATAATGGGTGCATATGTCTTTTCAAATTAATGTTTTTCATAAATAAACATGAGGGTGCATATGTCTTTTCAAATTAATGTTTTTGCTTTCTCTTGGTAAATACCCAGTGGTGAAATTGCTGGATCGTATGGTATTTCTTTTTTTAACTTTTTTGAGGAACCCTCTCTACTGTTTTCCAGAGTGGCTGCACCAGTTTGCATTCCCACCAACAGTACACAACAGTTCCTTTTTCTCCACATCCTCCCCTACACTTGTTATTTATTTTTTTTTCTTTTTCTTTCTTTCTTTCTCTCTCTCTCTCTCTCTCTCTCTCTCTCTCTCTCTCTCTCTCTATCTCTCTCTTTGAAACTAGCCATTCTGACAGGTATAAGGTGATATATCTCCTTGTGGTTTTCATTTGCATTTCCCTGATGATTAGAGATATTGATCATCTTTTCATGTGTCTGTTGGCCAGCTGGATGTTATCTTTGGAAAAATGTCTATTCAGGTCCTCTGCCCATTTTTAAATTGAGTTGTTTGTGTTTCTGGTGTTGAGTTGTAGAAGTTCTTTATTTTTTTTGGATATTAACCCTTTATTGGATATGTCACTTGCAAATATCTCCTCTCACTCATTAGGTTGTCTTTTTGTTTTGTTGATGGTTTCCTTAACTGTGCAAAACCTTTTTAGTTTGATTGCTCCTAATAGTTTACTTTTCCTTTTGTTTCCCTCACCTCAGAAGACACACCTAGAAAAATGTTGCTAGGACTGATGTCAGAAAAGTTACTGCCTGTGCTCTCTTGTAGGATTTTTATGGTTTCAGATCTTACATTAGTTCTTTAATCCATTTTGAGTTAATTTTTGTGCATGGTGTGAGAAAGTGGTCCAATTTCATTTTTCTGCATGCGGTTGTCCACTTTTCCTAATGCCATTTGTTGAACAGACTGTCTTTCCCCCATTGTGTATCCTTGCCTTCTTTGTCAAAGATTAATTGACCATATAATTGTGGGTTTACTTCTGGGCTCCCTCTTCTGTTCCACTGATCTTTGTGTCTGTTTTTGTGCCCATACCATACTGTTTTGATTAGTACACCTTTGCACTATATCTTGAAATCTGGGATTGTGATAACCTCCAGTTTTGTTCTTCTTTCTCAAGATTGATTTGGCTATTCGGGGTGTTTTGTGGTTCCATACAGATGTTCTATATGGCAGTTTATTTCATCGAAAGTCAACAAGAGAGAGTCTGCTAGAAAGACAGAAATCAGGGTCTTAGGTAACCTAACGTAGATGTGACCTCCCTTCATCTTTGCTGTATTCCATTGGTTAGAATCAAGTCACTAGGACAGTCCACACTCAAATGAAAGGATTAAATAGGGGCATAAACCAGGAGGTGGGGGTCCTTTGGGACTACCTGAATTTGCTCACCATGCTCCTTAAGAAGAGGAACAGATATTTGATGTTCTATTCCTCTGTGCATCCACTTACCCATTTCCTCATTCTGTAATAAGAGGTCATGAGCTACCACCATTGTAAGTAGCTCAGTGTTTCTCAATATTTTTTTCATTATTGCTCACCAAGGAGGTTTTTCACACATTCTTTTCTTAATCTATCCCCCATGAAAGTTTAACAAATATATGGCTTATCTGTACTGTATTTCTGGACTCCATTCATAAAACTTTTGTCATCTCCCAAGAACCAATTTTCACTCCACTTGGGATGATATTGACCCCAGGAAGAATGCATCCTGTAGAGTCAGACTGCCCGGGTTTCTATATCTATCCTACCACTGCCCAGCGCTGTGATCTTAGACAAGTTGCCAAATCCCTCTGAACCTTAGCTTTCTTAACTGTAAAATGAGAACCACAATAAGACCTATGACTTCTAAGTGTTATGGAGATTGAACAACACAATACACATGAACTATATATGATTTAGGAAACAGCAGGAACTCAGTAAATGCCAATATTCTATTATTGCAATGTGCAGAACACCATGTCTGGCACTGGAAATTCCAGAACAAGACAGCACCAAGAGCTCTGGAGACTGTGCTGTTTGTTAAAGGAAACAGATCACAAAGGGTATGGTATGTACTATATAAGACAGTTAAATTCATGATGACTGAGGCATAGGAAAGAGGGGTGTCTAAATTCCGGAAAAAGAGAGGAGGGCATGAGAAAGAAGAGTTTCTCAGAGAAAGGACAATTGAAGAATGAAAATTGATTTAAGAGCTGAGGGATAAGGAACCAAAGCAATGTAGGGTTAATGGTAAGGGAGAGGAAGAAAAGGACTGGGCAGATGATTATATGGTAGAACACAGCATTTAATCAAAAGGTTTGCTGGCATATTTATTCTTTCAGTTTTTTTCCATTCATTCATTCATTCATTCATTCATTCATATGTTTACCCAACCACTTGGCCATCTATTCATACATCGATCCATACATCCGTCTATCTATTTACTTATATCTCTCCCTCCGTCCATCCATCCATCCATCCATCCCAGCCAGCCATCTTCTGTCTTTTTCCAAAGTTTTTAAGATGGCCTAGAAAGACACATAAAATATATATAGACAAAATGGGGCGCCTGGGTGGCTCAGTCGGTTAAGCGTCCGACTTCAGCTCAGGTCACGATCTCGCGGTCCGTGAGCTCGAGCCCCGCGTCGGGCTCTGGGCTGATGGCTCAGAGCCTGGAGCCTGCTTCCGATTCTGTGTCTCCCTCTCTCTCTGCCCCTCCCCTGTTCATGCTCTGTCTCTCTCTGTCTCAAAAATAAATAAAATGTTAAAAAAATTAAAAAAAAAATATATATATATAGACAATAAATCAATAAACCAGCAGAACGAAGAACAAATCAAACACAGAAATTAGGTGAGCATGTAAAGGAGAGAACTCCAGTAGGGACATAGATTAGAACCAGGGGTCTGATTTGTACAAGTATGCGTTCTCTATCGGCCGATATACCAGCCATATGGGGGTCATCCATTTGCTATGTTACGATGTTGAATTGCCTGTGCTTCCAATGTGGCATCTATTTGTACAGAACTTTCTACTGCCTAAAGTGTAAGTAGGGGATCCCCTAAGGTATTTACCGTACTCCATGTCAAATACTTGATGGCATTTGAATAGTTGTAACAAATACAGTCTGTCCCAAGTGAGTCAGGCAATGGAGATGAGATGACACTGGTTAAAATCAAGTCAGGTTTCCAATATTTTCTCCAGAAAATCCATTAGACTCCTTTGCTGTTAGCAGCATTTACTCCGGGAAAATGTATACTTAACATTTAGCCAAAAATAAAAACCTCTGCAAAATACCTAAATATAGATTGCTTCATTACCTTCAAATCAGCCCGAAAAGAATGCAGAGGCTGGCACTCAGGAGGAATCAAGTGGCTGTGTAACCGCAGTGCCGTCTGCAATCAGAAGGAATTACAATTATGGCGCTGAGCACTAATCCTGGAAAATCAAAACACAGTTAGGCAGCCACTAAATCCCATTATAAAATATAATAATCATTATTAAGCCTTTTTTTCCCAGAAAATGAAGAGTTGGAGACATTATGCCGTCCCTTAACCATTTTCCATAGCAGGGTCATTATTCTTTATGGCGTTGCTAAATATACTCATCATTTTACAAATCCCAAGTTCACCTTCCAAATACATGATCTCGTCCTTCTGTGTAAAGTTAATCAAAGTTGTAAAAGTGCTTTATCCCATATCTTTATTTTCCCCCACGGGGATGGGGGAGCGAAAATGCAATGTGTTGGAGAATCACGGAACTCCACAAAAAACCTTGGGATGTTATTGTCTCTCTCTTTGCTTGGAAAAGATCCACACTGAAATTAACCCTCTCCTGGAACATGGACGTCTTATGTACTTTCAGAGAAAAACATGCTTTTTTTGGCAGGAACTTCCTTATTTCTATCCTGACTTCTTACATGCTGTAGTAACCTTTGAATCCCTAGTGAAAATTAAAAACAAACCGGGTAATGGCTTCTATGAGCTCTTTAAATACCAGGAGATCATAATCAAAACTTCGCAACACCAGTGCCAAAGAGGTCCAGAATGGTGCCCATTTTCCTGAGATAATGACCTCTTCTAGTGCATGCCAGAATCAGGCCACACTGTTTCATTTTTGTTCTGTACTCACACAATACAGCACATTTATGGACACACAATGAATATTCATAAATCTTCATTGAAAGAATGAGTAAATCAATGAATCAGTACTTCCTGAATTCAGTACAAACCACTTCAGACAATGAATCCAAAATATCCATCATTCATCTCCCTCAGTTCAGAACCTCACATTCTCGCATAAACACCAAGTTCTCAGAAAATGAATTATTTCTAGGTTGAACTATATGAAATTGCTATTTTTTTTTAGGTCAGAAAATGGTTGCCCATCAGCAGCATGCTAATATTTGGATTCTTCTGCTGATATTGGAGACTTTTTCCTTTTCTTTAGCAACATCAGGAAAAGTAATTTAAGATGAGTTGGAGATATATAAATAGCATCTCACCTCAGGAAAATAGCTACGTGAACATCAGATGGCAAGCTAAAATATTCAGTTTGGGAATGTACTCTTTCAATTAGAGGAAAACCTTTGGTCACTGGTAGATGCTTCCTTTAGCAAGATGAGGCACTTAGCCCAATAAAGCAATGGTTTCATCTTCTGTTGACTTAGCCTGAAGAGCTAATGAGTGAATTAAGAATGAGTGTCAGGGGCCCCTGGGTGGCTCAGTTGGTTGAGGGTCCGACTTCTGCTCAGGTCATGATCTTGCAATTCATGAGTTCAAGCCCCACATCGGCTCTCTGCTGTCAGCATGGAGCCTGCTTCAGATCTTCTGTTTCCCTCTCTCTCTTCCCTTCCACTACTCATGCTCTAGTTATCCAAAAAAAAAAAAAAAATGAGTGTCAAATGATCTGAATAGACTTTTTTTTCCCAAGTAAGACATACAGATAGCCATGAAAAGATGCTCAACATCACTCATATCAGGGAAATGCAAATCAAAACCACAATGAAATATCACCTCACACCTGTCAGAATGGCTAAATCGAGATGACAAGAAATAATCAGTGTTGGTGAGGACGTAGAGAATAAAGAACGCTTGTGCACTATTGGTGGGAATGCAAACTGGTGCAGACTCTCTGGAAGACAGTATGGAGGTCCCTCGAAAAATAAAAAAATAGAATTACCATAGAATCTAGTGATTACATTTCTGAGTATTTATTCAAAAGAAATGGAAACACTATCCTGACCAGATATCTGTACACCCCTGCTCAGTGCAGCATTATTTGTAATAGCCAAGCCATGGAAACAGAAAATATATACATATATCTAGAAATATTATTCAACCGTAAAAAAGAAGGAAATCCCACCATTAGTGACAACATGGATGGACCTTGAGCTCATTAGGCTCGGAGAAATAAGGCAGACAGACAAAGACAAATACTATATGATCTCACTTACATGTGGAATCCAAAAAAGCCACACTCCTAACAACGGAGAAGAGATTGGTGGTTGCCAGAGGTGTGAACAGGGAGCGGTAAAATGGGTGAAGGTAGTCAAAGATAGTCAAAGGTAGACTTTCAGTTATAAGGTGAATAAGTCCCGGAGATGAATGGATAGCTGTGACTATAGGATGAATGTATAGGATGTGACTATAATTAGCAAAGCTGTGTTGTATATTTGAAAGTCACCAGAAGAGTAGAACTGAAACGTTCTCATCCATTAAAAAAATCGTAACTGTGTGGTGAGGGATGTTAACTAAATTTATTATAGAAATCAGTTTGCAGTGTATACATGTGTCGAATCATTATGTGGTACACGTGAAACTAATACACTGTAAGATGTCAATTATATCTCAATTAAAAAAAATGGGTGTCAGCTTTGGCAGAGAGCTGGAGGAAAAAGGAGTGTGTAGGAAGTGTAGGAGCTAAGCCGAGAGCAAGGATTAGCCCTGTTGTGCTGGTTTCAATGATGCTTTCAGACCTGATGTGATCTTGGCTCCTCTGGTACACAAAACACTGACCAGACACCAAGATGTCCACATCCTAGTCCCTGAACCAGTGACTGCATTACCTTTGAAGGCAAAACGAAGTTTGTAGGCATGATGACGTCACGAATCCTGAGATGGGGAGAGATTCTAGATTATCTGGGTGGTGCTCATGTCCCTCCGGGGGTCCTTCTATTGGAAAGCTCTAGGCTCAGAGGAGGAGACATGACAGTGGGAATGTCAAGATGCCACACAGCTGGCTTTGAAGGGGCCCTGAACCAAAGAACTCAGAAGCTTCTAGAAGCTGGAAAAAAGCAAAGGAACAAATTCTACCCTACAGCCTCCAGGAGGAAGTGCACCCTAGTGAGACCCATTTCTGACCTCTGACTTCGAGGAATGTATAATAAGAAATGCGTGTTGTGATGGGCCACCGAGACTGTGCCAATGTGTTACAGCAGCATTAGGAAAATAATACAGAATATTCCTCAGGGCTTCCATCACTAGGCACAGACGTCTTTGGGGAGGATGTTGAACATCGATAGACACCTAGGAGGATGTTGACCCCTACCATATTTGTCAGAAGCAAACCCAATAAATATGCGTCTGCTTAATACCTTTCATCTGTGTGTTAAGACTGAGGCCATCCATTTTCTTCCTCTGTCCCTCTAACTGACACACTTTTCTGTAGAGGACATGATAACTTCAGGTAGACATCTAGACCACTGCTGGGGGCTCTCGTTCAGTGAGAGAAAACACAGGGCTCATTTCTGCAGCTAGGACAACTCGGACACACGTAAATATGAACAGAGACGGTTACAGGGGGACTAACAAGCCAGCAAGAATTTTGGAAAAGGAATGTGAAGTTTGAGCAACCATTTGGTTCTTGAGGACTAGGAATGTGAAGTTTGAGCAACCAAAACCGTTCCTTGGACATAGGACTTTCCACACTAAACCCCAAAAGTCCTCGGCAAACCGAGATGCTTTGGTCACCCTATTTCCGAATAAAGATACATGTGTCCATGGAAGAGGGGGAAAGGACTGACATTAACAACCCAGTAAGGCAATTGAATAATTCATTTGCTCAACTAATTACGTTAAATATTTGTGATATTATGTTTAATCAATAAATATTATGTTTAATCAAAGTAATTAGGGTAAAAATTGTGATACAGACTACCCTCAAGCAATGTGTTATCCATTGGAAATATATATATATGCTATAATATCTACATTGAGACAGAGCACTTATGATAAACCTCAAAAAACAGAACTGTGAAGTTTTATTTTATTTATTTATTTTTTAATGCAAGCTCATTGGGTAACATTTTTATTTGTCTTGGATACCTCAGTGGTCTCTTGTGACACAATGAGGGAACTACTAAAATAGATCAAAAGTAGGAAATTGAAACAGATGTGCTCCCATACTTAAATAGGACATTTTGCCCTGACAACTTATTGGGTTCGTTCAGGGGGAAAAAAAACCCACAGCAGGACATCGGGAAATGGCAAAGTGCTACATTTTGCTGAATGCAGGAGGCAGTTTGTGTGGCTTTTAACTGCCAGGTCCAGTTTCTGGAGGGATAAAATTAGGTTAAAAAAGAGCGTTCTCAATCTCTCTCTCTTTAGTCACTGCTATTATAATTTGTGAAGAGCCGGGCAGTCTGAATGCCTGTCTATTTTGGGTGGACAGGAGTTGGATTCTAGCCACCACACTACCCCACGCGTTCCCTCATTCACAGAGCCACAGAGTGACTTTCCCATGAGGGACATGTTATTCCTTCCTGCAGTACCCTCGTTTTAAAGGTGGAACGTCTTTGTGTGCCTACCAACAACCCTGCTGTGAATCCAAAGCCCTGAACTGTCATTGACCTAATAAACTTGAGATTGGTCACCTGTTGCATTTTTGAAGGTAAATATATGTATCAGAGTCTACAGTAAGTGCATGCGGTCTGCTTTCATGTATGATGGCAATGAGTCTAAGAGTGACCCAGAAAATGTCAATTATGGCTTCAACAGAGGACAACTGGCCCGCCATCACAGCGCGAGACTGCCAGTTACTCACCCCGAGTTGCGAATTTCCATACCGAGGCCAGCCGAGATTTTCGGAGAGCTAATTAACCTCCGGCTAACTCCACTGGCCAGTGAAGAAAAGCTGCAAAATGGGATTCTTCTCTAAACTGTGCTTCCCCACCTCACAAGGGCAGACGCTGGCCAACGTCGGGAAGGACAGCCTTTGAGCCACACGGGGCAGGAAGTGACGAACACGTGGCCAGAAAGACGCAGCTGTGGCTTTGCTGGACACGGAGCATCTGAACTTTGCACTTTCCGGATCACCGTCCCTGCTCCTCACTCGTGGCGGACCGTCTGTGTGCCAGTGCTCTTAACCGCGTTGGAGAGAGACAGAAGGAAGAAAAGGAACTGACGTTCCTCAGAAGCCAGTTTCTGAAACGAGAGTTAACCTCTGGCACAGCGCTAGGGTGGGAAATAAGCGGCGGAAGCCAGGAGGCACAGAAGTGGTCCCCGATTTGGCCTTTCCTAAGCTCTGTGCAAAGAGCATGTTCTTCTGTAGATCCAAGCCCAGTTTCCTCGCTGAGAAAAGGGAGATAATAATGATGTCCGTATTACAGCTCTGGGAGGGAAGGCGCGTGGTTACCAGCTAGGGCGGCCTGGAGAAGTTACCTCCGTAGGTCGATGTTGACACAGGGGATGCTGAAAAAGTCAGGCAGGGAGAACAGGCAGCAGAAATCACGTCCTGTGGAACCGTGTCGTGTGTCAGCCCTGCGGCTCTCAACGTGTGGTCCAGAAGCACCTGCATCAGCCTCTCCTGGGAGCCTCGGAGAAAGGCAAATCCTCAGCCCCAAGCCAGACCGCCTCAGTCAGGTACTGTGGGGCTGGGGCAGGTGGGGCCGAGCGAGGGCATTCGGCAGCAGGGGTCTTACCAAGCACTCCAGGGGACTGCCGTGTGCATTCAGGTGTGATCACTGTCACTGCACAAGGACAACTTTGGTGGTGAAAACAGACGAACCAAAAACAAAATAAAATAAGAAGACAGCGAAGCCCCAGTCTTGCAGAAACGGGGGCACTTGGCCAGGATGCAAGAAAAGATTTGAGGTGTGAGGAGCGGGACAGGGCTTTCCGCCGCGCACCTGTGTGGGTTCACCAGCAGGGCAGAAGTCCTGCCACTGGCTGCGAAACAGAAATCTGGCAGAATCACGTGGAAGACTGACCTGCAGCGACGTCTAGATGAATCTAGAACCGTGGCCAGGGTGATACGGAATTCATAGCGGGAACCACGTGGTCCTCCTTGCTGGGAAGACCACTGGGAAGTATTCTCTTCATTTCCCCCCATCCTGACCGCAGAGACCTCACTTTCTTAAGTATGTGCTTCCTTCTGCTTCAACCCAACTGTTGTTGACCACTTTCCCTGCATCCCTTCATGAACTTGTTCCTGTTGTCAGTATAGTTGACTTAGGGCTGATTTTCATTAGATTGCCTGTCTCTCTTCAGGTTCCAAGGCGACAGTTGTGTTCAGAGAATTCCAAGTGCAGGTACGCTCTAGATCCATAGAATGATTGCATTATATTCTATCTTGGGCATCCAACGTTGATGCTTAGCGCTTCCTGGCTATCTAGACCTCACACTGCATCGGGCCAACATCCAAAAGCAACACTGAAACAAGCAGGGAGGAATACACAGGGGCTGAGTCTCTGAGGCCCGGGGTCTTATTCTGTCCCTGAACCCAGTGCTTCTGTGGCATGTGGGAAGATCCATGATGTCTAGGCTTTGAGTATTTCATTAGAGTGAAGCTATTTGAGTAGACATGTCTACAGTCCTTTTAAGTCTCAGGTCCACAATCTATACTACTGGTTCCCATCATTGAGCCAAACCTAGTATGTGAGAGCTTCACCCAACATCCTAAACGCATGGTGTGCAATGGGGCACATGGCTGGCTCAGTTGGTAGAGCAAGGAACTCTTGATCTCTGGGTTGTGAGTTTGAGCCCCAAGTTGGCTGTGGAGATTACTTAAAATCTTTGGAGCATCTGGGTGGCTCACCTAGTTAAGTGTTTGACTCTTGGTTGCAGCTCAGGTCATGATCTCACAGTTCATGGGTTTGAGCCTTGCATTGGGCTCTGTGCTGACAGAGCAGAACCTACTTAGGATTCTCTCTCTCTCTCTCTCTCTCTCTCTCTCTCTGCCCCTCCCCAACTCACACATGCTCATGCACTCTGTGCCTGTCTCAAAATAAATAAATAAACTTAAAATCTCGGGGTGCCTCGCTGCCTCAGTCGGTAGAGCATGTGACTCTTGATCTCGCGGTTGTGAATTCGAGCCCCATGTTGCCTATGTCGATTACTTAAAAACAAAACTTTTGGGGCATCTGAGTGGCTCACTTAGTTAAGCGTCCCGACTCTTGGTTTCCACTCAGGTCGTGACCTCATGGTTCGTGAGTTCAAGCCCCCCGTCTGGCTCTTCACTGACAGCACAGAACCTGCTTGAGATTCTCTCTTCCTCTCTCTCTGTGCCTCCCCAGCACCCCCCCTCAAAATAAATAAACATTTAAAAAGTAGAAATAAAAATCTTTTTAAAAAAGCTCAGTGAACAATGAACATAAACAGTGCATGATGTTCTATTTTTCTATCTTGAACAGATACCTATCTCCCAGGGCTTAGGAGGTAGCTCTCTCCTGAATTTGAATGTCTTAGTTTAGACTGCTATACCCCAAATACGATAGCCTGGGTGACTTATACACAACGGAAAGTTACTTCTCACAGTTCTGGAGACTGGAAGGCACCTGCAGATTCACCTGCTCACTGGTTCCTAGACAGCCATCTTCTCACTGTGTCCTCACATGGTGGGAGGGGCGGGGGAGCTCTCTGGGGTCTCTTTTATAAGGCACTACTCACACTCAGGAGATGCCACCCTCATGACTTGAGCACCTTTGAGAGACCTTACCTCCTGATATCATCACCTGTGGGGGTGGGGAGGGGTCAGGATTCAATATATGAATTTGGGAGGTGGGGACACAAACATTGAGTCTATTTCACTGAATGAGATGACTCTACTGAGAATAAGGGAAACCAGCTGCGAGCAGAAGTTTAAAAAAAAATGGACAGAGTAAAAATGTTCCTTCTATGAGCTCATTTCTCAATCACCAGCAAACTCTCTCATTAGAGGTATCTGCAGCTTAATTAAGTCTTCTGGGTGAAGGTAAAAAAGAAAGATGACCTTTAAAATCAAATTGGCATTGCTCAAGTCAGACAAAACTGATTTTCCCAGTCACATTATAACATGGCACAGAATCTGTAAGAGAATATCTCATTTTATAGTAAGTGTGTGTGAGTCAGAATTACAAGCCCCCAAGATTCCCACCCCCTCCCTGGTCTGCACATCCTGTGTAATCCTTGCCTTTGAGTGTGAGCACTGTCTTTGAATGTGGTAGATTCATCTAGTGATGAAGTTATGTTACCTTGAAGAGGTGAAGGGGTTTTTGGGTAGATGCAGTTAAGGTTCCTCACCCATACACTTTGAGTTCATCAAGAGGCATTATCCCAGATGGACGTAAGCAAATTCAGCGAGGCAAGAGGCTTGAGACCGCAGAGTGTCCGTTTCAGACATCATGGGCTCTCCCAACAATCAGCGAGCTTGCAAAAGGATCCAGTGCTCCAGATAAGAACACGGCTCCCACTGTCACCTTCACTGCAGACTTGCAAAACCCACGGAGGACTCACCTAGGCCAACTCCTGGACCTCTAGCCTGCAGAATCTATGAGATCACAGTCATATGTTGTTTTAAGGTCCTAAATTTGTAGTGCCTTGTCACAAAGAATGGGAACGCTAATACGGGTAGCTTGGGATTATACACTGGGAGAAAAGACAATTCCAAGTACTTAGAAGAAGTGTAGAGAAGATGCCATTTTTTCAGTCTTAGGAAAGTTGCTTTCCGTGCCTTCCGTGATGAAGAAAATAATGTGTTCAGTATTCTCCTGTGAATCTTAATAACAGTCATTGTTAACGGACAGATATTCAAAGGCAGCATGTAAGGAGCAGTTCCAGTAAAGTTAGAAGAATCATCTGGAGTAGGGATCACAAAAAGCAGAAAGGAAGGGAATAGAAAAAGAGAGTCATCCGTTACTAGCCTTTCCTCCGGTAAATTTTAGGAACCCAAGCCATTGGCTCCCAAACGGCAGGAAACGGGCTGATGTCAGCTGGCAGAGATGGTTTTTCTAGGGTTTGGTACTTCCTTCAGATCAATGGCCAGCTGGACCCTATGATCTAGGTCTCTTCCAGAAACTCTTCGCTGTTGTCCTGGGCCAGCCATTGCCAAATTTCTTACTGAGTCCTGGAAAGGAAAGACAAGAGGACCAGAATGACCAGGGGTCTTGTGTCTCAAAATATTCTTATGACGGCATAAAGGAGGAAGAAATCCCCCTCTGTCCTCTTTGGGTCTCTGTCTGGGTCTGAAGTAAACTGACAGGAGACAGATTGACAGGAGAAAAGCATACACATTTCATGGAATTTTTGCATATGCACGGGCACCTCCACAAGAGATGGAATACCCACACGCAGTCTTTAATGCCTTTGGAATAAGGAAGCAATACATTCGTAAAGAATTGACAAGACAAGATGGGGACTCAGGGTTCAAAATGGTCAAGAAGTAACCAGGGAGTCATGGGTTGGTTTAACAAGATTTGTTTATATATATTTCTTGGCCCCAAATTTCCCCTCTCCAGTGATAAGATAGGCTTCCTTTCTCCCGGGATGGGGAGGGGACCTTTCTCAGGAGGGTTTTATGACCTATTTCTGGGAACAAAGATGAGGTGGGGGAGGAGATCAAAGTAACCTTCCTGCCTCTGCCATTTTCTCAAACTCCTTAAGCTCAAAATACTTAAGATGCCAAGGTGCCATTTCTGGGCTAGTGGGTCTTGAACCCCATCAACAGTGAGTCACGACAAAGAGCTGGAAACAAAACAAAAATGACTTTGTTGACAAGCATTATCAATTTTTTAAAAAGATTTAGAACAAGCTTGACATTCAAGTTCCATTTTGAGTCTGCACTGGAAGGAGAGGGAAAAGGTCAGAAAGGCAGCAAACTTCTCGCAAGACAACAGTGCAACATCGTAAAATAGAGTGTTATCTTGTAATTGTTCTCTCGCTGAAAATTTGAAATACATCTTGAGAGGGCACTAGGTAGGTATAAGTTTGTCAATAAATCTTCCTTGGGAAGGTCTCTTCTGTTTCACCTAAAAATGAGTCCATTCTATGAAAAGCATCCTTTAAAGGATGATTTTCAAAGAAATGCTAAGATCATGACTCTCAGACCGATACAAAAGGAACAAGTGTTTGAGAATGGCATTTGACTCGTTATTGGTGAATGAACCACTGGTAAGGTGTTACAGAACTATCAAACAACAATCCCCCCACCCCGAATAAATCCTATTTCTAGGCTAAAAATATGGAAATGTGTAAGCCAATGGAGGCAAAACAGACTTCTACTCTTGTGGGGGAGGGGAGCCAACTGAATTTTCAAGACACACATTTGCATGCCCATAGACAAGAATTATTTTGTGTTATTCTTGGTCATTTGCTACTTTGAGTCGTAAAATCACTCAACGGCAACACAAGCTGCACAGAGCCCTGTGGACTCAAGCAAATGAGCAGGAAGGCTGTGATGAAAACAATGCATACTTTCCTGTGGAAGCTCAAATATTGCCGTACACGTACTTTATTTTATGAATTACAGTGATCATACCTGATAGTATTCAGTTGTTGTTGTTGTTGTTGTTTATTTTACTGGCAACTCTGTGCAAGCTTCCAATTTTTTGAAGAAATGTTCTTGGTGGATGTGAGGCAAGAGTAGACGACCCAGGCTGGTCCACACCAATGGTTCTCTTTGCTTTTACATTTAGAGTGTTATTCTTCAGAGGGGGTTCCCCTATTTTCTAAACTTGCCCATGAATGGGTTTTGATTATTCCAAAAAAATGACCTAGAACACGAAGAGAAGAATTTGCCACTGATGAGAATCTTCAAAGTAATTTGTGGCAGGCTTTAAGAGTAATCCCGAGTGAAGACTTCAAAACGTATCTTGAGCATTTATGATAAGAACTTCAAAGGATGATCATTTTCTGAAGGGGATAATGCAAATTTGTGTGTTTATGTTCTGTGTTGTTTCTTAAAAATAAAGCAAGTTTAACTTTAGAGTCACATGTCATTCGGAATGAAAACAGTGGATGGAACATAAATCCAATCAGAAACAATTTTCTCCCTGAGCTGGTTTTTTTTTTATTTTCAATGTTTATTTATTTACTTTGACAGAGAGAGAGCAAGAGAGCAGGGGAGGGGCAGAGAGAGGGAGAGAGAATATTTTTTTAAGTTTATTTGAGAGAGAGACAGACACAGAGAGGCAGAGAGAGAGGGAGAGAGGGAATCCTAAGCAGGTTCTGAGCTGTCGGTGCAGAGCCCAACATGGGGCTCAGTCCCATAAACCATGAGATCATGATCTGAGCTGAAATCAAAAGTCAGATGCTTAACCGACTCAGCCACCCAGGCGCCCCCCAAGCTGGGTTTAAGGGTATGGAATTGTGGGAAGAAAATGTGCTTCAAAGAAACGTATGCATTGTCCACATAGAGCACACTTCGCTCAATTATTGCAACTATCCCTCAACTCTGTAAACTGTAGGTAACAGGTAGAAATGCAAAGTCATTCTTAGAGATGCACAGTCTTTTCTGTCCCATTATGGCTTATGAATTAGGTTTAATCCCCCCTTTTCCTGTTGCCCCATAGAGAAACCAGTTGGCCTTCCATTACTACGGTTCAATACTCTTAGTTTATATTTTGTGATTTTTTTAATGTTTATTTATTTTTGAGAGAGAGAGAGAGAGAGAGAGAGAGTGAGTGTGCAGGGAAGGGGCAGAGAGAGAGGGAGACACAGAATCTGAAGCAGGCTCCCAGCTCTGGGCTGTCAGCACAGAGCCCCATGCAGGGCTCAAACCCACAGACCACGAGATCATGACCTGAGCCGAAGTCGGACGCTTAACCGACTGAGCCACCCAGGTGCCCCATACAATTTTATGATTTAAAAAAAAAAAAAATCCCCTCGGAGCCAATCATAACATCTGGTTGTTTCTCCATTGACGAATAAGATTGTGAAAATGTGTTCACTTTTATATCTTATTATGAGTGTAATCACTTTACCCTTTTGTGAGCTTGACCATTTCAAGTGCAATTGCATTATTAGTCATAGACACAGATGCAGCGTAGATGCCTATTATGGTCAAGTTTGTTGTTGGCCGTGAGATGGATTTGGAGCTGTTGCCTGCACGGCGTATACAGGGCATTTTTCAAGCACCATCCCTCCATTGCCCTAACCCAGCCAAACACCCACACACAGCACTGCCCCACCTCAAGGAGTTCTGTAATGTGCTAAGGACACAGATGCAAGCATACCTTCTGTGGGCTGAAACCGAATCTTCCAGAGCAATCTCCCCCTTTCTGCCTTGTATGAACTTTTGGTTCCTCTTCAAACCGCTTCTCCCTCAGATCACATTTCTCTTCCAATTAACTTGCCTGCTTAAAATTTATCTCTACCATGGTGGCTGTTTTCAGATAAGCTCAGTGTGTCCTCTCGGGAGGAAGTGCACATTCTCCCTATTAGTTTATGGTGGTCGGGGGTGGGGTGGGGGGAGGTGATCCAAGTGAATAACTGGCAAGACAATATGCCTAAGATTCTTCAGGGTTGTGGGACCCAATTCCCATGCCGCTCTCAGGCACCAGCTGTGTGTCCTACAGTTCTACTCAATTCTGACACATCTACCTGGAGATAGCGTTCGATGCCGCACATGAAGGGTTCAGTCCTACCACCCTGCCTCATTGTCACCTGTGCTTCTGACCCACCTGCTGTGGGTCAACAGCTCCCCCGCCACCACCCCCCCACCGGGTTTCATTAATCTGCTAGAGTGGCTCACAGAATTCAGAGAAACGTGTTGCTCCTTAGATCAGCAGTTTATTACAAAAGGCGGTAAGTCAGGATCAGCCACACAAAGAGATGAACAGGGCCAAGTATGTGACAAGGGGCACAGAGCCCACATGCCGTCTGCAGGGACCTCACTGTGCCCACACCTCCTCGTGTTCACTGACCCAGAAGGTCTCTGAACCTTGTCCTCTGGGGTCTTAGGGAGGCTTTATGGCATGGGCACGATTGACTAAATCATTGGCCACTGGCATTTGAATTCAGCCTCCACTCTCGTCCCCACTGACGGGCAGATGGAGAAGGGACTGAAATTCCCGACCTTCCAGTCATAAAGTTGTCTCTGCTGGCACCCAGCTCCCATCCTTAGGGGCTTCCCCAAAGTCAACCTATGTGTCCAAGTCCAAGGGTTTTAGGAGCTCTGTGCCAGAAACGGGGACAAAGACCGAATCCATATTTCTTCTTACAAGTCACGGAATCATTTACCTTAGTGACACACGTTATCCACATTGGGTCAGTCAGCTATCGCTTTCCACTCTGACTTTCCCTCCTTCCTGCTGGACCGTGTGGCAGGTGATGTCGGGCTGGATAGACCGATGTGAGGGGAAGGGAGTTGGGAATACATTCGGTTTGGATGTGGGCGTCCACTGTCACCTCCGTGTAATGTCAGATTTGGCTGGCTCTCCTGGTGCATCATGGTTTGGATTGCAGAAATACTCCTGCCAAGTTGCGTCCTAATTCACCTGACACTGCGACAGAAAGGGGCTGGACCACAGGTCCTGTCTCGATGTGAAAATATCCTCAGTGCCCAGCCCTGGAAGTGGGTGAGTGGGGGAGGAACAAATCAGCCTTCAAATGTACAGAAATAGAAGCTCTTTTATGGATTTTCACCCTAAATATCAGACGTGTGATATTGTAAGAAAGCATTCAGTTGTCATCATTGCCTGGGAAAAAGGGAAGCTGTATTCTGTCAGGAATAGGCCACATCGTGTAGGATATTAAAATAGAAACACAGAATGCTTGTTTTCTTACTTTTGTTCCTAAAAAATGAAATGGAGTGAATACCTGTGTTTGTAAATGAAAAGCACACCATAGTAAAGCCAACAAATGGCAAACACATCAGTCACGGGTCATATATACAAGAAACTGGATACAACTTTCACGTTCAGTCCTGTCTTGAAAATCTTGATGGGGTCTCAAGAATATCAGTTGGGAGCTGTGAGGTCAGGAGATGTTTTTCTAATGATAATTAATTTAAAAATTCAGTCAATCCCCAAACCTAAAATAAAGAGATTGTATAGCTGTGTGAACAGCACAGGCTTCTCTCTCTCTCTCTCTCTCTCTCTCTCTCTCTCTCTCTCTCTCTCTGTCTCTCGGAAAGATTATTAAATCTCCCTACCCTTTTATATTCCAAGAAATGGCTACCTGTAAGGCACCACCATCCTCTCGAATATTCCCAGGGAAGACCCACCACCTTCCTTGCTTACCACTGCTACAAGACAAGGATGATTCCCTTGTTTATCTGCCTCTATGAAACCCCACCCTCCAGTCCTCTTCTTCCAGCCGTTCCCCATGAATGAGCTCCCCCCCACCCCCATTGCAATAGCCCAAATCAAATGTAAGGGTGTAAGGGATGGAAAGCACATGTGGACTGTTTGGAGCAGTTAGGCTGCAGGAGAATGCACGCCCGCCTGGCACTTCTAACATTCAAATACACTCACATCACCCTGACAACGCTCTGAGCTGGAAATCCAAATTCCATAAATCACTGCAGATTCAGCATCATCTGGACCCATATCCAGAGACCCAGCCAAATGCTGACAGTTTGTAGAAAGAGCCCTGCCTCTGCATGCAAGCTTCCCCCTGCTTCAAACCCTTCTGAGGACACCCCATCTACATGCAGTCCATAGTGGACAGAGAGTCCAAATCCGTGACCGTGTCTTTCGCCGTGTGCCTTTCCGTAAGAGAGCCACAGTATCTGCCCATCATGGCTATGACAAAGTCACACTGGCACAGAGACCACCAGCAAAGATTTCATTGCTGAACCAAGGAGTTCGGGTTCCCACTAGGGAGCCGTTGTAAAGGAAAGGGTCCAGAATACAGCACTGTGGCCTAAAAAATATTTTGAGTTGAAGGCATGTGAGAATGAGAGTTTCTCCCCCCCCCCCCCCGAAATGTTTTATCTGCCTAAAAACAGAACCTCCAAAAAGAACTCAAAAGACCTTCACTGTCATAAATCACCTCCCGGGGGACAACCTGGGAACATGGACTGGATACTCGAAGGCAGCACCATACTAAAACAGACATTGTCAGTATACCACAGTAGACCTCCCATCTATTCTTGTAAGGGCCTGCTTATCTTCCCTAAAAGTCATTCGTGTGTCCTTAAGAGCCAATCTCTGCCTCTCCTTCCCTTACTAAGATAGCACATAAGCCCCCAATTCTGACTCCTTAAGTCACACTTTTTTTGTGACCTCCCGCATGTAAAAATGTATCTTTTCTCTTGTCAATCTGTCTTTTCTCAGTTTAATTCACAAGCACCCAAACAAGAACTTAAGAGGGTACAGGAAAAGTTTTTCCTTTTCGATGTAGCCGTATGACAGGTCATGGCTACATTTTTTTTTCTAAATCAACACAGCAATTCAATGTATTCCTATTCCTTTCTTCTTTTTAATTGTGCTAAAACGCAAAACATAAACTTTGCCATCGGAAATCATTTTTAAATGTACAGTTCAGTAGCATCAACTATATTCACGTTGTTGTGCAACAGATCTCTGGAACATTCTTTTTTTAAACAGTGAATCTACTAAATATATACTTATTTTTTAGGAGTCAAGTTTTGAGAGCAGTTTTACATTTCCCGTAAAATTGAGAGGAAAGTACAGAGACTTCCCAAAAGCCTTCCTGTCCCCACATACGCACCACATTCACCCCAATATCCGCATCCCCACCAGAGTGGTACACACTTTTATCAGGGATGAAGCCATACTGATACATTGTGATCATCCAAAGTCCAAACTTTTCATGGCGCAATGACCTAGTTATTATTCTTCATCCTGAATGATACTTCATTGTCTTGTTTGGAGGGCACTGTCTCCTTTCGTCTACCGAAGCGTGTCTTGGCGACTTGCAAATTTTGTCAATTACGAGTAAACCTGCTACAAACAGCCGTGTGCAGGTTTTTGTGTGGACATAAGTTTCCAGTTCTTTTTGGTAAATACCAAGGGGAGCATGACTTCCGGCTTGTATGGGAAGAGTATGCTACGTTTTGTAAGAAACCGTCAATCTGTCTTCCAAAGTGGTGGTACCATTTTTGCATTCCCACCAGCCACGCGCCTCTGGAATGTTTGCATCTCACAGATCTCTTAATCTAACACACATTGAACACCATGGCCCCATTTTCCTCTGCCCTCATCCCTTGGTAACCACCATGATGAGCTTGGCTACTCTAAATGCCTCACATGAATGGAATCGTCCTGTGTTTGTCCTTCTGTGACTGGCTTATGTCAGTCAGCAAATGTCCTCAAGGTTCATGCGCCATGTAGCACGTGAGAGGATTTTCTTCCTTTCCAGGATGAATAATATTCTGTTTTATGTATATACACATTTTGCTTATCCATTCATCCATCACTGGACGTTTGGGTAGATTCCCCCACTCAGTTACTGTAGATAGTGCCCCAGTCAACACAGGAGCACTAATACCTATTTGAGATCCAGCTTTGGGTTCTTGCAAATATCTACCCAGACGTGGTATTGTTGGGTATTTTCTTTCTTCCTTTTTTTTTTTTTTTTTTTTAAGGAAAATGGGCAGCACATAGTTAAAATCAGCTTCAAGAAACAGAACTGCTGACACTTAGATACATTTGGATAAAGAGAAGATAATGGTCCCTGGGAAAAAAGTGCTTCTCCTACATTTATTCCCCCAGAGCTTTGTAAATGGAAAGAAATCTGAGGATTGATTACAGTTATTTGAGTAGACAGAGCCCCTGAAAGCCATGCAGATTCAGTATAGTCAGTGCAGCCATGCCTCATAGGTAACGCTCGTCCCACGCCACACCACTGAAATATCACAAAACAGAAAGCAAGTCAAGTGAAGTTTTTGGTTTCCCAGCCCATGGAAAAGGTATGTTGACCCTGTAATGTATAGTCTGTTACATGTGCGATAGCGTTATATGTAAGAAGGCATACCTTCCTTAATTTAAAAATACTTTATTGCTGGGGACACATGGGTGGCTCACTCGGTTAAACATCTGACTTTGGCTCAGGCCATTATCTCACAGATTGTGAGTTCAAGCCCTGCATTGGGCTGTCTGTTGTCAGCACAGAGCCTGCTTTAGATCCTCTGTCCCACTCTCTCTCTGCCTCTCCGCTGCTCGTGTTCTGTCTCTCTCTCTCTCTCTCTCTCAAAAATAAATAAACATTAAAAATAAATAAATAAAAATACTTTATTGCCAAAAATGCTAACTAACCATCATCTGGGCTTTTCGTGAGTTATAATCTCGGGTCACAGAGCATCATGACAAGTAGAATCATGAAAAAGCTTGAAACATTGCCGCCATTATCGAAATGTGACACAAAGGCCCGAAGTGAGCCAATGCTGTTGGGAAAAAATGATGCCGATAAACTTGCTCGACGCAGGGTTTCCATGAACCGTCCCCTTGTGGGAAACGCACTGTGTGCAGAGTGCAGGAAAACGAGTCTGTATGTCTGTATGCCTGTAACTTGACGTTAACCTCCCTTACACACATTTTTCATTTGAACAGCATTTCCATGGAATCGGGGTTTCTTGGTCGGTTGGTTCGTAGTTCCGTTATTTTCCATGGAAAAGGGTGCGTCAGGTATATGTTTTGTTGTTATAAAGCTGCACCCAAGGAGGAGTCTCCTAATAATCCTTTCAAACCAGCCATTATGATAAGGAAGGAGGCATAGCTACATGACTCAGTGTGTTCTTTAATTAAAGCCTGTGAGCCTGGATATAATTGTCTGAGGACCCGTAGTTCTCTTCCAAAGGCTAGGATTTATTCCTATTTGAAAAGGAACAGGGTGATAAATTTATACCATGATGCCCACGGAAGGGGGAGAAGCCATTTGTTGGAGGTGTTACGACTAACACGCCAGCAGAATCTGGCTGCCTCTAGCTCAGTACGATGTGCTGGGATTAACAGACGGAGATGTTCTTCCCCTTTTGGTTGATTTTTCCAGCCAGGGTCCACAAACCATGACTGCCTTTGACTCGTGTTCCTGTCACTGTGGTATAATAATAAAATATATTTGCTCTCTGCCTACTGGCACAGAGCCCCCCCCCCCCAGACCCCAAACCCTTGAATTTCCTGAACGAGACGACGGTCTTTTATTATTTATAATGACAGCTTTTTGAACCACACCAGAGTGTATGCTCATGAAGTGACTCAAGGTGGGTCCCCCTGGTGGCTTCAGAATGGGGGCCGGTCAGAAGAAAGACCACATGGTTAGTAGGTTGGCATTTTCAGCCCTATCATGACCTCTGGAGAGGGGAGGGAGGCTAGAGGCTGAGGTCTATAAACATTCTTAAACAGTGACCTTCCAAGAGCTCCCAGGTGGCTGACCACTTGAAGGACTGGGAAGCATGGCATATGCAGAGAGAGCATGAAAGTGGTCCTCCCCACTCCCATGCCCTGCCCTACACACTTCTTCCACTTGGCTGTTCCTGAGTTGTATCTGTGATGCTACACCAGTAACAGTAAGTACATGGGTTTCCTGAGTTCTGTGAGCTGTCCTAACAAGTTATTGATCCTCACAGGGAGAATGTAGGAACCCCTACATTTATAGTTGGCCAGGCAGAAGTATGGGTGACATTTGTGACTGATATCTGACATGGGGGACAGTCTTGAGGGACTCAGCCCTTAACCTGTAGGGTCTGCTCTGACTGTAGCTAAATCGTGTCTCAATTCAATTGGATTGTTGAGCACCCAGATGGTATGAGAAAACTAGAAATTAGTGTACGGAAGGAATGCGTATTTAGTGTCAGAAGTGGTGTTGAGAAACACTACACCATCACAAATCTTGTTAAATTGCAGTCTCGTTAAATCTACTCTGAATGTAATACTGGAGAGGAACAAAAAACAGCCAAGGATTCCACAATCCTCCGCACGACTGCATGCTGACCAATACATCTGTTAATTCTTTGTAGATCAGTTAATTCTTTGCAGAACTTTATAAAACATATCCAGTCAATGACCCTTGAGAGAGTGAGAATTGAGTGTTTTCCAATTAAGAAGATGAATGAAGGGGCACCCGAATGGCTTAGTTGGTTGGGTGTCTGACTCTTGATTTCAGCTCAGGTCATGATCTCACGGTTCATGGGTCCAAGCCCTGCATCAAGCTCTGTGCTGACAGTGTAGAGCCTTCTTGGGATTCTCTCTCTCTCTCTCTCTCTCTCTCTCTCCCTGTTATGATTATGCAGTGGTGGGTGGAGAAGGACCTTCCAGAGTGTTGTTGAATCTGGTGTGTAAAAGGCATTCTCATCAGGTCAGAAGGCTGGAATAAAACATGTGTTCTCATTTGAAAGATGGAATACTGATAATGATTAATGACAGCTTCTCTCACATTCCCTTCCTATTTGTATTTTTCAACTCAAGATCATAATCATAAAACTATTTATAAGCTCTCTGCAGTGATGCGACTAAGTGAGAATTCCACTTGGGGATATAAGGTCAGGTAACGCGTTAGCAATTTACCGTAGAATTTATGTGTGTAGTCAAGTGATGTATGGCATAGCAGAGGGGTCTGATGGTGTGAGATTCACGGGCATGCCTTTTCTGCGTGACCAATCCAGTCATTGCCTTTCTGAAGTAGACATCAATTTTCCATCGTTGTCTAAGTGGCTTAGGCAGCTTCCTTGTGTCTCCTTCTTGGTGCCATCTAAACCATGTTAGACTTCCACACTTGGCTAAGGTAACAATTCATCTTAGGACCAGTGTTACAATCCACCAGATGTTCCCGGTTGTTTGAACAGCTGGCTCTTGTCTTGATTCCATTCAAACCAAGTATTTGAGTAGATATCTTTGCATCCTTGGGAGTTTGTTATTTTAATATATGCCTTCTCAATTGATGGAAAAGGTGTTTGTTGTTTTTTGTTTGTGATACAGAGAGATAGGGGGAGAGAGAGAGAGCTGGGGACAGGGGCAGAGGGAGATGGAGAGAGAAAGAGAGAGAGTGAGAATCCCAAGCAGGCTCCATGCTGAGTGTGGACACAGGGCTTGATCCCGTGACCCTGGGATCATGAGCAGAGCCAAAATCAAGAGTCAGAAGCTCAACCTACTGAGCCATCCAGGCGCCTCCATGGAAAAGGTTTAATAAAGAAAGATGAATTGCAGTTCATATAGCCTGATAAGTAAAACAGATAATACAGATACAATTTTCAGTTCTCTTCTTTACCTCTTTCTACCTTTCTCTTGACTTGCTTGAGACTGTAGCCAGGGAGTCTACAACTATACATTATGTGTGTATCCCAAAATATGTATTTTGTGCTTACTATTTAGTTGGCAATGAGCCAGGTGCTGGGAGTATATTTCTCGTATAAGACGCACATAGCTCCTCCCTTGGATGTCTACATGTAAACAATGAAGCTCGACCTTATTTTGCACTTTCTACAAACTGAACTCAAAATGGACCATCAGCCTAAATGTAAGAGCTACTTTATAAAACTCTTAGGAGGACACATGAATCTTTCTTCATGACCTTGGCTTAGGCAATGATGTCTTAGATATGATGCATGAAGCATGGTGACCAAAGAAAACAGAGAAAGCTGGACTTCATCAAAATTAAAAATATTTGGTCTTCAAGAGACACCATCAAGAAAAGGAAAGGACAACTCACGGACTTGAGAGAAAATAATGGAAAGTCATGTATCCGATAAGGGACTTTATTCAGACTGTGAATAACTCAATAACAAAAGAATAAATAACCAATGGAACTGAATAGAAATTTCTCCAAAAACAGATGTATGAATGGCTAATACTTACATGAAAAGATGCTCAATATTACTAGCCGTCAGAGAGGTGGCAAATCAAAACCACAGCAAGATAACATGTGACATCCACTAAGGTGGCTAAAATAAACACCATAGGCAATAATAGGGTGGGGAGACCCTGAAACCTTCATCTATTGCTTAGGAAGATAAAACGGTACAGCTGCTCCGATAAAACAGGCTGACAGTTGTGCAAAATGTTAAACCTAGAATTAGTATCTGACTCAACAATTTGACTGCTAGGTATCTAGCCAGAAGAAACAGAAACATGTGTCCACCTTGTCATCAACGATGACCGTTCGTAACAGTGATAATTCACAAGAGTCAAAAGGTGGAAACAATCCAAATGCCCATCAACGTATGAATGCAGACAGAAGTGGTCCGTCTGTACAATAAAATATTATTCAGCCATCAAAAGGGATGAAGTATGCGGATATGCCGCAAGATGGGTGAATTTTGAGACAAAAAGCCAGTTATTAGAAAGTATGCATTGTAGGGGGAATGAGAAGTCATGTTTGGTAGGTACAGACTGCCTGTTTTGTGAGATGAAAATAGTTCTGTGGATGTGTTGGTAAATTTTATACTATCTATATTTTATCACTATTAAAATTAAAATATATATGCTTATATGAAATGCTCAGAAAAGGAAAACCTATAGAGACACAAAATAGTTGGGTGATTGGCACTGGGGGCAGGATAATAGGGAATGATGTAATGAGCACGAATTTTCTTTTTGCAGTGATGGAAATGTTCTAAAATGACATTGGTCGGGGGGGAAGGCTCATGGGTGACTAATCAGTTAAACTTGTGACTCTTGATTTCAGCTCAGGTCATGATTTCACGGTTTCTGAAATTGAGTCCAGCTCTGGGCTCTGCACTAGCAATGTGGAGCCTGCTCGCGATTCTTTGTCTCTCTCTCTCTGCCCTTCCCCTGTTCTCTCTTCCTCTGTCTTTCCCAAAATAAGTAAAATAAAATAAAATAAAATAAAATAAAATAAAATAAAATAAAATAAATAATAAAATGACATGGAGGGGATGGTTTTACAATTCTATAATATATTAAAAGTTTATGGAGGGACGTCTGGGTAGCTCAGTTGGTTAAGCATCCGACTGTGGTTTAGGTCACGATCTTGCGGTCCGGTCCGTGAGTTTGAGTCCCTCATCAGGCTCTGTGCTGACACCTCGCAGCCTGGAGCCTGCTTCGGATTCTCTCTCTCTCTCTCTCTCTCTCTCTCTCTCTCCCCCCCCCCCCCGCTCACACTCTGTCTGTCTCTCTCTCAAAAATAAATATTTTTTAAAAGTCATGGAAATGTATGCATGAAACAGGTGAATTGTAGGGCATGGAGGTAATACTCAGTAAGGCTGTTGAAAAAGCACTAAGATGTCTTTGTTTACTAACCCATAACTGTCAGTTCATAATTGGCTACCATTTCACAGACAAGAGCCTTCAGCACTCCATACAATGGAAAAGGAAGAAGAAGAGAGTTGAAGACAGGACTGGACCAATATGTGAAAACCCAGTGTGGGTGGGCCAGACTGTGGAATGTCCATCCAAGGAGCTGAGAGTCCAAATGAGTTTACTTACAGCCAGGGGCGAGAGGCTCTCAGACAAAGACCCAACAATTATAACCCCTGGAGGCAAGGTCATAATGACTGTTCCTTCTGGCTTCATTTAATTGTGTTTTAACAAAGATGTTGAGCAACCTTGAGTCAGCAGTGCAGTTGCTGAGTGGGGTTTAAATACTGCCTCCAAAATTCATTACCCACAGACATATGCAATCCTTAATCTGTCTAAAGCTCACAAGCACATAATAGGGGGGAAAACAAGATGGCATGTGCATCCCAAGATGAGGGTAGGAACTCTGTGAACTTACATACAATAACTGACATCGTATCTGCTTGTGAATATTCCATTATTTCTCTCTCTATGATAAAGATTGAGTCACATGGCAAATTGAGGTGGTGTTCTACATTCATTAGAGTGGTGTTTCTGGTCAGGGAAGTTTTTTCATGGTGTCCTAGAAACCATTCTATCTAACTTTGCTTAAGGTCAGCATTCACGAACCGTGTCGGGGAACGGCAACTTTTGCGATCCCAGACGCCGGTGAGGTGTAGGCAATATCTGATGCAAGTTCTTTATTTTTGTATCTGTAATTTGGTACCTATTCAGCATGTCAGCAATCATTCTTCTGATTCAGAAAAAGCTTCTCTGGTTACATTTGGACAAATCATTACATTTCCTAAAACTGTCTTAACATCATATCAATAAAGATTTTGTGTGTGTTGTATACTAGGGCATTTTACTCTAAAATCCATTTTCGAGTTCAATGACATTTGCATTTTAGAATTGAATTTAGCAGCCGGTGATGCATTTTTCTACACCAAAGGGGGAAAAAATCCCCACAAAAGAAAATTAGGCATTTGGGGTTACACTCAATTATTTGAAGGTTATTTGCATAATAACAGGATTTTGTTAAGAGTTCACTGTGCCTGCTGTTTATTCCCCACTTGAAGTCATAATCCTGTTTGTGACATCCCAATCATCTCCATGGCAACCGATTGTGATTCAACAAATTGAGGATTTTGATGGGGACCAAGTGACGACAAAACAGGTGGCACAGGTGGATGACATAAACTTTAAAAAAAAAAAAAGATTGCAAATATTTCGGTACTTAGTTTTAAAATATAAAGAAATCCTGCTGTAATCATGATTCTCTCCCACCATAAGCTTAGTCCTAACTAGACTCAAGGATAGGGGTTAACCTGAGTTACACTGACTGACAGGTAGCGTATATAAGACAGGTAACCCAACTGCCATTTCGATTTGTCCAGACGTTGCCTATAAATGTTCATAGGTAGCAGCCGTGCGGCTTTACGTTTCCTAAACCTGACACTTGTCTGCAAGCTGTTGTAACAGGGATGGTCTCTAGACTTCTCTACGGGCTAGAGGACATTTAAATCTATATTTAGCTCATTTTCTCATCACAGTGAACAGGTAAGCACTTTCCCCAAAGTCATACCATTGGAAATAACATGGCCCTCTTTTTCATTTTGATTTTGTGACTCTATGTGCTAATTGTCGTTGCAGTGCCCCATGGCAGCTATTAAATTGGCCACAGAAAGTACAGATACCAAAGGTGAACGTTTTTCTTCTGACCCTTTGTCCAAATGTTGCTTCTGAAATGTGGTTACACATTTTTACACCCTGGTTTCATCATAATTTGTTTTCCAGAGACCTGGGTTTTGGAAAATGAGTTTTCCCCATGTCCAAAGTTTTGAGATCTTTTCCCACTCAATATTCTACAAAAGTGAATCTCGGAGATGAAATGGTGAGCTGATGTCACCGATGGTCACTGACATTCTCTATGTTAGTCACAAACACACGCATCCAACCCAAATGAATATTTTCAGAATACTTGGATGCCAACATTAGTCATTACCGCACCTTCCTAGGAACTCAGGCCAATCAATTACTTCTCCAAGCCTGCCATATGAATCCAAAGACCGATACGTGGCCAAAGTCATTTATCAAAACACTGTAGTAACACAAAGTGACAAGGCTGTAGAAGAAGGGATCGGGAATGACACTTTTATTTAAAGGAATTCTTAGGACTTGAACTGTGTCCCCCTCCAAAATTCATATGTTGATGCCCTAGCCCCCAGGATCTCGGAATGGGACCGTATTCGGAGGTGGGGTCTTCAAAGAGGGAATTAAGGTAAAATGAGGTTGTTAGTGCGGACCCTGATCCCATAGCAGTGGGGTCCTTATAAGGAGAGGTTAGGACACAGACACAGACAGAGGGACGACCACAATCACGTGAGGACAAGGGGAGAAGATGGTGTATACACGCCAAGGAGAGAGTCCTCATGAGGAACCAGCCCCAGCCCTGCCTGGATCTCAGACTCTCAGCCTCCAGGACTGTCAGACATTAATATCGGCTGCTTAGGACCCCCTCATCCATGATACTTTCTTATGGCAGCTTTAGGAAACTAATACAGTGGCCAATGTTATTTTTAATAACCTTTATAATATTTTCTTCAGCCCTATATGGATATTTTAGGGGATGAAAAGCATTCCTGTCCCCTGTGTTAACAACAGGGATTTTGGAACGATGTGATTAGTAAGGCAAGTGGGTAGGATAGAGGATGTCTCTAATTCCATGATGACTCTTCAGAGTCTCTAGAATTCGTGATAACACGTTCAAATTTTCTTCTCTAAAAGTCTTCTAATCTGAACTCATAATCAGACTGTCTTGTGTTGAGAAATTGGCAGCTGGCCATCCCACATTTGGTTCAGCAAAGACCACCTGGATGTTAAAATTTCAACTCGGCTTAAATCCTGAAGAATATATAAAGTTGACCCCATTTAAAAGCTTTGTTGTCTCTCCAGGAACATTTTATTATTATAGTGCCATGTTTTGAGGGACAGGGATGGGCAAGATTGATCAAATGGGGTCCATGTAGGTCATCTGGAACATTTTAGACTATCTTCATGTTAAAAATAAAATACCATTCTTGAAGGATTTTAATCAGAGTAGTGGCACAGGCATTTTTTGTTGTTGCAGAAAGGTCACTCAGACTTCCTTGAAGAAAATGAATTGCAGGCAGGCACAAGGAGATAGGAGACACCCATCATGGGGTCTGCTGCAAGAGTCCAGGCAGGAGACAGTGGTTTGAAGCTGGGCGGCTGCCGTAGATATCACGAAAATGAAAACTAAAATTTTCACGCAGCAGACGCCCAGTTGTCACGGCTCTGACAAGGAGTGCGAGTGGAAGGCAGATGTTTGGAAGCTGCCAGTCTATAGGCTGAAATGAAGGAAGGGGCCAGGAGTCACATTATGAAGCCAACTACTGGGAAGAATGATGTAGATGATGTCTCATGTGTGAGTTCACAAAGTTAGCCCGGGCATCGCCTGGCTAGTGGCCTTTTGAGGATGTTTGTACTTCCGCACAGATTTCGATGTCATCACGATTCTTAAAAATGGGTACCACACAGTACTAGGAGAATTAAAATGTGTGACAGAGAAAATCCTAATTCCACCCTTTGTGTGTGGTAACCCTCTTTGCCTCCATGACTCCTCAATTTAATAGCATTATGACATGAAATGGTGATAGTACTTTGGGGAAGAGAAAATAGGAAGCCATACACCTTCCTCAAAACGTGATAGACAATCCCAAGTTAATGGTGGAAAATCCTTGCAGGTGTTCTGACTTGAGTGGATCCACAGTGGGAATGTGCTTTTACCCAAAGTTTATGAGCGTGGAGTGGGACACCCCACTCAGCTCTTCTGGAAACCACGACTTTAGGAAATTAGGTCATTACAACTCTACACTAAGTAGGTCAGATAAGAGCAATCAGAGCTCTATTTTGGTTTCTGAGGGAGCAAGGGTAGGGGGTATGGAGAGATTTCTTTCTGTAACAGCTATTGTCCCAGGTACCTGAGACTATAATAGATTTTCCAGTGTGTCACTGGCACATGGAAGCCTTTAGTGAAATATCAGGAAAATCCATTTTTGTCATCATGCTTTGCAGAGGTCCAATGTCATGGAGCACCGGTTAAATCTACCGGATAATCAGGAAGTGATGCAGTACGAAAGAGTATCGATGTATGTTAAGAATTTTCACCATCTGTGTTTCCTCCAGCACATATCCAAATTAGAATTAGGGTTTATGGAAATGGAGTGAAATTTTTAATTTCATTCTGAATTTCTTTAGAGGACAATTCTAACATCATCATTACAAAGAATCTTTTACGGGAAATACGTTATATATGCAAGCTGGTGAAAGGATCTCCGTTGTGGGAAATGCAAGTCCAAAAAGCTGTTCAACAAGACAATGAACTCTTTGGAAACCGTTTATTTTAAAATGTCTCCATGTCTTGGGAAAAATTTGGAAAATACAGAAACATGAAAAAAATAGTTTCCTTTCTTGGAAAGTACACCAGGGGAACTTCCGGATGGCCCGTCACTATGTACCTTTTAACTTGCACCAGGATTCTACAGGTGTATATCCAACTTACGGAAATTTACCAAGACTTATACTTTTTTTTCCCCCGCTGCCTTTCACTGCTGTGTGATATCCTTTGGGCAATTTGTTTATTCATCCTCTTCACAGATATTTGGGTCATTTCTTGTTTCTCTTTATGAAGAATACACCTGCTATGAACATCCTTGAACAACTCTTTGAGGACATGCATTTTCTTGTCTTGTATGTAAATATCCAGGAGAGAATGGCTGGATCATAGCGCCAGAGTTCGTTTGAACTTATAAATAATACCCCAGGGAGTTTTCCAAAGTATCTTTGCTGTTTACTCTCCCACTAGGAATGTATTCTGTTTTGTGTTAACTGGGGATTAGTTGGCTCTTTTTTAGTATTGTGTTCTATCTCCTCTAGTGATTAGAGAGCTATTTTGTGATTGCTCTATGGGAGGGTCCAGCTCACAACCTGTTTTTCTAGGCTCTAGTAGCTAAGATGGTTGTTATATTTTTAATGATTACATGTTAAATAGTTATGTGCGTACCAACATTACATCTTCTGTTTCACATGTTGGTCAATAAAACCGAAACTACATCCTACCTGACCTTTGACAGAAAACGATTGCCCATCTGTACCTCAGATACCCTAGAGCTGCACTGCCCAGTACGGTAATCATTTGTCATCTGTAGCTATCGAAACAAAATAAAATAAAATTTAAAGTTCCACTCCTCAGTCCTATAAGCCACGTGTCAAGTGCCCAGGATCCACGTGTGGCTAATGGCTACCATCCCGGATAACACAGAGGAACAGTTACATCACCTCAGAAAGTTCAGCAGAAAAGCACCACTCTAAAGGGTGCACTATTTATCTTTAACATATCATAGTCTACCTTTAGAATAACATTACCTTCAAACTTTACATCAGAGTATCGGGATGTATTTGCTTTCTGCCCATTACATTTTCATTCTTCTGCTAAAGGAAACGTGAACCTATAGGTACAAAATTATCTATCTATCTATCTATCTATATTATTTATCTAGATATTACACAATTGCTCTCTGTTCTTTTCTTTTTTGCGTAACTGGGTTTTATCTGGTATTCTTTTCCTTCTTCCTGAAGACCTTCTATTTTTATATTTTGTAGCATGTAGGGTAGGCTCACTGGACAGGAACATGTCAGGCTTCATTTATTTACCTGAGAATGTCTTCATCTCCCTTTGGGTGTTGAAGGAGGTTTTCACTGGATATATATAATTATAAGTTGATACTCTTTGTTCATTACCTTAAAGGTGGGTCTTTCCATTGCCTTCAGGCCTCTCTTTCCTTGCTGTGAAAAGTCAGCTGTGATGCATACTGTCACTTGCCCGTGTGTAATATGGCTTCAACATTGACTGTTTACCTTGGGTCTTCAGCCCTTTGTCTGTGAAATCATTACGTGCTGTTTTCTTTGTGTTTATCCTGTCTGTGGCTTGCACAACAGCAGTAATCTGTGTGTGACTACCTTTGGTTGATTTTGGAACGTCCTTGGATACTATCTCTTTGAATACTGCATGCACCCCATTCTCTGTTCCTTCCCTTCAGATGCCAGTGGAAAAGTATCCAAACTGAAAGACGATGATAAAAAGACTGAAAAACAAGGAAAGAGACTATCTGAGGTCCGCGAGACAATGATGTAGCTTTCCAAGGACCTCAGCTTTTTCAGGACAGGATTACACCTTCATGCTCAGTGGGGTTTGGGATCTGGGATTTGGTACAATGTCAGAGTGCTCTCTGTGCACTGCAGGGAAGTCCGTTTTCTTAACCATGAGACTGCTCTGTCCCCTTACCCCTGAGATGTTTTGGGGGTATTGCTGGGGTGTCTATTTGCCGTCTCCCTCAACGTGCCAGCTTTCTGCAGCTCGGGAACCTTCTCTCCACCCTGTGACACTGCCCTTGTCTTTGCGGGGCTGCCGTCTTATTCTCTGGGACGCCCAGGTACACCTTCAGTCGGGTCTCCCGCCCTGACACCTACCTTCTACAAGAGGCTGCCTTGACCTTGGAGGAGAACCCATGTGCATGTGTGTCCAGGGCTGTTTATCTCAATGGTCTTCCATCCATGGCACAGTGGACATACAGTCACTTGACTTTGGGAAGATTTTTGGGACTCCATGGGCATATGCCCCAATCTATGTTCTAGGACTTATTCCTTAAAGACATTTTTTTCTAGTGTTTTTTTTTATTTATTAATTTCTTTTAATGTTTACTTATTTTTGAGAGACAGAGAGACAGAGCACAAGCTCTAGGGGGAGGAGCAGAGAGGGAGACACAGAATCCAAAGCAGGCTCCAGGCTCTGAGCTGTCAGCACAGAGCCCAACACGGGACTCCAGCCCATGAACCATGAGATCATGACCTGAACCGAAGTCAGATGATTAAGCAACTGAGCCACCCAGGCGCCCCTTGCAGGACTAATTTCTAATCTGAAGACCCAACCCGTGTGTGGCCACTGAAACGTGTTACAGGTTTAGGTAGTTTCTCTTTCCCGTCATCTACGACAGATTCCTCCCGCCCCAATCACTTCAACAAAGATGGAACCAGGCATGGGTCTTTTCTTTCCTTTAAAAGGCTTGCTCCTTTTTAGAATGTAGTTTATTGTGTTTCTTTGTGTCCTGAGCTCTTAATGAACCTTCAAAACAAAAACTATGATTTTGTGATTTTTTTTAAACAATTATCTTTTAATCATGTTGTTCTTGCTTGGATTTTTAGGATGAGAGTGATATTCTTTCTTGAAATATAGGTGGTGGTTCTAACAATTATATTTAATTCTGGGGTTTAATTAGGTAGGAAGTGAATCTTACTTTTCCCTAAATAGTTAGCCCAAATGTTCATTACCTTGTGTTAGATTATTTAAGACACGTGTGCCTTAGTGTACGTCTCTTCATGTGTCTCTTTCACTTTATTCATCAGTCTCTGTTTGCTTGTTCTGATACCACACTGTGTGTGTGAATAATTGCAGATTCTTGGTTGGGATAATTCATTCCCTCTCTCCGTTCCTTCACTGCTCCTCTTTATAAAACTGCCGTAACTATTCCTGTACATGTATATTCTTCCAGATGATCACAAGAAACCTTCTGTGAACAACAACAACAAAAACAACTTCCATTGTGATTTGCATTAACTTCGTGCCAAACCTAGATTTGTTTTGTTTTTTTTTAAATATGTCAACAATATCGAATAGTCTCATCCAGAACCATACTACATGTCCTCATTCATTTTAGGTTTTTTTCCCCTACATCCTTCGGTAAATTTTGCATTTTTCTGCCTAAGGAATTCATTTAAAAAAAAAAAAAAAGAAGAAGAAGAACAAGGGAGAACAGAGAAGTTTATTCTATCAGGACGCAGTTGGACAGGTCTATATGTCTGGGGCCACCTTGATGAGAAGGACTTCTGGTTTCTGGTCTAACTTACCTGGATTGTCCTCACTCCAACCTCCTGTGGCAGCTGACACTAAAGTTTGCTCTTCCTCTCCCCTTGCAGGCCCCATGCCTGTTTATCAACTGCCGTTATCTTCTTGGCCTAGACTAAATGGGATTTCCTTCTTATTTTAGCACTGACTAATCCCACTTGTACGTTTTCCAGAAATAGAGAAAAAGGGTTTTTTTCATACTCCATTATACTTTGAATATTAAATATTCTAATATGCATTTTAATAGGAAATCTTTGATGGTCTGGTAATAGACAACAGTCAGAACGCTCACGACAAGTGAAGAAAAATGGATGTGTGGTGTAAGCCCGTGACCTTGTAAAATGTTGAAAGGGTAATTCTCCCTGAATTTGGTACTAAAGAGGATGGGTTTAAGGTCTGCCAGAGTCACTGCTCAAAGAATACCTATTGTGCTGTTTTGCATTATGGAAGGGTATTACCATGCACAGAGCACCAGCTGAAAGAACACAAAATCCTAATAAAAAAAGATACCAACCAAAGTCCGCCGAGCTGTTACCTACCTCCCACAGTCGGCGTAACGCATCCTCAAACGTGGCTCTCAGCAGAAACCAGTGTGCAAACGTATTCACTAGATCTGAACTAATTAGAAGCACATTAAATCACCAAAATTCACAGATCTGACCTAGCGTAACTTTCCACACCGTGTATGTCCCAGAAATATAAGTTGGAGGGTCGCGGGCCGTTTTCATTAAAAGGCTGGATGGCACATATGTTAAGATACGTAATCAAAGTTTAAAAGAACTGAAGTCATTTTTGAATTGTTGCTGCATAGACGGAGGACTAACACGTATATCGCAGTAGAATATGTATCAGTGATTCCGGGCTAGAATATACTTTTGTTCAATGCTAAAAGCCATACGGTGTCATTAGATATGGTTCAAACAATAATCTTTTCCACAAACTGCAAAGACATTAGACTTAATTAGTTTCGTATCACAGAGAAAAAGGTTGGAGAAGGAAATTGGGGCCAGAATATTGGCATAAATTCTGAATACATGGGGCGTATCTGAACAGAAGGAGACACTCGTACGTAGCTGCCCAGGCAGGTGTTTTCTAGGTAGGAAAGAGATTTATCTTACGGACGTGAGTGTTTTCCTCTTGAGTATTTTAGTGTCCTTCTTTATGGTAGACCCAATTCTTTCTGCGCATGCTCTTGCCATGGCCTTTTTCTTTCTTTCTACTCCTGAGCACCCGTGAGTGGCTTGAAACTTGCTATTACTTGCATCTTTAGGCATCATCCTGTTTGTCACAAAAACATCAAACAGCTGCATCTAAGGCACGTCACAGATGAGGAACTGTTTCACTATACATTTTGCTCTGCAACACGTGACCCCCTATAGTGGGCTCAGCACACAGCTTTTGCTGGTGAATACTTTAGGCTTTCAGGGTCTAAAGACGTTTCGTAATGTGAAATCCACTGCTGCACCGTGAACAGAGCCCTAAGCACCGTACATAAAGGCTGCATGTCAATAAAACTCTGCAAACACGCAGCAGACTGGACTTGCCTCACTCCACAGCTTGGGAACCCCTGCCTTAGAGAGTAGGAAAACCCTCCGTGCTCAGAGGCGATGCGTCGACAGACTCTTGTGCTCGAGTTAATTCATACAAACCTCTGGAGAGACAGCCTTCTGAACACGGAGACCAGAGCAATGAGAGATAAAAAGACGCTTTCCCCGTAAGCTCAGGGGAGGACAGAATTCAGAACGTCCATTAGTTTTGATCCTATCAAGAAAATCACTGCATACGCACAGCGCTTTACCAAAATCACTATGATTATCACGTCGGGCCGGGTGTCTGTTTCCAGAGGCAAATGGGACCTATTTGCACACTCCATCCAGGTGGATGATACCAACACACATGCACGGGTGTCGTTTTGGGCGACTCAAGTGAATCCCCAGTGGAGACGAAGTGGCCAGTGGTGTCCCCCGCCCCTTTACAGAGACTGAGCTCAACTCTTCCTCCTCCGGTGAGACTCTGAGCTCAACTCTTCCTCCTCCTCCAGCCGATCTCTCTTTGCTGCTGTGCAGCGAACGGATTCTGTCTGCCTCCATCGCTACCTTTTCCCCGCCGGCAGGGAGATCTCACGATGTGCTAGAAACATTCCTTTGGCAGGGAACAGTGTCCCCGAAAGCAGAGATAATCTGCTCTGAATGTGAGCTCGGTGCTGGACGGGCCTCCCTGGGCTTGGCAGGCAGCCCCCTGGGCGAGCCTTTTGTGTCCGCCTGCCTTTGATGGACAGGCACCGCTGATCCGGGGACCCAGCTCCCAGAAAGAAGCCCAGCGGGGAAGGGAGGTTGCTACGTGGTCTTCCCACCTTGGGGGTGAACAGCACACATGGCTGAATAAAGGGGGAAGCCGGACCAACGTCCAGGCACAGCTCATTAAGTTTGCGAGGGAGGACCATGCCCGCTGACGGCAAGAAAACGCCCTGTGTTTCGCCGTCATCCCGATTAATCAGGAGCACATTCCTGTAGCTTTTCATTTTTGTTCTCATCTGTGCGGCTGTCTCCCGCCCCCACAGATTGCTGGGCCCGGGGGCTCTCTGGGCAGGTGATCCGTGGGCGTGGGCATGGGCAATGCCACTCTGTAAATACCAGGCTGTGCCCAGAATAGCACACTTTGTCAGTTCCTCCTGTGGACACCACTTCTCGGCTCCTTGGGGGTCGCTGCAACATGAAAGCCTCACAGGGACGACAGAGAGACCCAAAGGGATGTCCCGCAGTGGGTCCACGAGGGTCCCCTTCCTCAAATTTACATCAACAGGAATCTCACAAGGGGACCTTATTGGGGGGATAGAGTGTTTGCAAATGTAATGAGTTAGGGATCTTGATTGGAAATCGTGATGGGTTTCAGGTGAGCCCCCGATCCACTGACTGGTGTCCTTATCGGAGAAAGGAGAGTGGATTTGGACAAAAAGACGCACAGAAAACAGCCACGTGAGGACAGAGGCCCAGATCGCAGGGAGGTGGACACAAGCTAAGGAACAGCGAGCACTGGAGACAGCACCTAGCCACAGGAAGAGGACTTGTTCTTCCGACAGCCTTCAGACGGAGCAGGGCCCGGCTGTCACCTTGGTCTGGGACTCCTGGCCTCCGACAGGCTGTCTCATTTCCACTTGAACTTGGATTTCCTTGGAAGGGAACAGACAACAGCCCAGATCCCACCGCCGGGGCACTGCAGAAGGTGTGCTCGAATCGTGCCCCCACGAGCAGAAGGAGCGGGAAATACAATCAGGGGCCGGTAGAACTGCTCCTTGTTTGTGCAGGAGACGAGCCGCAGGGTGAGAGCAGATGATTAACAGCACAAAGCCGAAAATAAGCTTGTCTTTCACAGAACCTTTTTATTTTATATTTTTTGGCACTGCACCATCTTGCAACAAGAACAACAACAACATCAAAAACAAAAACAGGCTTAATGAGTTCAGACCTCGCACCTCGAGGTATCTTACTACTTTTAAAGCATCAAGATCCCGCCCCCCCACCCCCCCATGGGAACTGCCAGTAATGTTCGGACCTGAGGTTAACACGGTTCTGTTTATAAATGTGGCCGAGGCAAGCAGGGTAGGATGGACGGGAAATTGAGGCATCATCCAAGGAGTCGACTTAGACTTTCTGTTCGCTTCTTCCTTCCCACGGGACACTTTTCTCCATGCTGGAGCTCAGCCGAAGCCGAGGGCATCCATTCAGTGACTGGGGACACTGATTCTACACGGCAATATTTTGCCGCGCCAGCGTCCCCTGGGGGGAGTTGGTAAGCGTGGCAGGAGGGCAGGGAGTGGGGAGGGGAGTATGTCTCCCATAGGACTTTCCCACTCACACAATCCATAGCAGTGCAGAAACGGAGACCTATAGGAGGACCCTAGCATTCCGGGTAATGAGTTGCTGCAAAGAGTAAATGTTAATTGCACCAGCAGGGATAAAAATTGAAAATTAAAAAACAACTTTTAAATATGTACATATTAGGAAGTTCTCTAAGTAGAGGCGCCTGGGTGGCTCAGTCGGTTGAGCGACCGACTTCGGCTCAGGGCGTGATCTCATGATTGGTGGGTTCGAGCCCCGCGTCCGGCTCTGTGCCGACAGACAAACAAACAAACAAAAAACGTTTAAAAAACCTGTAGAAAGAACCTTAAACATTTCCCCATCAGTATACGGCAAGTCAATTTACAGACATGACATCATTTCTAACATCTTCCCAAATCCCTTCAGATGGTAATTTAAATTAATACTGGCTCTTTGTTTCCTTTGTGAAGAAATCTACTCCCTGTCGAAAATCACAAGTTCCTGGTGTTGGGAACATGTTTAAAAAAAAAAAAAAAGTAAAAAAAAAAAAAATGTTTAAAAAAAAAGACCACGTCCAGGGGCGCCTGGGTGGCTCAGTCAGTTGAGCATCCGACTTCGGCTCAGGTCACGATCTTGTGGTCCGTGAGTTCGAGCCCCGCGTCGGGCTCTGGGCTGAAGGCTCACAGCCTGGAGCCGGCTTCCAGTTCTGTGTCTCCCTCTCTCTCTTCCCTTCCGCTGCTCACACTCTGTCTCTCTCAGTCTCCAAAATGAATAAACATTAAGAGAAAAAGAAGACCACGTTCAATGTTGTTTACCCTTCAAGAAATGTCAGGAGAACCATACCAGTCTAAGTTTGGGTTCCCAAAACTCGGCACCCGAGACAGGAACTTTGGTGCAAGTAGTTTATTGAGGGAGTGATCTCCGGAAACACGGTGCAGAGAGCGACAGGGAATGAGGAAGGCCAACTGTGGCACATTCACTATCCCATCGTTTCTGAGGGTCAGGAATCCAGATGCATGTGACCTGGGTCTTCTGTTTGGGGTCTCGAAATGCCTTTCCTATTTCTAGCTCATTTTAGTTTGTAGGATGAAAATCCCAATTTTTGTCCTCAATGTTGGCCAGGCACCACACCCAGCTCCTTGTCGCCGCCTGTGGTTTCCTGCCACATGGCTGCACGAAGCAGTTCTCACTGTGGCTCTTTGGTTTCTTCCAAGCCAGCAGGTTCCTATCTTTCTGACTTGATACCTTCTTCTAATTAGGTCAGGCCCACCCAGGGTAATTGGTTGACCCCAAAGTCAACCGATGAGTCACCCAACTGAGGGAATGGCATTAACCATGTTCACGGGTCGTGCCCACTCTTGTAGAAGAGGGGACGCTACGTTTTGGGTACAGCATTGGATGACAGTCTCGGTGTCCAGCTCGGAATTCAACCCATCACAGCACCAGGCAGTGTTAAGGAGGGGCCCCTGCTGTGGATGACTGGGTGTGAATCACGCTGGAGACGCCCTGAGACACTAGGCTTGCTTCTCGGCATGCCCTGCTCCGGGGAGCAGACGTCTGGAGGACGCCTCCACAAACCCCCGTTCCTCCCCTCCCTGCTCCTCTGGCAGATATACCCCGATGCAGAGAGACCCCCAGGACTGAGCTCAGCAGCCCTCATCAACACAGCACTGAGCCCAAGGACCCGATTTGCACCTGGGTTGCCAAAGCCCTCTTTTCATCCCCGGGGGAAACCGCGTGGCTGGTTTCCCACTCTTGGCTCTGATGTGCCCATGAGGTTTCTGATGCAAAACTTTAAAGTCTGAAACCGCGCTGGGTCTCCCCGTGGTTTGATATTTCACTGACGGTTTGCGATTGGCCTAGCCAGTGAGATAGATGGGCTGACTTCATCACGTGCACAGAGGAGCGTGAACGTTGAGGGAAGCTTGCGTTTCGAGCTCTCATGGAGAGGGAGTCAAAATTCTCTCCGTGGATCTTGATGGCGTAACTCTTTTTTTTTTTAATTATTTATATTTATTTATTTATTTGGAGAGAGTGAGTGGGGGACAAGGGCAGAGAGGGAAGGAGAGAGAGAATCCCAAGCAGGCTCAGAGCACATGGGATCATGACCTGAGCTGAAATTGGGAGTCGGACGTTAAACCAGCTGAGCCACCCAGGCACCTCTGGATAGTTGAATTTTTTTTAAATGTTTGTTTAATTTTGAGAATTTGAGAGAAAGAGCATGAGCAGTGGGAGGGGCAGAGAGAGGGACAGAGAATCTGAAGCTGGCTCTGTGCTGTCAGTGCAAACCTGATGTGGGGCTCAAACTCACCACCTGTGAGCTCATGACCTGAGCCGTAGTCAGACTATCACCCAACTGAGCCCCCCCAGGCACTCCTTGACGGTTGAATTCGGAGGCATAATTCAGCCTGTGTGCAAGTAAGGAACACAGGAGGTTGTGCCTGATGCCTGGAATGTGTTTTGGCCGCCCTGGCCCTGTACGTGTGACTTCTCTCCCTCTCCCTCTCCCTCTCCCTCTCCCTCTCCCTCTCCCTCTCCCTCTCCCTCTCCCTCTCCCTCTCCCTCTCCCTCTCCCTCTCCCTCTCCCTCTGTCTCTCTTTGGGAAATCCAAAGCTGTGGCTGAGCCCCTCCTGGTGGGGTTATGGGGTTTGAACACTGACGGCATCTACTTGAAAGTCTCGTTGTCCTCACAGGCTGCCCCCGCCTCCGACACCCTTCCTGACGCTACATCAATGCTCCAACGTCCAGTGGATTAACACCCTTCCTTCTTGTATTGGGGATTAAAGCCCAACCATGATATCCACGTCTCCCGTGTGTTTCCTGGGTATGGGTTGGCCAGGTGCTGCAATGAGCACTGTCAGAGCATTGACCCTTCCCTCCCACCCACCCCTGCCTCTGTGCTCGATGCACAGTTTGACATCTTCGCCCCATGGAGCTGCTTCAGCTTTGATTTCTGTGCAACGGCCTGTCCGGCTCGCCACGGTGCCTCCCCAGCAATCAGCAGCCGGCATGCCTCAGACTGGAGGGGACCTCGAGGTCAGCTCCCGCCAAACCCATGCAAGAATCTCTTCTGTTCACACTGCAAGGTTGTTGTGGCATCACGTCGCCAGCTCCTGAAAGCCTTCCGCTGACCTGCCCTGCCCGAGGACAGCCTGAGTTGTGTGACTTGGGATGTCTTCCTCCTTTTAGAGAAGAGTGACAGTGCCTTTGAAGATTCAGGAGAAAAGGTTTCCTTCCATCCCGAGATCACACATAAGATGCTGTCGCCACGGAGGTGTCCCTGGAAATGACTTCTTTGTGTTTCGTGAGCAGGAATCACTGTTTCTGGAAGATTAGCAGTTAAGGCCAAGATAGGCTAATGGGGGAGAGCGTCTGCGTGCCGTGAAGCTTAGGCAAAGGGCCGGCATCCTGGCTGGGGGCAGGCGGAGGGGGCAGAATCCATCCCTGTGGGCTTTGTGAGTAGCACAGAGGTCCCTGCATCTGCCTTGCAGCAGACGCACACAGCAGCAGGGGAGAAAGAATTTGCCCACCACAAAAATCAAGGCCAGGCACATGGATCCCAATATGGCCCTGCCCCTGAGCAGTGGACAAAGACAACAGATGCCAACAGGCCGACAAATAGCTATGGGCTGTGCCACACGCTGGCCCGGCATCACAGCCCAGAGACTTAACTGCCAAACCACATTGCCCCCATATCCTGAACAATGATTCTGGAAAGCATTCTCTCAAGCAGTAACTGATAGGAAGGAGGCCCTGAGTTCATCCATCCCATGCACGTAGTGCTTATTTGGGAAGGTACAGGGATAGGAGGTTCACTGTTCAGGCTTTAGGACCTTGCAAAGTCTTGGGGCGCCTGGATGGCTCAGCCCATTGAGCATCTGGCAACGGCTCAGGTCATGAGCTCGTGGTTTGTGGGTTCAAGCCCCATGTGGGGCCCTGTGTTGACAGCTCAGAGCCTGGAGCCTGCTTCGGATTCTGTGTCTCCTTCTCTCTCTGTGCCCCTCCCCTGCTCACACTCTTTCTCTCTCTCAAAAATAAATAAATAAACATTAGAAAAAATTTTGTTTTAAAGATCTTGCAAAGTCTGATCATGTCAGACTGGAGGGCTGTATGCTCCCCCCACCCATGACAGATCCATTCATTTGCTCAACCTTTTCTCGAATGTGGGTGGTATTGACTTTGTGAGGCTGTAGTGAGTTTTCAATGCGATGGTAGCCACAACGTGCAGTTCCCTGAGGGCTGTCTTTGCAGAGAACGTCATCATCTGCATTCCGTAATAGTAGAGACCACGTCATGTTTCTTGTTTTTATGAATTTGAACCGATGGACATTTGCATTCTGGGATACTGGGGAAATAATTGTTTTTTTTTATTATTTATAATTATACAATATTATAGTATAATATATAGTATATATATGGTAATAATATTATTTGAATTATCTTAGGAAGCTCGTTTCCAATTAGCTCAAGACATAAACACTGGCAGTGTGCACGAAGATGTCTGACCCCAGGGCTATCAGTGCCTTGACCACATTCTTTTCTTTTGTCCGTGGCCATAAACTGCATTTTCACCCATGGCTTCCAGATGGGCCCAAATCAGGAACCGTCCCCATCATTCAGAAAAATGGAACGAAACAGGACACGAAACCATGTACTTTGCGACATCCGTTCACAGTTGCTACTTTCATATTTAAAGAATAACCTATCACCAGCCATATAATAATGAACAGAAGAAGAGTGAGAATATATTTTACGTGTTTCACAGGGAATAAGAGACCACACTAATAACAATAGGTTATCAGAACACAATAGTTCTCGCCCTAGAAGAGGTATAATGGAAAATATCATCTATGGGAGTGAGAGGTGCAGAAATATTTTCTTTTTTAGGAGAGCAAAACTCGTCAGCATTGTCGCTTTCCATGTGCTCTCCCATGGTATTTCTCTGAAAAAAAAAAAAAGAAAAGAAAAGAAAAGCTATTTCTGCTTTAAAAATCACCGGGAAAAGATCAAAAGAAATTTTCAGGGCTTAAAATTTCACAGCGAGAAATGCTACAACTCATTTGTTTAAAAAAAATTACTTAAATAAGATACGGGGAAACGCATTAGCGTATTGAAACTTGTATGCTATGTACGTAAAGTCTAAAAAGGGAAAACAGCATAATGCTGTTTTTGTGTAATCTGACATATGCTTTATTGGGAGAGAATCACACTATTTGGTAATTACCAAAATTGCCACTTCTCAAATTTGTGTAATTATTTCACGTAAAATATGTCAGTCTGGCCCCATTTTTAAGCAGAGATTTTAAATGTTGTTGTAGCGAAATAGTGCAGAGAGGACGGTGCTTTGCAGAATATAACTATGTAACATTTTGATTAACAGCATCACTCTAGAACATTCATCTATCTCCCCGTTACTGAAAGAGGTCCTCATGTGTGCCTGCCTTGAGAGCCATCTCACACTACTGCTAGCTTTTGTGTGTGTGCATTCCCAGGATGCTATGCTGTACTGACTTACATTTAGGTAGCACTTTCGTTCCCAAAATTCTGTGGTGGGAGTTTCTGCATCATGTGGTGGTGAGGGATGCTCAGTCAATGCCCTTTGGATGTAGACTGATTATAACATTTCCATTGTGGTTATAGATAGCTTATCTTGCCTGAATAACTATCCCCAGTATCTAGCAAATAGACAGACTTCTCAAGGCCGGTTGGTTGGGTGGTGAACAATATGGAAGGAGTATATCAAGCTCACTGGTGGATTGGAGTTTGGCATTCAGTCAACAATATGCTAACCACAAGTACTTGTCATGATACCTGCTAGGAGTAAGACATGATGCTAGATCCTAGGGATATAATGACAAATGAGACTCTGCCATTACTTCCCACTGCGAGAATGAATACAATCAAGTGATCTCCACGGTTCAGAGGGAGCTCGGTGGAGTGAGGGGCAATGAGTGCCAGGAAATAGTAGGGCAATGAGTGCCAGGAAAGCACACGGAAGAAATCCGGCAGAAGACAGGAAATGTTAACCACAGGAAGTGGTTAACCAATGGACACTTTGCAAAACGTAGGTGTTGGAGGTGGGTGGGAAGATCCTAGAGGTGAGGCATAAAGTTGAAGGCATTCCAGGCAATGTGAGGCCACACCACATTGGAGGAAACGAAATGATGTGAGAGGCCATGGTGCATTTACAAAGGAACCAGAAATAAATGCAGTGTGGCTGGCTGGAGTGAAGGGCAAACATTCGCTGTTGGGACAGCAGGCTGGACGTAGGCAGGGGCCAGATCCTGAAGGTCATGGTAGGGGCTTTGGCATTCATCCTGAAACATAAAATGGGTTAAGAGTGGGAGCAGGGAGAACATGTAAAAGGCTGTCAGAATAATTCCAGTGAAAGACTCTGGTGACCTGATTTATTGGGAGGTGGTACAGGCAATGGGAGATCTACGAAATTAGTACATATGATAGCACGTAAAGACTCATTGGAGAGCTCTGGGGTTATGTGACACATACTCATTCTCACCGGACAGAGAGAGCCATGAGGTTCTCATTCTGCACCTCATGTTCCTTTCTACTCATGGCTTCATCATACCTTCCCATCAAGACAAAAAGCTGACATCCCTTGAAAGGCACAAACAGCATTCGTGTTGACCTAGGAGAGTCGACTGCACAATTTCAAATTTTAATGCAAATCACCCAACACCAGTCTTCACATTGAAATTTAACTTGAATCAAGATGAAAGCATACCTGTAAAAAATTATACACTTTAGCATTTAGTCCAGTGGCTTTCTGACTGTGGCTGTTCTTTTAAATGACAGAGTGGAAGTGATATACTTCATTCCTCATAAAGTTTACGGTCATTCTATATGAATGAGATGTATACCCATGAGGTGAATTATACGTAAGGATTTCGGGTTTTTAATCCTTTCCAGCTGGGAAGGTCTGTATCCATGTGGGTTTTGGTTGAAAGCAAGTGAAACTCACTTTGGAATTTGGTAGAACAATTATCAGGAAGGTTCACGAAATCCCTATGGGCTTGGAGGTCAACTCCTGGCATCAGGGGGTTCACAGGGACCACCAGAGGCCCCAGGAAGCCATCTTGCCAGCAGGCTGGTCTACAATGATTATGCTTCAACCAACCATTCCATCCTTGCTCAAGAGACAATGTCCTGAATGGAGGGGCTTAGGTCAAATGCCCATCTCTCAGGAAGAGGGCACATTTGTCCCACTTGGCTTCCTAAAAAGAAGCCAGTGACCTTGATCTACCTTTGCACTAAGCTGAAGCACAATGGGAATGAGATTCCCAAAGGAATCCTTTGGGAATCCTCCCAAAAGGAAATTCAGAGGCTGCTATGGACCCCCACCCCCAAAATTCATATGTTGAAACTCTAATTCCCCATGTGATGGTATTTGGAGACAGGGCCCTTAGCCCATAATCAGGTCATGAGAGGAGAAGCCTCATAATGTGATTGGTGCCCTTATTAGGAGACACCCCAGATGAAAGAGCTTGATTCCCCTCTCTCTCCCTCTCTCTGCCATGTGAGGACACAATGAGAAGGTGGCTGTCTATAAACCAGGAAGAGGGGTCATCAGAACCTAGAATCTGATGATGCTGTCACCCTGCTCTCAGACTTCCAGCACCCAGAATTAGTAGATCTTAAGAAGCCAAAATCTGGCAGGCACCGGGGTGGTTCAGTCAGTTAAGTGTCCAACTTTGAGGTCACGATCTCACGGTTCATGAGTTTGAGCCACACGTCGGGCTCTGTGCTGACAGCTCAGAGCCTGGAGCCTGCTTCGGATTCTGCGCCTCCCTCTTTCTATGCCCCTCCTCCACTCATGTTCTATCTGTCTCTCAACAATAAATAAACAGTAAAAAATTAAAAAAAAAAAAACGAAGTCAAAATCTGGGAATTTTCCGCGGCATGTTGCTTTGCTCATAAAAAGGCATTAAGAAACATCGGTTAATCATACATTGAGACTAGTTAGTGTGTGTATTTTCCTAGCGATAATATCTGCCTCAAGTAAGGAAAAGCTTCTTTGACTCCAGACCACATGCACCTGAGTAAATATTTCTAGTGTGTACATGGCCATACAGGTAGCGCTTCCTCTGTCAGGCAAACATCCTAAACAGAGCTCTTTTGGGTATGATTTGTGGTAGCATATTTTGACACTGTCCCCGCCTGATGCCACTTGAAATACAACCATTTATTCTTTCTCTTGGTCCAGGGAACCCTAATAAGATTTAAAAGATAAAATACAGTTTGCCGATGGGTTAAGTTAGTTATTTTACGCCCATTGCTGGAAATCTAAGTAAATTTCACCTAATCCATTACATGCAATGAATCAGATTACATGTGACACCTTTTCTGCGTGACAAATGGGTTTATAAAGTATCACTCGCACAGCATAATGGTAATCTGTCTGCCCAATGGCTGGAACCCACACACTCCATTTTTCTGTAACAGTCCTAATCCATCATTTGAAAGCATCATAATACATGTAAATACTTCTTTCTCAACAGGAGATAAATAGCATATCAACACTAAAGTAACAGTGTTTTCCCCCAAATTTGTGATGAGATACAAGAATCAGTCAACCTTTCCAAAGCTCAGCAGGACTCAGGGATAGGAAAGTGTTCATAAGAGGGTCAGAAATTGGGCATATTCCGATTTGTCGATTGAATCACCTCATTTTGGATGGTCTACTCAGTTGAGACCCATTCAGTGGCTGTGTCTCAAACATGTGTTGCAAAGGAAGCTAGAAATTTTTGATCCCCTCATTTTTCCAATATCTTCCACCTAAATTGCAATAACAATATTCTTTCAGTAACACATCTCATTCTATTACTTTCATACAGGTGATATTTTAGCACTGATAGAAGTAGCAAAACTATCTCCCACCTCAACGTTCTTAGATATATCACCACCCCACTCCCCAAAGCTGTATGCTTTATAATTCCATTCCTGGACCAACATTTTCAACCATGTTTCTGTAAATGATGGGCAATTTCAGAGATAAGGAGTTGTTAGCTCTGTACAAACTCTTTGGAAGATTATAATGCTCTCCCAAAGATTGTCTTTCCCTTTAAATTGATGAGATATTGACGTTTTGAATTTAAGATCCCCGATGCTAAAAGGCTATCTTAGTTGGAAAATCTTAGCACTGCTCCACTAAACCATTAGACTCATTTGAGCAGTAAGACTTCTGAAAATATAAAGGATCTCTTTGCTATGTCAAGGGACCAGAAGAAAGCTTGTATTTTATATGTTGAAATTGTTCTTCCTTAATGTCTACATAATTTGAGAAGTGAGTGAGGAAGGAGCAGAAGAATTCCACCTCTGACTGGTAATTTCTTTATGGATAAACACTCGAAAATAATGCAAGTGCATCTGGAAAGTAAATTCTTCCTTATGCCACACCTTGTTATGAATATCGTGAAATTTTTCTCTACACTTTGGAGCAACCAGTGCTATGCAAATGCACTCTACACAAATCTTGTTCAAGGGCACGTTCTTCTGTCTCTGGTGATAGTGAGTATACTTGTGTTAGCCTACGTATCTGCATCTAGCATCCGTGACTGTGGGAACGTAGTCCAAGAAAAGATCACGTAAGGGAACAGAAAGACTCATTGTTGCACAGAGTCTTACCTCATCCCTGAGAACTGCTTGGAAATGGTTTCTCTTGGCAAAATTTGTCCAGACCAACCATAGACACGTTAGTATTTACTGGAGTTGTTGGTCGATGAGACCCCCAGTGTCTGTGGTTGGAGACCGCTCCCAGCATTTCAGACCTGGCTCAACATTCTACGTACACACTTATTTAGCCAGGAAATTCTCAGGGAGTGGATTGTAGCAAGGAGAAATAGCATGCTAAATTTCTGAGAACATACCTTTGCCATGCAGTATTTGCCTTCAGGTTCCACAAATAGAGAGTTGGAGGTAAATCTCATGAAAACTTCCTAAGATTTCTAGTGTAGTTAATGGTATTATATCAATGATAATTTCCTAGTTTTATAATTGTACTGTGATGACAGAGATGTTAACATTAGAAGAAGCAGTGTAAAAGGCATACAGAACTCTGTTTACCATGTTGGCAACTTCTGGAAAGTCTACAATTGACATAATATGTTAAAAAGTCAATAAAGGTGAAGTGAACAAGAAAAAAATCCTGCACCTCTCTGGCATTTTTGAAGTAGGGAATGTATTCTTTCTCCTTTGTTTGGCGTACCATTTTGAAAAATGTCCTACAAGCCTTTATCTATAATCCTTACATACAACTCAGATTATTGGGTTTTGTTTCCAGTCATTTCTTCCTCTCGAGGTCCCTGGAGATAGCACATTCTGATTGTAACCCCTTCTGTTTAGGAATGTTGTGGAGTCATTGGAACAGACGTGTAGTTTTCCCCCTAAAAGATAATACACAACCCAATTTTAACAAAGAACATACTGCTTTTCTCCTATTTCTCGTAGTTGGGTCAAACCTTCAACCAAATTTATAACTGGACACTGTCCTTACCGGCTCAAGCTTTTCCTCGATGCCAAGTGGAAACAACTCACCATGGGGCAATTTTCTGTCCCTTCTTGTCACTGTTCTATTTCACACGGTCTTCATTGCCTATGTACACTCCTGTGTGGATTCTGAGATGGTCACAATATCTTTCAGCCAAGTCATGATGGCTTCTCTTTCTTATGCTTCTTTATTATAAAGAAGACATCCCAAATTTGGCTGAGCCCAGCTGAGTAAAAGTGCCAAAATTAAATAGAAGTTTCACCCCCATTATATACTAATACAGTCCCAAATTAAATTCTTCACCCAATAATGTGACACACACAGCCACCTCCAGGGATTCAGATGACTAGAGCCATTTTCCTTGGGTTCATCTTAACTGATTATCAGAGTTCTGGCTACTTAATTTCTAACTGAGCACCTTCTCTTTTTACTTGGGGGTTATATCTGCAGAGCAGACAACCTCCTCCGGATGGGCTCCTTCCATAGACCCCTCTACTCTCAGAGTGTTTGGTAGGCCATTGTCAACATGCCTGGCTAAGAATGGAGAGAGTTTGATATGAATGAAACAAGGTCAAATGACTCTCAGATGTAACTTACCACTCTGGAATACAAGCTCGATATGGTCACACCATGTTCGCTTTGCATTTGGCTCTGCACATCTGGGATCCCCCAACCCATTCGAACATTTCACCCAGTACATATTGAGTAGTTATTAAATGTTGCACTGAATCCCCACATCTGCAGCCCCCCAACCCATACCTAAATGCACCTAGGACATATTGAGTAGGTAATAAATGTTATACTTGGATCTCCACATCTGGGATCCAGCAACCCATGCCTAAATGTCACCTAGGACATATTGAGTAAGTATTAAATGTGACACTTGGATTTCCATATCTGGGGTCCTCCGACCTGTGCCTTAATTTCGCCAGGTACATGCTGAGTAGTCATTAAATGTTGAGTGGAAATCTTGGCACACATACATGTTTTCTTCTTCACTTCTCACCATCCCTTTTCATGCTCTCTCCTCCACAAATAGCAACTGTTTTGCATTTCCCAGAAGCAGTGGCCTCTCTCACATTCCCATACCTTTGCACCTGTTTTCTTCTCTGCCATGTACATGTCTACAAATCTCTGGAGACTTTGTGTATCAACTTCTCATTTCTGCTGAAAAAGTTCACTGAACACCCAAAGCTGAAGGAGGCGTTATTGTGCTATTCTCTCATGTTGTCTTATAGGATGAATTTTTCTACATTCAATATTATTTCAGATATGCTTATATATTCATGAGATAAATGTATTAATAATATAAATATATTATTCAGTTATTCATGTTTTTGGTATTTATATGAATATGACCACACTGGACAACTTCTTTGACTTCCTTTCATTTTTTAATTCAGCATATGTTTGGTAAGTTTATTCATGTTGAGATGTATCACTATAATTTGTTCATTATTAATAATCCATTGCATAAGTCCATTCTATCAAAAGACCATCTAAGGAAAAACTGATATGGTTTTTTGTTGGAACACATGTGGACTGTTATTGATCTGTTCTTAAATATCTTTTTTTTTTAATGTTTTAAATGTTAATTTATTTTTGAGAGAGAGACAGAACACAAGTGGGGGAGGGGCAGAGAGAGGGAGAACAGAAACCAAAGCAGGCTCCAGGCTCCAAGCTGTCAGCACAGAGCCCGACGCGGGGCTCAAACTCAGGAACCATGACATCATGACCTGAGCTGAAGTTGGACGCCCAACGACTGAGCCACCCAGGCACCCCTGTCATTAAATATCTTGACATGTGCCCTATTGAAAGGTAGTTTGACCAGGGTTAAACTTTCTACAATACATAGATTATTTACTTGAATTGCTGGGTTGTACAGTGAACTTCTTCCCCTGAACTTCTTGCTGGCACGAACTGTGAGTGAATTAACAGCTGTCTGATGTTGGTTACAGAGTGTTTATTACAGTTTTCAAATTGCATCATACACTCAGATTTCCAAATGTACCCATTTGTGCTTCCATTGGCAATTTTCATTTAAGGGTATATTCATAATATTAATGCAATGTCAGCAGTCATATTCAGCCTTTTCTATTATTCTACAGAATTTAACGGAAAAGCATGAGTTATTTGAGTAATTTTAGCAATAGAGTAAAAATTATTCCCACTAGGATCCATCGTACGGCACTCATATACATCAACTGACAATTATGCTTTGGTTCCCAGCATTCTGAAGTTAATCATTACCCACTCTATTCTCAGGTTAGAAAAATAATAATAATCAACAGTGCGACCAAACTGACAAAACAAATCTAAATGTACGGATTCATTAGAATGTGGAAAGGCAAAAAAAAAAAAAAAAAGCAATACAGGGCACATATTTCTAATGTTATCATTGTTCATGGAATCCTGGCTTTGAATCCCAGATTTTGATCTAATTAAAAACTGAGCTTTAATTCACCACTAAGAGGGTGATTTGCATTAGAGAGTCCTATATATTCCTTTTATTTCCTACATATATCCTGATTTTCTTCAAAATATATTTCATAGGTGCGGTGTTGCCTTTGAATATTTACAGCTACTCCAGTTACCCCTAATGACTAATTATGATGGAAAACTGTAAGGCAATAACATATTTTATCAAGGAAATGTTAGAGGGATTTAATGAGCCAGTTAAGAGGAATGAGGTGTTTGACTGTGAGAATTCAAGACTTTGAAACTACTTTATTGCAGAAGGAGAATTTAAGATTCTTCACAAAAATTCTTAATAGAACGAAGCAGATGAATATGTTCATATATCACATAACTGGCAGAGATAGATTTAAAGTTTTTCATTTTTTCCTTATGAATCTCTAATTAATCACAAGGTTTCAAAATCATTGAGTCGGTGCACCTGATTGCTTCAGAAGCTCTATCACTTACAAGCACATTTGGATTTCTGCATCCCCACTATCTGTTTCTTTTTTTTTTTTAATGTTTATTTATTTATTTTGAGAGAGAGAGTGAGCGAGGAGGAAAGGGGGCAGAGTGAGAGGTAGAGAGAGAATCCCAAGCAGGCTCCACATCAGCACAAAGCCTGATGCCGGACTTGATCCCCCGAATCTGAGATCATGACTTGAGCCAAAATCAAGAGTGGGATTCTTTTTTTTTTTTTTTTTTTTTTTTTTTTTTTTTTTGGGACAGAGAGACAGAGCATGAACGGGGGAGGGGCAGAGAGAGAGGGAGACACAGAATCGGAAACAGGCTCCAGGCTCTGAGCCATCAGCCCAGAGCCCGACGCGGGGCTCGAACTCACGGACCGCGAGATCGTGACCTGGCTGAAGTCGGACGCTTAACCGACTGCGCCACCCAGGCGCCCCAAGAGTGGGATTCTTAACCAACTGACCCACCCAGGCGCTCCTCCCCACTATCTCTGTCTAATTCAAGGCTAAGACATGGTCGTACCCAAAGTTCTCTGTGATCCAAACTCCCATGATCTCAATTGTATACTATCTTGTGCTCTTTACCCATTGTCTACACATTGGCCCCTAGGAAAACGAGGATGGGTATTTTTGGGTTGTCCTAAGAAGTTTACTTATCTTTCCCCAAACAGTCATTCCTTTAGGATATAGGAATAACCTTGAACATCACTGCCACCATAAATAAGTGAATCCATCTGAATGTTCACACGAATGTTTTCCCCAATGCCTGAAGTTTATAAGAGAATACAAAACAAGGCAGAGCTTTACAAGATAATTGTGGAAACATATGGGGAAAAGCAGAAACATTTCCCTATACCTACAAGACTGAACACAGAGAATGAAAATGTACACACCAGTATAATACCCATTTGGTATATACTGAGTTCTCGTGGTGTGGGTCTCATTTTATCCTTATTAAAAAATGTTAGGCAGACAGAGAAAATATGGTTACTACCACCATGTGTAACAGAAGAAACTAGAAATCAGGCGAATTTGTAATTTGCCCCGAATTTCCATGGCTGGTCAATGCCACGACTTCTTCCTTTCACGACTTCATAAAGTATTCTCCATTCAAATTTTCTCTCCATTGTAGAGAGCCGGAAAGTTTACTAAAACGTATACGAGGTAATTAAAACCTTAAATTAATGTATCCAATCTCAAGCATGCAGGGCTTTCTGATATGCAAAAGAGAATTTCTTGAACGTGGAGTCTGAACAAAAATGAAGCAAAAGCAATAGCAGTGAAGAAAAAGGAACAAACAATCCAGATATAAAACAAAAGCATCAACAATTCCAACATAATAAGCCAACGTTATTTATGTGGGGTTTGTAAAGAAAATGTCCACGGAGATCACTTGAGAAAGACATCTTCTAGTTGAATAGTCACTACTTTGGAGTCAAAATGATTTGACCTCAACCCACTTGTGAAAACAAAGCACAACAGAGCAGTGATGGAGATGAAAGTGAACACCCTTTAATCAGCTTCACATTTCAAGGAAAGGTCAATTGTGAATCAAGTCTAGATTTCTTGGCATTGATCTAAGATAAGAACACTTCATAGCACTTTAAGAATATTAACTCCTGCGTTAATGAAAGTATTTATAGCACTGTGTTAATGTTTGTAGAGACTTGGCAGGAGGAAATGCGTGTTTTAGTGGCCTCTTGGTGGAGGGTGGATGAGGTATTCTACCTGCCTCAGATTCCTAACTGCCTCAGATTCAATGCTGTTTATAACATTCCCATGCTTTGAAGGTGTACATATATTATGGAGAAGAGATCAAAACAAAGCCTCCCCAAAATGTAAGTCATCCATAAGAATTTCTGTAGGGAAATCTGCAAATATATCTATACTGAGAAAAGAGACAAGTTCCTTGTATGGGAGGCCAGCCCACAATTAGGGAATTGGTAAAAATAATTGATGGATCATGTCTTTAAATGGAATGGAAACAGCATGACATTTGGTTATACGCCCTCACAAAGCCCTGGGAAGGAAGGTATCTGTGGAGAAGAGAGTTCTTTGCCATCCTTGTGACTATTTTCTGGAGCTTTTCAGCAAAGCTAACCTTGCAAGTCTGAGTGCCAGAAGGTTATTCGAACACCGAGACTTCTATAAAAGCACAGTAGAATGTTCCTTCCACAAGATAAAATGTCAACATTGTAAAAGCAATAATGAAGACTGCAGGGGTATTTGAGGTGTAATAATGAAGAATTCATTAGCTGAAGAACCACGAGATGGTCCTGATGCATAGTTCTGCGTGTCTGTGGGAGGTTCCTGTCCAAGCCTAACACGACGTGATGACTTCAGAGGGGAGAGGAAATTCAACACACCTGGAGAACACCCTCCCTTTTCTGAGGAGCCTTAAGAATTATCCTCGTTGAGTGGTTCTGAAATTGTGGTCCTGGGATCAGTGGCACTGGTGTCACCTGGGAGCTTGTTAGAAATGCACATTCCAGGGGCACCTGGGTGGCTCAGTCGGTTAAGCGTCCCACTTCAGCTCGGTTCGTGAGTTCGTGATCTCTCGGGTCGTGAATTCGCGCCCCAAGTTCAGCTCCATGCCTCAGATTCTGGGTCGCCCTCTCTTTCTGTCCGTCCCCTGCTTGCACTCTCTCAAAGGTGAATAAATGTTAAAAAATAAAAATAAAAAAATAAATGCATATTCTAGGGTCCTGTCCTTGACCTACCGAGTCAAAACCTCTAGCGGTGGGGCCCTCCAAGTAGTCGTGGCGAAAGCTGGGGACCTCTGCTCTGCCTGACTTTTGTATCCGACCAAGCCACGCCAGAGGGTTGTGATTGCCCCAAAGCACAAGTGACTGCAACCTGAACTCAAACAACTACCTTCTTGGCATTTCTAAAGAGGCAAACTCTCCGAGTTAGGATGTGATGAGTCTGCTGTTAACAGTTGGCTCTTCCTGTAGGTTTTTGTCTCATAGTTTGGGTTCATCGGCACCACTCTCTGGGCGCACCTGCTGGCACTTGTCTCTAGAATTATATGCCTAATGGAATTGAGGCTGTGATAACATCATTTCCCTAATGAGGGCCCGGAAATGAAATTGCTAACAAAATTGCCTTAAGGTTAAAAAAATAAGGAATGGATAACACCTGTACGAGTTAAAGTCTTCCGCTTTATTCTTCCCATTCAACTTAGTAACAACAAAAAAGTATCGAAAACAATCATGCACGGTGTTCAGTTGTGAGTTAATTTTTCAGTGCAAAGAAACGGCTCCTTTGGGGCGCCTGGCCGGCTCAGTCGGTGCAGCGTGTGACTCTTGATCTTGGAGTTGTGAGTTTGAAGCCTGTGTTGGGTGTACCAATTATTTCAAAATAAAATCTTAAAAAAAAAAGAAATGGCATTTTTCAAGAAGGATGAAGGTACCCTCCTCATTAAACTTATTCTGTTCCATTAGGAACTGGGCAGTTATTGATGAAATCATACCTTGTTCAGATACCTAAGCAATGGAACAGATATTAAATCACAAAAGCAAACACTAATAAACTTTATTACCACAAATTATTTATGTAGAATAAACTGCTTGCTCTCTTGAAAAGAAATTACTAATACTAACTCAATAAGAAAAGCTAAATAATCAATTTCACAATGCAAATTATGAGTCAGTGAATATCCCCCAAATTACATGAAACCTGATATGTTTGAAGAGCAAGTCCTATGAGAATTTCATGTGACTCTCATGTTTTGTAATCTCTATGAGTATCTTTTAAGGAAGTTTCCTCCACCATTCTGTTGATCTACGATAACACTGACTTTTTAAATATTTTTAATGGTTTTATTTTTCGTTTATTTTTTTGAAGGAGAGAGAGAGAGAGAGAGAGAGACAGACAGACCATGAGCGGGGGAGGAACAGAGAGAGAGAGGGAGACACAGAATCTGAAGCAGGCTCCAGGCTCTGAGCTGTCAGCACAGAGCCCAACACGGGGCTCGAACTCACAAACCGTGAGATCATGACCCGAGCCAAAGTCGGACGCTCAACCGACTGAGCCAGCCAGGTGCCCCAAACACTGACTCTTTAAAAACACAGGAAAAATAAAATATGGAATAAACCCCAACACCCATCAAGCATACCTCAGCGACAAATAAAAATAAAATATTAGCGAATTTAATATACTTGTTAGAGAATACACACAATTTCCCAATGGAGTTGATTCCAGCAATGTGAGGATATTCCATACCAGGTGACTTATTAAAATATTATCGTATTAACATTGGAAGAGGAATATAGTTCAATTACAGCAGGGTATATGGGAGAAAAATGAATGAACACAAAAGCACATCAAAGAAGGAAAAATAGGGGTGCCTGGGTGGCTCAGTCGGTTAAGCGTCTGACTTTGGCTCAGGTCATGATTTCATGGTTCGTGAGTTCAAATCCTGCATCAAGCTTTGTGCTGATGGCTCAGAGTCTGGAGCCTGCTTCAGATTCTGTCTCCCTCTCTCTCTGTTCCTCCCCAGCTTGCACTCTGTCTCTCAAAAATAAGTAAATGTTAAAAAAAATGTTAATAAAAAATAAGAAACTAAAAATTAAAAAGAAAGAAAAATAAATACCTTTGGTACAAGACAGTTCCAACAAACACCACATAATGTTACAATAATTTGCTGCAGGAGGGATTTGGGATCATGAGCTCCTAGATGGGGAAGAAAATGTCAATTCATCCCAGAAGTGCCCCAAATCCTCCTACAGCAGTGGGAGAAAGGCTGGACCCACCCAGCCCTAAAAAGCCCATATGGACCATGTTCTCTTTATCTCCTCTTAGTGCTGGTTCCTAGGGAAGACGACCCAAGAGTTCCTTGAAAAATCACCTGCTTTGCCCTCATTTTGTAAGTTGAGAAAGACCTGGAGAAATCAGCACTGCCTGATCTAGACGCCCTGGGGAAACAGCGTGCATTAAAAAAAAAAAAAAAACACCAAAAAACGAAAAACAAAAACCAACAATATAGTGATACAAAACAGCAGGATGTGAACTGAGTGAAATATGTGTTTTTGACATTGCAGCAAAAACCTATTGATACATATTTTTTTAATATGTCTTGTCGGGGGTAGACATTTCAGTAAAGTATGAGGAAACATTTGAAGATATCAAGTGACTACAATGCAGAGAGGCATTTCTCAATGTTGCATGGGTTCTGACAATGCCTCATGTTATTAGTAGTAGATGTTTTACACACTTACACTCACATACACACACCACACACAAGGGCTTTGTGGACAAATAAACTTGGGTCAAAAAATTAAAACAGCCTTCTTCACCAAAAGATGCCAGGGTCTTGGTTATGCTAATGGTCGGTGTGAACTTCTCTGTGGGATGACTTCAAGGTGGATGTTTTTCACACTTGTTTCATCTGGAGAATATTCATCCTCACATCGTACCTTGGGAAACACTGCTTTCCACCATAGGTGGTTCCAATTTCTCTTGTCTGTATTAAAGTTCTTCTAACCAAAATAACACAAAATACACAGCACAGAATGAAGGACCTAATTTAACTCAATATAAGCCAAATAACTTGAAGACTGTGAGGAAAAAAAAATACCAAAGCAGATAGCTCTTGTTGATTATAAACAGATAAAAAAAAGTCAGTCATGATTGACCTACAGACTCACACCATTGTAGAGTCCTAGCTAAAAACAAATAAAACAAACAAACATACAAACAAAAAACCAAACACAAAACTGTAACAAAGTCATATATTTAGTAAACATGCGTTTATGCTCCTCTTTTTTATTCTTTTTATTTCAAAGATTTTAGTTTTTAAGTCATCTCTACACCCACTCTGGGGCTCAAACTCACAACCCTGAGATAAAGAGTTGCGTGCTCCAAATACTGAGCCAGCCAGGTGCCCCCCTTTTATTCTTTTTGACCCTAAAAACGTAGTTTCCATAAATGATCAAAGTAGAAATATAGAAAAATTTTCAATGCCAAAATACAACAGTGACACTTATGAGAAAACATTCATACAGTTATTTCCAAAAAACAGTTACTTCCAAAACAAACTACAAAACATAAGAAGATAGGGGCCAATATGGTCATCACAGGTCATGATAGTTCAAGCATAATTGATTTGACTAATCCCAGAGGATGGAATTTTTTAAAGCAACTTTATTAAGAAAACTGTTGCACAAAAGGAAACACAATTATAGCAGATAGATAGATAGATATGTGTGTGCGTGTGTGTGTGTGTGTGTGTGTGTGAAGATGTTTTAATAGTTTATCATCTTACAAGAGGACATAGACAACAAGTAGAGAATACATAATACCAGAACAAGACAGCCGTCAAGCAACACAAATTATGAAAGAAAAAGAAAGAGAAAGAGAAAGAGAAAGAAAGAAAGAAAGAGAAAAAGCAGACGGCTGTTAAGCATGAGAAACGACTTCCTGTGTTAATAGTAAAAAAAATACCTATTTTTAGCTAACAAATTGACCTCTCATACACTTTTAGAAGAATTGGAAACATGTTGGAATATTCCTGCAAGGCAGTTGGTTATTGGTTTTGACTCTTTATGCTTTCATAAGTTGTAACCAAGTAATGTCAATTTCAGGAATATTTTTTAAAGGAGCTGTCAAAAAAATAAAATAAATAAAAAATACAGAAGCTGTCAGATAATGTACTGAGAGATTTGCGCCCATGCACAGTCAGTATCATATTGTTTCTAAAACCTGAATATTAGAAGCAATCTGAATTTGTGAGATGATGTAAATGAACTAAGGAGCATAATCATATAGTATGTAATGTAGTCAGAGGAAAAAACAATGCTTACAATATGATGTTATGTAAAGGAAGCAGAATATTGGGGTGCCTGGCTGGCTCAGTCCGTGGAGCATGTGACTCTTGATCTTGGGATTGTGGGTTTGAGCCCCACGTTGGGGGGTGGTAATATTTAAAAGGAAAATCTTAAAAAGAAAAAAAAAAAGAAAGCAGACTATAAAGGGATATATATGATGTGATTGATTCCCATTGTGTTAAAAATTTATTTGGAGATTTCAGGTTAGGATATCAGTATGAACTTAGACGTCACAGCCCTAGAAGCCCACTCAAATTCACCAACTAATAATTGAAATTGTAGAACATCTGTCACTCAAAGGGAGGTCTCTATACACCAAAACTTATCGAAAGAAACAAGAGTAACTCTTGAGGAATCTTGGCCTATCTAAACACGAACACTATTCAGTAGGAAAGTACATCTATAAATTAGAGAAAGGAATCCAGGGAGAAGCAGACTGAGGTCAGAAATTGAACAGAGACAAAAAAAGGAAAACCAAATGAAACGGCAATGGAGACGACGAACAGCAGGCTGTGTAGTGAAGAAAACTGAATTGCTGAAGAAAAAGAACAATTGTGAGGAATGACAGCAACTCAAGGACGTGGAAAAATGGATGAGCAGGCTGAAAAGGAGGATGAATGAAAATACAGGTGGATGGCACACTCAGAATTCCCACTGAGATATAAAGAGGAACTCTAGCTTCCGGTGGGAAGGCAAACTGGTGCGGCCGCTGTGGAAGACATCACAGACGCGCCTCAAAAATTTAAAAATAGAAACACCGTGTGACCCAGCACTTCCCCTAGTGGGTATTTGCCCAAAGAAAATGAAAACACTAAATTGAAAAGATCTATGCACTCCTATGTTTATAGTTTATAGGAGCATTATCTAGAATAGCCAAGGTGTGGAAGTGTCCATCCATAGATGAATGGATAAAGAAGGTGTGGTGTGCACGTACACACACACACACACACACCCCACAGTGGAATACAATGCAGCCATAAAAAAGCATGAGGTGGTGTCATTTGCAACAACGTGGGTGGGTCTAGAGAGTATAATGCTAAGTGAGAGAAGTCAGACAGAGGAAGACAGATATGACTCCAGACTTACGTGGAGTCGAAAAACAAGCCAAATGGATAAACAGACTAGAAGCATGGTAACCGCACTTGTAATTGCACAGAACAAACTGCTGGCTGCCAGAAGGGAGGGGGTGGGGGGTAGGGAGAATGGGGGAAGACGTGTGGGAGATACAGGCTTCCACGTACGGAATGCACAAGTCATGGAAATAAAAGGTACCGCCCGGGGAATACAGCCAACGGCCCTGTAATCGCACGGTGTGGTGACATACTGTGGGGAGCATATGTGACGCATAGACTTGTAGGATCACCTGACACTGAGGGGACATGGTATGTCAACTATACTCAAACAAAAAGATTTTCTTTTTATTTTTTAGGTTAAATAATTTTTAGAGAGAGAGCATGAGCAGGAGAGGGAGAGAGAGAGAGAGAGAGAGAGAGAGAGAGTCTCAAGCAGGCTCCATGCTGTCAGCACAGAGCCTGATGTGAGGCTCGAACCCATGAACCGTGAGATCCCAACCTGAGCCAAAACCAAGATTTGGACGTTCAACCAACTGAGACACCCAGGTGCCCCTAAAAAGAATTTTCCTAACGGAGTCCTGGAAAAAAACAAAACAAAACAAAACAAAACAAAAGTCCAAACCAGAAGGCACAGAAATGCAGAAGGGAGAAGAAAACTGACAATGTATTTAGCACCAAAGTCCCAACAACCCAGACAGTCACCTGAAAAGGAGCTCAGGGAAGGAAATTAGGTGGAAACAGGCTCAGGCCAAATATGTGAATCAGAGTTCAGTTAAACGCTTGCTGTTAATGTGTTTACAAATCGAGGCAAATGTCCCAAGAATTGGAGAAAAGAACATAGACAGCGTTGAACAGGAACAGAAAACAGCATCAGTTATTAAGATCACAGGCCCAGAAAGGAACCCCAGGGGTCTGTTGGGGTGCGTGTGGCCCTGTATTTGTGACAATTTAAAATACAAAGGCAGTAACTCCAAGGGGCGACAAAGAAGGAGGGAAAAGACAGATCACCACTCAGTCCCAAACACCAGATGTTTCCAGGGAGGATAAAAATCTTGTGTAAGGAGTGAAGAAGTAGGAAGCCAATGAAAAGAAAATATAAAGGAAGGTTCATCTTTAACCTGTGTTGAGAAGGTCTTTCTACTAACAATAGTTAAGGTCAGTGTATAGTTGAACACTGAGTATAAAACTAAGAAAAATGAGTATAAGAAAATGAGTATACTGAGTATAAAACTAAGGAGCAAACTGGATCCTCACACATATCTGAGAAAAACAGTTAAGATACTTCATTTATCCCTTTCTCTTGTAAATCAATAAATACCAGCAGCTCAAAAGTGCTCAAGTAAGAAAAATGATGAGCCACCTGGGTGGCTCAGTCGGTTAAGCATCTGACGCTTGATTCCAGCTCAGGTCATGATCTCACGGTGGGTGAGTTCAAGCCCCACGCTGGGCTCTGCACTGACAGTGTGGAGCCTCTGGGATTCTCTCTCTCTCTCTCTCTCTCTCTCTCTCTCTCTGAGCCTTGGTGGCTCAGTTAAGCATCCAACTTTGGCTCCAGTCATGATTTTGCGGTCATGAGTTCAAGCCCCGCGTCCGGCTCTGTGCTCACTGCTCAGAGCTTGGAGCCTTCTTCGGATTCTGTGTCCCCCCCCCCCACTCCTCCCCTCTCTCTCTCACAAATGAATAAATGTAAAAAAAGATTTTTAAGTAAATAAACTTAAAAAAAAAGAAAAACGATAACAATATTTGAAGCCTATACAGAAAGGAAATGAAGTGACTAGAAATAGAGTACTTTACCTCATTAGAAGTCAAAGGCAGATAATCTAGAAGGATAATTTTAAATAGCTTTCACCTAGGAGATTGTTAAAAATGTAAAATGTATAATAGGCAATACTTTTGAATTTGGCCCTCCCAGATGCCTATTTCCCTTCTACAATATCCAAGACTACACTACACTAATATTGTAAATATACTTAATGTATGAAATAGATATTGTTCTGCAGAAGCTTAATTTACTATCTTGTGATGCAGATTATCAAGAGGGAAATTCTCTTCTCTATGAAGTTTTAATGCAGAGCAAATTAGTTTAAATGGCAGCCAGTGATTGGGTTTAGGTAGGGATGATTAGATCTGAACACAATTCTGGATCTGAGCGATAGCATCTCTATGGGAAGAAATACCAAATGTGCTGAGACACCCTCGTGGTTGGTTTTATAAAGATGCGGTGGGTTGGATTCTTTTCAGGTCTTGATGACAGAGAACACTTGCTGTATTTTGAAAATTTCTGCTTTAAAATATGCTTGGGGGTCAGCAGACATTTGTGGATTTCCAACTACTCTACATTGTAACTGCATTTCATATTGCCAGATTTTCCACAGATATAGTAATTTAGTTGTTCTGGTACGTAATAGTTTTAATTTTCCTGAGACTAACCAAGTTGAGCACTTTTGTGCATATCTACCTATCTACAAACATGTATATATAAAAATACATATATGATATATCATATAATATATATAATATATATTATATATATAATATGCATCCAAGAACCAACATGAAGGAAAATCACAGTTGAACAGAGATATATAATATGACTATATTATGTATTAATAGATATATAATATATATGCATAAAACACATAAGTTAACAGATTTTTAATATATAAATGTATATTTAAAATATAAAAATATTGCATATGCATATGTATGTGTATATGTGTCTGTGTGGGGGTTCAGCTGTTTGGATATTCTTTCTGTTTTTGTAGTATCTTAGGGGTTTTTTTTAATATTTTATTTTTGGGGTGCTTTGGTGGCTCAGTCAGTTAAGCATCCGAATTTGGCTCAGGTCACGATCTCACAGTTCATGAGTTCGAGCCCCGTGTCAGGCTCTGTGCTGACAGTTTGCAGCCTGGAGCCTGCTTCAGATTCTCCCTCTCTCTCTGCCCCTCCCCAACTGGCTCTCTCTCTCTCTCTCTCTCTCTCTGTCTCTTAAAAATAAACATAATAAAGGAAACCTCCATCAATGCATAGTTAAGTCATGCTTGTATATCACAGACTTCACAAATTTTGAGGATAAAAGTCCCCTATAATAGATAAATAATGCTAGTCATGTTGCCTTAAACACTGAGTTGGGGCTTACCCCATTGGACATGAAAAGCTACAGAAAGAATGAATAACCCCCTGGAAACCTGATGGTGTTCTCTGAATTGCTTAAAGCAAAGAATGCCTCAGAATATAGGCTAAAATCATCCTGTATGTGTTGAAAATGATTATTAGAAGCACAGTTTGGTCTGATCTCTTAGAGGCTTAAGAAGGATACTGGCAACAGGACTGCTAATTAGCAGAACATTTTTTCCCTTCATTTGATTTGTTACTTAATCCAATTAAAATGAGGTTGGATACATTTCAGGAGGAAATATTTTAGTAGTACCCACCTAAGTTTCAAAGGCAAGCTGATTTCACACAATTCCACCGATAACCCCAGTCACATTTGAGAGGATGCTCTGTATTTCTAGATGTGAAGTTTCTTGTTGGCGGGTGGGGGGTGGGAATGAACCCGCTAGAGAAACAGCAGGTGGCACCGTTCAGGGTTGGAACCAGAGAGAACAGGAACAGCTCAGTTGGCTGAGTGGAAGCCACTTTTTCCAAGGACCCATCCATCCTGCGTCTCTGCCCAGAACATGAGCTTCCTTTGTGCCCTCAGTCAGTGTGGTGCTCAGTAAGGGAGCCTTGGAGGAATTCACCAAAAAAGTACAGCTGGTCTCAAACATATTTTTCAAATAACAGCGTTAAAAAAAAAAGGCATCTAGAGATGCTGGTGTAAAGCGTGGGGACCATTCGTTTACTATGTTCTTCATCTTCTTCCAGCGACTTTCCGATGAAATACTTATGCTAGAAACCAGTTTACTCTTACAAAGTGAACTTTCTGTAGGTAAAAATATACCACCATTCCTTTTTAAAAATTACCTCTAAAAAGTGAAGGCCAAAGTTGTACAAAGCCAACAGTTGCCTGGTAAGCATGAACGATGCATCGTAGGACCCTTTAGAGATGTGTCCCAACTTTCACTGTAACGATGCATCGTAGGACCGTTGAGAGATGTGTCCCAACTTCCACTGCTGGGCTTCCACGTGCATGTAAAGAGCACTTTAATGTTGCAGGACTTTCAATAGTACTTCAAAGGGTTAAAGTAGACCTTCACACTCAGAACTGTTCAATACCGAACAGAAAATACATGTTAGTAGAGCACGTTCTCCATGTTCCTTGTCCCTTGACTCTGGCGTGCTCTAAAGACCTTATTTCTTGCACAATGTATTTGGGCCTCTTGCTCTCAAAGCATTTTCCACACACCCACATTTTCCATTCATCAGATAGAATCAGAATACTTTAATCCAGTGTTTGGAATAGACACTCAGAGAAAACACTGGTCTCATCCCTGTATTCCCGGCATTGGATACATTTCCTTGCCCTCGATAAGCTAGGTGAACAAATGCAGAACTGAATGAGAAATTATTACATGACTGAGTGAGCAACAGGATGAATAAGCCTTGTATATTTCATAAGCATATGCAGCAGAAAAGGACAATTTGGGGGAGAAGAATAAACAGTTCTGCTGTATTACATTATTTTCACTTGCTTGTTATCTGGGCCATTGAACTAAGGCTATATACTAAAAGCATAATTGAAACTTTACTCTGTCCAATTATTTCACGCTATTGCTAAGGAAGGCTGATCTCTGGGTTTAAACTGAAGTGTCACCTCTACATATTTTTCTGAATCACATTTGTCCACAGTACGGTTGATTATTTATTTGCATGGTGTTTTTTTTTTAACTTTATTTATTCTGAAAGAGAGATAGGCAGAGAAAGAGGGAGAGAGAGAATCACGAGCAGACTGCATGCTATCAGCACAGAGCCCCACGCAGGGCTCAAACCCATGAACTGTGAGATCACGACCTGAGCCAAAACCAAGAGTTAGACGCTCAACCTACTGAGCCACCCGGGTGCCCCTGCATGGCTCTCTTTAAGTACTGGTCTCTCTCCACTGGATGATAAGTTCACTGGGAATATCCATTTATAGTTTGTATTAGAAAAGTCCATAAAGCTTTTTTTTTTAATTCTCAAAACTAAATGGATTAAATTTGATATTTCAGACTATGTTCCCCGACACATTAAGGGGAAATATGATCAAACCTGGGGGAGTGTGTGGCAGGAATGTGCACATAAAATCCCTGTTCTCATGACTGCAACGATTCCATTTTGTTGTGTTTAGATTAACCAAAAATTAGGCTTTTGTCTCCAAATAAGCATAAATTTCCAAAGTTCCCAAATAAATGTGCTCAAAATGTGTTTGGGGCCACCCCTCCCTTTTCATTCAGATTAAATGTAATTAATTTTATTCGATTAAAAGCCCTCAATAAAAAAAAATTGATAGCGATTTTAGAGTAGGAATAAAAACAAACAAAATGTCTTTGCTGATGAGCAAAGTGACAGAGAAAAGCTAGTCTCTAGGCTCTGTTAGGTGAGGAGCAGAGTCTGTCCTGTTCTTTCCCTGCACCTGTTTTTAGATAAATAAATGTCTAGTGATCATCGATATCTGATAATAGTAATATCAGAGCCTCTGGCCAGCTTTGACACCCATCGCTAAAGGATGAATGCCTTGTAATATTATTGAATTTCCAAATTATTATGAGTCTCCAAACTGGTTCATCCCATAAAATACAAGAATGGCTCAATACCTATTAATGCCAGGCACCATGATGATAAATCACATGGTAAGCCTCATGGATAAATCATGATGGATAAATCACATGATAAGCCTCATGATCCATATGTGCCAAAATGGATCTGGTAAAACTCAGTGTCAAGTCTGACTAAAATGGGTAATAAATAGGGACTGATAATTTTATAATGAAAAAAATAAGTATTTTCAGTGGTGAACCAGCTTTAATTCATGTGGAAACATTAGAAAAATTCCTATTTAAGTCAGTGAAAGGTAAGGATGCCCACTGTCATCGTTATGATTTGATGTTGCCCTGAAATTACCAGTCCATTACATTAGACAGAAGAGAGATCTATGGAACAAAAATTAGGAAGGAGGAAACACAGACACTTGCAGATGTGAGTGTGTATCTTGAAAACATTAAGACTATAATCCGAAAAGCTGTTAAAAATAAGAGAATTCAGTAGTTACATATATGTAAATATAATTTAAATTATATAATAGAGAACATATAACATTATAGGTTCCTGCTTTCTTAGAAAAATGTTGAAATGTCTCACATTTATTCCCTGTGAACTTTATACACTGTCCATATATACACAGCTCTTACCTGTATGTAATAGCTATTATATGCATACATATGTAATACATACATAGGCATACACACAAATGTGTATGCACAAGACCAATACACAATGGGTAGTAAAATATGGTCGGTCTAGGTTATGACCATCTTCTCCTCTTCATCGCATATCCCTCTTTCTCTTTGAGAACCGCCCCCAATATATGTGCATTCGTTTTACTTTAAGTAAAAACAAGTGAAAGTGGAAAAATTAAGTAAAATGCGTCTAAGTCAGCTTCCTTCATTTCTTCTTGTTTTTCCACATTTTTACCCAATACTGCCCTCTTATTAGAGCCAAACAAAAGCTAACAGCTTTTGGGATGTTTTTCCCCCAAGTAAATACCAATTCATTACTGGATTAGAAACAAAAATTTGGGGCACCTGGATGGCTCAGTCAGTTAGGCATCCGACTTCAGCTCAGGTCATGATCTCATGGTTCTTGAGTTTGAGCCCCACATTGGGCTCTGTGCTGATGGCTCAGAGCCTGGAGCCTGCTTTAGATTCTGTGTCTCCCTCTCTCCCTGCCCCTCCTCTGCTCACACTGTGTCTCTCTCTCTCACTGTCAAAAATAAATAAACATTTAACATAATTTTAAAAAAAGAAATGAAAATTAACCTCACATTTGTCCTGAATGAATTAATAATTTAATATTTCTGTGACAACTCTGGGGATGTCTTAGGAATTAGCAGTATCTTATACTTGTTCCTGTGACTGTCAGTTATTGTTGTGCGTTAGATGTTCTGACGTCCAGGTTAAAAATTTACCAAGAATGTATTTGAAACAATGCTAAGGAAAGTGGCACATCCTAATATTTCTATAGCTTTTTATATTTCCATTGATATATTTTTGCTTTACCTTCTCCAGCACATTACCATCCCACTGAGCTATCATCTGTCTCTGTGTCTATGTATCTATGCATCTATCTATCCATCCATCTCTCCATCTCCCTATCATCTGTCTTTCCATCTGTCCCTCTACCTATTCATCAATCCATCCATTATCTATCTATCTATCTATCTATCTATTTTCTATCCATCTACCTATCCATCCATCCATCATCCATCTATCATCTATCTATTTATCTAATATCTATCTATCCATCCATTCATCATCCATTATCTATCTGTCTCCCTATCTATATCTATCTGTATGTAACACTATGCAACTCATATCTACACCATGAATATTTGAGCATGTAATATATAACACATATATCTCATGATTTTAAAACCACACTGTTGGTAATAACGATTAGGTAAATCTCAGGATACAATTTTGGACTCATTTGCAGGAATTTACCAAGCCATGAAAAGATCACTTTGGACTACTGTGAGTTCTGTGAAGAATGATACTGGAGAAACACAAAACACCATTACAATTACTAGAGCATCACGTTGTCAATCAGGTGCCTCTCCTACACTCACCTTTACAACCCAGTCATCTTCAAGCATCCGCTTCCTGTCTGCTCTCTGAAAACAGAGCTTTACGATAGAGCATTAAATATCCGTGTAGCTCCGTCACAGGACGGGCGAATGAAAAATTAAAGAATTAAAGTGTCCCGCATTTCAGTGGCATGAACATCAATTGCAATAAATGCGCGTGTGGCCTTTCTGGCGACAGTCATTCCTATTAGCTGTTAGGGCTCAGTGGCATCTGTCAGTTCTGCTAAGTAAATGACAAATGGAAAGGCTGAGAATGCAGTTGAGTAGGGATAGCATTGGATTAGGCTATGTGACAGCTCCATTAGATTTAGGTCACTTGTCACGAGCCTTAATCCGGTCACGTATTTCCCTAGTATAGATGACGGACAGTGGACCATCAGCTCTCCCAGGTGTGACTGGGCACGGAGGCTGGGGAGACAGATGCGGGGGAACCTTTGACAAGGGGGCAGAGTGGCTGGCTGGGCAGCGCTAGTGGCAGGTGTAGGCATGGTGGCCAGATGGAGTGGGGCTGCAGGCGCCAGATTGTGGCGGGAGTGCCCTGCCCGCCTGGAAGTTCAGACGTTTCTTTTTTCTGTTTGGCTTGGTTTCCTCCTTCTCGGTCACTCATTTTTCAGGCACTTCTCAGAGTCACCTAGAGATGGTTTTTTGGAAACTGTTCGGGTAGCAGCATGCCGTGGAATGCAGAGAGGGATAGAGCACGCTCAGATGCAAAACTCGGGAAGAGCTGAAGACGGGCTGCTGAGTCAAAGCAGTAGGGATGGTGGGGGGTGCAAAATCCAAGAAACTCAACAAAGGAGCCAAGCATTGTTTCAGGAAACCTAGAGATCACTAACCCACCACACACACAGCTGAGCCAGAGTCTTAGCGGAGAGCCTCCATATGCAGATGTGAGCCAACCAGCTTCTCCAGCTTGCTCTGTGCTGACATCCGCTTCCTGTTTGAGCTCCTCTCCACCATGCACCCTGCCCCCCAAACCATCAGGGGTCCAAAAGGCAACGCACATTTCCAAAAGCCATCACTCTGCTTGTGAGACACCACCGGAAGGCTGTTGGCATCTTACTCTTTTGAAGTCACAAAAATAAAGAAAATCAAATGTAAATTAAGGAGATATTTGCAAGGTATCCAAAAATGCAGAGAGGCCAACTCTATTATTGCAAAATAATAAGAGACAAAAAAAAACATGTTTGCTTTGACACTTGTCATTCTGTCACTGACACCCTTTTTGAAAGGGGTGTCTTCAGTCACGGTGTGAACTTCCCAAAGTGCCAATCACATTTAAAACCGTGACAAGAGACCCTGTGTTTAATCTCCCCATCCTGCTGGGAATGACCTCCAGTTCATTTCAACCACACTCGGTTTTTTCTTGTCTGAAAAGATACTGGCTCTTCCTTGACCCAGAGGGTTTCCATCTGCTATCCCGCTCCCCTCCTTTCTCCTTTTCCATCCAGTGGACCGGCATGCACCTCTTCCTCAAGGCTACAACCAATGCACCAACTTTCTGAAGCCGTGCAAGCTTCCTCTGGAGGATTAGTGACTTGGCACTGGCTTCACAGAGCCTGGACTGCCTGTGATCAAGGCAGTGCATGTGGCTACATGTTTACTTCCTCTACCAGACTTCGAGCATCTCGCGAGCATGCTATTTCCCTTCGTGCCCTCAGCTCCTGGCACATGATGGAGGCTTTTTAACGGTTCATTAAAACAAAACAACAATAAATGAAATATATTGAAATAAATGAAATGAAATGGAATCATGCATACAGAAATGCATTAGGCATTCTGGGAATTGCAAGAACCCCAACTTCATGTTAGATTTATGACAAGTGATGATGTTTAGTTGGTCCATGGCTATGTGGATCCTGTTGTGATGCTCCCTCCACTAGGAGTCGATATGATGGAGAGTGGGGTCCAGCACAGTGCATCAACCTCAACACTACTGACATTGAGGTTGGATCATTCTTGTTTGTGGGAGCTGCCCTGTGCATTGTGGGTCATTGAGCAGCATCCCCGGTCTCGACCCACCAGGTGCCAATGGTAACATCCTCCCTGTGTTGTGACAACCTAAAAGGTCTCCAGACGTTGTCAAGTGCCCTCTGCGCAGACCAAGTCACCCCGAGGTAGAGAATTGCCAGACTACCCTATAGGATCTTTTTTTTTTTTTTAGCTTTCTTGTTTCTTTTCTATAAATTTTTTTTTCAACGTTTATTTATTTTTGGGACAGAGAGAGACAGAGCATGAACGGGGGAGGGGCAGAGAGAGAGGGAGACACAGAATCGGAAACAGGCTCCAGGCTCTGAGCCGTCAGCCCAGAGCCAGACGCGGGGCTCGAACTCACAGACCACGAGATTGTGACCTGGGTGAAGTCGGACGCTTAACCGGCTGCGCCACCCAGGGGCCCCACGCTTTCTTGTTTCTTAAGAAGGGAGTCATTAAGAGAAAGAGGAACATCATTTATTGTGGAAATACTAAAGTATCTCCAGTTTCTTTTTGGACATTGTTGAAGCCAAATAAAACTCATCTTTCCCCTCTAAGGAGAAAGAAAGGAAAAAGATGAGGCTGGGAGAGTTCTAGTGGAACCATTTCCAATCAAAGGAGCCTTACGTGGGGTGCAGATTCACAACACGGACACCCATCAAGGAAAGGCATGGTTTGGGGTGAACAACTATGAAGTGCAGTCATTCGTTTGCTCTTTTCCTTACAACCTGGCCACTGCGTGCGTGTCTCCTTCTGGATGACCCCATGCATGCTGGAGGGCTGGGGTCCAGTCTTCTCCATGTCTGCATCCAACTGCCAGACACACAGCAGCACTGGAACATGAACTGAGCTGGCATTCTGGTCAGTCAGTCTCACAAGCCAAATTCCGTCTCACTTGAATTGAAGCTGTTACTAACAGACAACCACAAAATCTTTTTTCTCCGAAATCACACACGTGCTTACTACTCTTGACCTGCTGGTTTATGATGAATTACTTCCTTGTAGCTGCTTAGGTAATTGCATCGTTAGTAGTAAGTCAGCAATAGGAAAAGGTAACGAAATGGTTGAGTTTTGTCTCCACTTCTACTAAGAAACTACCTCATTATACTTAAACATTTCTGGGGCGCCTAGGTGGCTCAGTCAGTTAGGCATCTGACTTCAGCTCAGGTCATGATCTCACAGTCCCTGAGTTTGAGCACAGCGTTGAGCTCTGTGCTGACAGCTCAGAGCCTGGAGTCTGCTTCCCATTCCGTGTCTCCCTCTCTCTCTGCCCCTCCCCTGCTTGTGCTCTGTCTCTCTGTCTCTCTGTCTCTCTGTCTCTCTCTCAAAAGTAAATAAATGTTAAAAAAAAGAATATACTCAAATTTTTCAAATTATTTCAAGGAGAAAGAGCAAAGATCATTGGAGTAATCTGGGTTCTACAGAGAAACAGGCAATAGAATACATATATAGTATGTCAAGGAATACATGATGTCATAGTCATATATGTACATGTTACATAGATATTCACGTACGCAGGGTGTGGAGATCTCAGAACCTATGATTTCTTCTTTGGAAGTTTCCATATGATTTATGCACCTACACGATGTTCTCCGCTTACCTTCTACTTAATAACACCTTTAAAAGTGCTTAAGTACATGGGGCGCCTGGGTGGCACAGTCGGTTAAGCGTCCGACTTCAGCCAGGTCACGATCTCGCGGTCCGTGAGTTCGAGCCCCGCGTCAGGCTCTGGGCTGATGGCTCGGAGCCTGGAGCCTATTTCCGATTCTGTGTCTCCCTCTCTCTCTGCCCCTCCCCCGTTCATGCTCTGTCTCTCTCTGTCCCAAAAATAAATAAACGTTGAAAAAAAAAAATTAAAAAAAAATAAATAAAAGTGCTTAAGTACACACACACACACACACACACACACACATCTGAAAAGTAAAATAATTGAAATCGAAAGGGTATATTATAAATTCCTGAAAGATAAATGCCATGTTCTAATTCTACATGTGTATATTTTTTTCCTTTTGAAAAAACTTATAAATAAATGTGCTATACATGAAATATCAAGAAGTAGTCATTATTGGAGCACCTGGGTGGCTTAGTTGGTTAAGTGACTCTTGATTTCAGCTCAGGTCATTATCTCACTCACTCAGGTCATTGTTCCCACTTTGTGGGAACAAACCAGCATCAGGCTCTGCACTGACAGTGTGGAGACTGCTTGGGAATCTCTTCCTCACTCTCTGCCCCTCACTCAAAATAAACAAATAAAGATTTTTTAAAAAAGAAGTATTCATTATTGATTACAATTCAGGATATACTACTGAGAGAATCATAGAATCAAAATATCAACTCACGATACAGTAGTGATAATTCCCTTCCAATTAATTGACATGTATTTTAATATAAAAATAGGATTAATGTAAATCTGCCTAACAAAATTCCAAAATCCCAATTATTTCCCATTTATGGCATGAGAAAAATTTGTCTCCAAATGTTACCATCCCTTCCCTTATACTCATCGAGTGTGTTTTGAATTAGTGGAGGTTTGTATGCCAGCCTTGTTAAAATATTGCAAATTTATCTGAAGAAATGACAGGCATGTGAGGATATTTTATTGAAACTGTACAAAATATTCAGTTCAACTCATTTGAAAACATCAGGGGGGATAAAAACCGAAAGCATTAGAAATATTTCTATCTCTGAGCCATCATATCCTAGGAAGCCAAAATTTGTTGTAATTCAATATTCCTATGAGTAATTACTTTTATTCTTGGATTAGAAACAATTCTATTTTCAGTGGAGTCTTGACTTTATTTTGTTCTTCTTTAGGGAAATCATTTCCATTGATGACGAATAGGTTGCCTTTATGTGTTACCTTCACTTGGACACATCCCACTGGAAGTCCTGGCTTTCAAAGGATCATTTCAGGCCATCGGTAACGGATTATGAACCGTAGACCATGAAGGAGCAGGCTTGTTGGGAGACGGTAAGTCGAACCAGTTTGTAGAGTGTATCGGGAGTGACGCAGAGCTTTTCATCACTGGCCTCCTAACTAGGGTGTGTCCTCTCCTTACGTTCTCTCCAGGGGAAAACTTCTTTGGCCACCCAGGGTCTTTGTGGTTACATATAAATTTTAGGGTTGTTTTTCCTATTTCTGTAAAGAATGCCATTGGCATTTCGATTGCGATTGTTTTGAGTCTGTAGATCACTGTGGACTGTGTGGAATGTAACCATATTAATTATTGTGGTTCATGAACAGGAGTATCTTTCCGTTTATCTGTCATCTTTCATTTCCTTCACCAATATTTTATAATTTCCAACGCACAAACTTTCACCTCTTTGGTTAATTTATTCCTAAGGATGTCAGTGTTTTTGTTGCTTTTTCTAATGAGATGGTCTTCTTAATTTCCTTTTTGGATAGTTTATCACTTGTATGTAGAAATGCCACTGATTTTTGTGTGCTGATTGTGCGTCCTGCAACTTTACTGGCTTTATCAGTTCTAAGAGTTTTTTTGTTGGGGAGTCTTTAGGGTTTTCCCCCTATATGACCATGTCATCTGCAAACAGATGATTTTACTTCCTCCTTTCCAATTTTGGTGCCTTTTATTCCCTTTTCTTGTATACTTGCTCTGGCTAGGACTTGTAGTCGAATAGACTTCTAGTCTAGTCTAGCTGTGTCGAATAGACGTGGCTACGGTGCGCATTTTTGCCTTATACTGGATCTTACAGGAAACACTTTGTTTTTCATTGTTGAGTGATGTTTGCTGTGGGTTTTTCATAGATCATCACATTTATTGTGGTCACTGAATCACTGGAGTAGATAAAACATTCTCTTTTTGCTTAACAAAACAAAACAAAGCAAAACAAAACACACATAGAGAAGGCACCTGGATGACTCAGTTGGTTAAGCATCTGAGTCTCGATTTTGGCTCAGGTCACGATCTCACAGTTTGGGGGAGGTAGTCCCAGTCGGGCTCTGCACTGACAGTGTGGAGCCTGCTTGGGATTCTCTTTCTCCCTCTCTCTCTGCCCTCCTGGGGATTGCTTTAATTTTTGTACATGTATTCGTCTCTTTCTCCGATGTGTCTCCTCTCCCTCTGCCTAGAAATCATGTCCTGGGGTGGGGTTGCAGTCACTCTGGAATAGAATCTATCTTTATTTCTACTGTGTTTTGACACACATTTTAAAAGGCTTCTCCACCTCTGACATTACAGAGAATTTTGTTTTTCTTACTCTCACTGGAAATATTCTCATTTTGATTGCATATTTGAAGAGTGTACATAGATGAGTAAATGTAATTTATTTCCAATTTATATCCGTTTTCAGAATATAAATGTCAAGAATGGTCAAAATCACACACATTACATTATAAACACCACACTGCTAAACCGTGCATGCCCGTGCACACACCCACGTGCAAGAGAGAGGATGGTACATTTGTGTTATTTATAGGTCGCTGAAAAATATAATTTCATTATTTTTCAAGCTAAATGCCAATATTCAAAATTTCCAAGGTCCGCCTCATTTTATCTTATGCCATAATAAAGTCAAAGAAAAGAATTCACTTTTGAGTTCCAGTTACCTTGGAATCGCCCTAACCATTTCAGGTACCTCTTTAATTTGCTCTCAGACTCTGAAAAGTACATCGAACTTCCATTTGCCTGCTGCTCTATGATCATCCTGTTTCAAAGCACTCCCCAAACACGCCCAGGCAAATATTCTGTATGATTTCCACGTGAGCCAAAGGGAAAGCCAGCACGGCTGAATGTGGCTTTATTTGGCACAAGCGGATAAGAAAACAGATTTCATTCTCTGACTGCAACCAGTCGTTATCAAAGAGAGAATTTAATTTCACGTCCATGTTTTTGATTACAGCTACATGCGTCATCTGTAAGAAACCCGACAGGTTTTAGGTAACACACACAGCTGAGTATGCAAAGCATTTCTGAAATCTACATAAGATTGCGCCATGGCGACATGGAATGTCCATCACTCTTTACCACGGACCCAGAGGGAACACGCAGGAAACTTTTCAGGGATTCTCTGGAAGTTTCTGCCCTCTCCAGTTACCTAGATATTCGGTCTAGGCTCTGTGGCCCCCAGGATGGAGCTCTGGAAGCAAATTGGTGTCACTGTCTGGGAACAGGACCCTCATGCATGTTTGGAAGCCAATGTTTCATCTTTATGCTTCTTAGGAAAATGCACATTTCCGAATCGCCAGTCTCTTTAATCAACAACTTGAAGGTTATAGGTTTGATGCATCGAAGAAGCAAAATTATGTTCCTTTTCTACAAGGGTCATGTTTTCTGTAAAGTTGCTTCGTGTTTTCAGTTTAGCATGCCATAACACAAGTTTGCATGGGCCTCGACAGGAAGGCTTGTTAAACCTGGACGGCTGGGCGCCCCTCTCAAGTTTGTGGTTCAGTAGATCTGGGGTGGGGCCCCCAAATCTGCATTTCTAACAGATTCCCAGGTGGGGCCCATGCTGATGGTCCGCATACCACACACACAGAGAACCATTCTTCTGCAAGGTAATTCTCACATTTTAGCCAAATAATTATATTCAGCAGACCAAATAATTCTATATTTTGGGCTCCAGATTCATAATGATTCATTCCATTAAGACATTCTCCTTTTCAAAAAATTCACTGCTTAATTATCCACATCTTGGCATTTTATAATATTTTCACTCTGGCTCTGATAGCTGTGATTTTCAGAAAACAATAAAATCCATGCAGGCATTGTGCCTGATGATGTTCCCATCACACCCATTACTTATTAGACTTTATTTCTCCCTTTATTAGAATTGATTTTAAAATCCCTCTTACCTTGTTGGAAAATGAACTGGTAAGATCTAGCAACACATCCATATTGGAGCCACCTGTAAAGCTTAATCACTCACAGAAGGCTCTTACTAGCTGTGGCTTGCCAGTAGGTCACCTTTCACCTGTGTTTAGGAGCTACGGGGTCACGCAGGGTGGCCAGGAGGCAGCCCGCCTCTCTTCCGTGGTGAAATTTCAGGTGTGCGGAGAAGGGCTCAGACTTCCGGGCAAAAATCTCGCCCACAGGCCCGGTGGTGGCTCCATTTCCACTCTTGCTTTGTTTAGCAACTCTTTCACTAAATAACTAGAACTAACAGAGTGTATGTATTCCCCAAACCGGTGACACATGGAGGAAAAAGCGTTGAGCGTACTACAAGATGGTATTCATTTCCTAGGGCCGCTGTAGCAAAGGATTGCAAACTGGGGACAACTTACCGTCTCTCAGTTCTGGAGCCCCCAAGTTTGAGATCCAGGTTGGGCAGGGCGGCTCCGCTCCCCCCCAACGTTTGGGGGCCGGGGTCCTTTCTGCCTCTCCCAACTTCTGGGGGCTCCAGGGATCCCTTGGCCTGTGGCCTCATCCCTCCCATCTCTGCCTCTCTCTTCCTGTGGCTTCTCCTGTGTCTGTTTCTCTTCTTCTGTCGTTTATAAGGACACTTATTGGGTGTCGTGTCCATCCTTGTCCAGGATGATCTCCCTGGTTCCCGGCGCTGAGCTCCTAACACCTTTGGAATTTCCAGATGGGAGAATAGGAGAGTAGAACATCTTTTGTTATTCATAAAAGCCCCTCCCCCATTGGCCACACCTGAGTGTATGCTAATAGGGTGCCCCTTGGGGCTTGGAGGCTGGTTGCCAGGGAAACCAACCCCAAGATCTGGGGGGTTGGACTTTCAGCCCCAGGCCATACCTCCAGGAAGAAGACAGGGGTTGGAAATTGAATCAATCACCAGTGCCCAAGGATTTAATCAATTGTGCCTAATGAAACCTCTGTAAAAACCCATACACGAAGGGGTTGAGGGGCTTCCGGGTTGCTGAAGGCACCTGCATCTCTGGAGGGTGCTGCACCCCAAACTTCTAGAGACAGAAGCCGTTGTGATCGAGCCCCTCCCGGAAGTCAGCCGTCTGTATCCTTCACGATAAACGGATAATAGTAAGTACAGCGTTTCCTTGAGTTTTCTGAGTGCTCCTAGTATAGCAACAAAACTAAGGACTAGGTCATGGGAACCCCTGATGCGTAGCCAAGTCGGACAGAAAGGTGGGTACCCTGGGGACCCGCTACTTGTGATTGGCGTCCAGACTGGGCAGCCTTGTGGGACTGAACCCTTCCCCTGTGGGGTCCGCCCGAACTCGCAGTGCTGACAGAATTAAACGGTATTAAATGGTAGGACATCTCGTTGGGGTCTGCAGAGAATTGCTCGATGTGAAAAACACACATTTGGTGTCGGGAGTGTTGAGCAGAGAAACTGTTTTCCCTTCAACAATCAAACATCTTTTTTCTCCTTTAGAGCAAACACCTCCTCCTGGCTGACCTCTCTGGCTGTCGGCCTTTTCCCCTGTAAGCCATTCTCGTCTTTATAGTCCGAGAGAATCCTCTGAAACGCAAATGAGATAATGTCTGTGTCCTACTCAAAACCCTCAGCGGTTTTCTGTGGCTGTGACAAAAAAAGATGTCTTCACCTGTCCTGCGGAGCTGGAAGGTGCAGCTGGCGTGATCCGTGGTCAGGGATCTAGTAAACACGTTTTGGGGGTTGACGCAAATGCTTTTCCACCAAGCATACCTCTAGGTCTGCTTTGTATTCTAGGACTTCCATAGCTTTGAAAATTATTTCTTAGTACTTACACCTGACACAGAAAAAAGATACTAAAATAATTTGTCAACTAATCAATGCACTCGACCGTCTGAGACTCGATCCTTCTGTTTTCGCGAGGGAGGCCATCCTAACCTCTTGAAATAAGTTCACTTTTGCCTTCCTATTTCCAATATTTCTATCTCTTCCCCTTCTCCTTCCTTTCTTCTGCAGAATTTCCAGCAATCCTGTCTATTATAGGAGTCCTCGTTTCATGCCTGGTATAATAAGCCTACCTCAGTTTTGCTCTCCAATATATTGGCTCGGAGGGACGGATCAGTGATCCTCACCATATCAAAGATGTATTCAAGACCAAACAGAGCTCAGACCTAACCAACAAAGAACACCCTCTTGATAGAATTCACGATGGGAGTGTGATGTAGAAATTTGTGGAGTGTGTGGGCACGATTTCCTGATTAGGCTCGCAGACAGCTCTAAAGGCTGCTATTCCGTGTATATCCCTCTCTTCGAAAACGGTGTCTTCTGCTCTCTCTGCCCCTCCCCTGCTTGAGCTCTGTCTCTCTCAAAAGTCAAGAAATAAGCCCTTTCATTATTCAAAGAGGTATGTTGTATGGAACTCTACGCAAGATTATTTGAACATCAGACGCACTGAGGTCTACATGAGGTGAACGTACTTCTGCAAGGAGTAGGCACAATGCAAAAGGTCCAGATTCTCTAACCCCCCTTTTCTTTACCTTCCGTCTGTTGGTAAGTAACCTGGCTCACACTTGTCTCCTATCACAGTCCCCAGTTACCCCAGCTGGAAATAATCTCTCCATCTTCTGAAAGCCTTGCATAGTATTTTTGTCCATTTGGTTATTTGGTAATTGTCCTTGATTTTTTTTTAATCGGCATACAGTTGATGCAGTATCACGTGAGTCTGAGATGTACAACGTCGTGATTTGAGAAGTCTATGCGTCACACTATGCTCACCGCAAGGGTAGCTCTTACAATACCGTTGACCGTATTCCCTATGCTGTGCCTTTCAACCCCATTAATTGTCCTTGATTTTAACATGTTCACAGTGGTGGTCGGTGCTTCAGCATGCGATGAGTCAGGGGCCACACACATTCCGTCCATAGCAGGCAGATAGGATATGAATACAGTGCTTAAGAAGTCAAAATGAGCTAGGTCTATGCTGCACAAACTCGACTGATTGGCCTCTTGCCTCTCCTAATCTCACGCGATCAAACTCCGTATACCCAAAGAGATTTTGATATTTGCGTGACCTCTTTTCTCCTGGTAGTAACCCCAGCTGTTTTCACTGGTGGCAGAATCTGTGATCTAAGTCACGCATAGGATTTCCTAGGGCCTCAGTACCTTGAATATGCTAATTACCCCCAAATATGGGAATGAATTGAATGAATTCTTCTTTAGAAACTGTTTGACCTACTCATTTGTTTTGTTTCTTTTTAGTGACACACTTTTCATGTGGGCAAATGAAGGTTCTTACCTGGTCAAACTACTACTTGTAGCTAACAGTTAAGTTATTAATGTAGGTATTCAAGAACTAGGTATTGTGTCCAATACATCTTAAAAAAAATTTGTTCTGGGTTCCTGGGTGGCTCAGTCGGTTAAACGTCCTACCTCCGCTCAGGTCATGATCTCGCAGTTCATGAGTTTGAGCCCCACATCAGGCTCTCTGCTGTCAGCACAGAGCCCGTTTGAGATCTGCTGTCCCCCTCACTCTCTGTCCTTCCTCTGTTCCCACTTGCGCTGTCTCAAAAATAAATGCTTAAACTTGGTCCTTTAACACTAGTTCTGCCTCTTTTGCCAACTGTCCAAATCTTCTGTTTCGGCCAGTCTGGTTCCCTTCTCACATGGCGGTGGAATGTCTCTTGGCATCTCCTCAAAGCCAGAGAGCCTCATCCCATGGGCATAGGTGGGTTTTGGAGGCATCTGTGAACATGACCTACCGTATTTGCTTTTTACTTGTTTCAATTTCCTTCTTCTCATTTAATAACCTGATAAAGAGAGAAGTAGATCAAATGTTGTTATGAAGGAAATGTTCCCTCCAAACCAGTTCCAGTACGGTGAGGGATAGGTATTCTGTCTCGGTCAGCCAGGACAGAATGCTCTGTTTGAGTCACCGTTAGTCTGTCAGAGCCTGGGGCTGACGGACTTGTCAACCAGGTCCGGATCTTAGTCTGTGGGAAGTCTGAGGTTAAGTGAGCCTCAAGTGCCAGCATTGGTGACTCTATGAGGCCACTGAGATCTCGGGTGTCCCTCCTCCTTCCTCTGATACGATCTTTGTCATTACTCGGTCTTCAGCTCTATGGCAAGATTTCCGTGCAGTTCCAGGTGTGGTATCAGGATAGAGCGCGAGAGCCATAGAGAGTGGAGGCCAAGAGCCCATGTCTTCTTGTGCGTCCCTACCTGTCAGGAGGACTCTTCCCAAGAGCCTCGCGGAAGACCTCCATCTTAATAGAAAGGGCAGATCACCTGCCTGTCCTGGGCCGGACACTAGTGAGATTAAGGGGATTGCCTCACTGTTGAATCAGATACTCCTCAACCAGCTGAGGAGAGCATCAACCTTTCCATGGCCATTGGGCAGCAGGGCGGTGGAGGGCGCTGATGATAAACATAGGAACAAAGTCACACACGTAATTGGAAGTATAAATTCATCCTGAGAGGCAACTGCCCTGTGTTCCAAGGCAAATGTCTGCAACGGTTTGTTTGGTTTTGCTTTTGTTGTTGATAGACTAAAGTTTCTGATGGTGCAAGATTATGAATGCCTACCTTTGTTTACATCAAATTGAGCAGAAGTTAGAAAGGGTCAGGAAGAAAAAAGCATGATAAAGCTTATGCATTCTTTGAATTCTGTTTTCCTCCACGAGCAAGATGGAATTCAAAAACAACGGTGCTTTTCACACAGCAACGTCCTCCTCAGAGAAAGAATGGAAATAACAAAGCAGAAATAACACCCGATGACTTCCCATCCTGAAAATGCATCGGACGTTGTAATTATCTCATAAAAGACACAGACTCAAGATTTGAAAAGTCTTCACACACAGGATCCTTGGTGATGCAGAGCTTGTCAAAAACGGTCCATTTGATTTCAGGATAAATAAAAGAAGGCATTATGAATTCAAGTGAAGAGTCTCAGGGCATTCCTGGTTTCTCCAATCCAAACCTACCAGTGTTTGAAATGTAAACTTGGACTTTGGAATCCATTTGCATCATAGGGCTAGGAAGAAGCTTGTTCCACACACCAACTGAACAAAATATCTTAGGTTATTACAGGGGAGTGATCTCTTCCAGTAGATTTTAGTGATATTTTTAAATCTGTCACAACTTACAGGGCCACTCTGAATTAATCACCAGGGCACACACATAAATCTGGTTTTCAAAAACTTCCCCCACTCCTAGTAAATTTCTTTCTTTCTTTCTTTCTTTTTTATACATTTTGTTTATTTGAGAGCAAGTGAGCAAGAGAGAGAGAGAAAATCCCAAGCAGACTTGCAGCATAAGCACAGAGTCCAATGTGGGGCTGGGACCCACACAGTATGAGATCATGACCTGAATCTAAATCAACAGTCTGATGCCCAACTGACTGAGCCACCCAGGCGCCCCTCCCCTCGTAAATATCTTTGATTTCACCCACCCAGGGACAAAGACCCTCCTTCTGGCAAAATAGTGATTTAAAGTACTATGATTCAATAGTGAATTAAATTAACAGAACTTGGAAGGAAAGCTTCTTTGGAAGTTTTAATGGAATGGGCGAGAGTTCCATTTTTGTTCCTGTTTTATGTACATGTTAAATTCCCTCCAGAAACCCCTGCTTTCTCGATACTTCCTCAGTCAATTCTTCCAATTTCTTCAATTCCCATTTGGCCTCCATGTACAATGGATTTATGACCTGTCCTGTAATTGTGGTCCCCTGTCTGTGGAGGTGTCTTGTCTTGTTCTAGGAAGCCTCAGTAAGGAAGGGCCTGTTTCTTTTCCTGGAATCTAAGAAGCTTGATTGTGTGACACCCCACTATTCCATGGTTCTCTGAGAGGAAACCTTGCCAATTCAACCACTGGCATGTTTTCTTATCACTTACTTTATACTCATCGATACAGCTTTTTAAAAAATGGATTATGCCACCGTTACATATACATAAAATGGAAAATAGATACAAAATGAAGAAAGGGGTCCCTAAAACTCTGTACGCTTTTTACACGTTGCTGTTGGCATCCTCCAACATGGGTAGAAATCACCTGTGTCGCTAGCATATTGCTAACATACAATCCTCTGTTTTGCGTTCAGAATTTACGTGGAAACGGACAAACTGAAACATCCAAATCTTCCAAATGCAGCTGGAATTCTCACAAGTGGATACACTTGTATATGCATCACCTTGAGCAAAAAGTTGACCATCACCAGCAGATTCTCCCAACCATGACTTTATACCCCACAGATGACTTTAGGGTCCTTTTAATGTTTATAAAGTAGGGGCACTTGGCTGGCTTAGTCAGTAGAGCACCTGACTCTTGATCTCAGGGTTGTGTGTTAGAGCCCCATCTTGGGTGTAGAGATTACTCAAAAATAAAATATCAAAAAAATGTGGGGCGCCTGGGTGGCGCAGTCGGTTAAGCGTCCGACTTCAGCCAGGTCACGATCTCGCGGTCCGTGAGTTCGAGCCCCGCGTCAGGCTCTGGGCTGATGGCTCGGAGCCTGGAGCCTGTTTCCGATTCTGTGTCTCCCTCTCTCTCTGCCCCTCCCCCGTTCATGCTCTGTCTCTCTCTGTCCCAAAAAAAAATAAATAAAAAAAAACGTTGAAAAAAAAATTAAAAAAAAAATGTATAAAAATAGAATTCTAGAATATTCTTTTGCCTCTGGCGTCTTGTGTTTACCGTTACATTTGGGAGATTCAATAGTGCTGTTATATGGAGTGGTGGTCCATTCACTTTTATTGCTGTGTGGTGTTCTATTGTATAAAAATACTATCATCTGTTGATCACTGCTGGGCATTTGATGTTTTCCAGTTTGGGCTCTTATAAACCACGCTGGTGAGCACAGTTTTGCCTTGATACCTCAAAGTGAAATTGGTGGGTTTGAGGGCCTGAGTATGTTTAACTATAATACACAGTGATGTATGCTTTTCAAAGAGCTGGCATGAATTTATACTCCTACCCACAGCATGGGCATTCTCCTAATGTTCTATATCTGGGCTATTTAATATGGTAGCCACCAGTCACCTGTGGTCCCTTAAATTTAATGACTGTTAAATAAAGGCAAACATTTCCTTCCTTGGGTCAAATTTCAAGGATTCAGTGGCATTATGGCAGCTAGTGGCTACCATATTGGACAGCATGGAGTAGAACCTTTTCATGAGCACAAATCATTCTGTTGGAAAACACCATTTCGTATCCTTACCATCCTGTATTGTTAGTCTCTCTAAATTTATATATCCAGATGACTGTGAGTGAGATCACTTTGTGATGTTAACTTGCCTTTACTTGGTTGCGAATATGTTTGGAAAACTTGTCAGCCATTTAGACATTTTTTCCTAAAGTGCCTATTAAAGTCCCTGGCTTCTATTTTTTAGATGGTTATCTGTCTTTCTATATATATATTTTCCCTGATGGAGTTGAAACAGTCCATTATATTTTCTCCTCTATCAAGCTTTTGTGTGCATGTTGCAAATATCACCTCCCACATGTGGTTTTTCCTTTCACTCACTGAACAGTGACCACTGTTGAACAGAGGTGGTTTGTTAATAAGGCAGCAAATTTTATAATCTTCCAGGTTCATGCTTTTTGTGCACTGTTTATAAAAGCTTTGCCTACCTCAAGGACGTGGGTGTTTGTTTCTTGAGATGGATACATTAATGGGTATTGTACAAAAAAGAATGCCATTCCATGCGAATTAGAAAGGTAGATAAAGTTGGAGCTCTGCCAAAAAGACGTCTGCTAACATGTCACTTTAATAGAATCCATAAGGTTCTAGAAAGAATATAATAGTACAAATATTTTATTTCTATTCTAAACCTAAGTTTAACATGAATACCCATAGCATCTGTTAAAGTGTAGATGTCCTTCTATACTATACCTCTGCATTTTTTTCAAGTTTGTTTGTTTATTTATTTCTAAACCCAATCTGGGGCTCAAACTCATGACCCCAAGATGACTGAGGGGGCCAGATGCCCCTATACCTCTGCATTTTTTTACAATCAAAATTACTGACCTTTGTTTATAAGTCAATTCTAATCTCTTTGAAATTACTGATGGGTACAAGAGACCAAAATATTTATCAGGATATATTCTGATGCTGTGTTTTCATATCCACAAGGCAAGTTAGACATTTGGTAAAATATCAACGTTAGCACAGTGGCCACTAGATAACTAGATCCTACCTCAAACTAAATACATCATCACATAAATTTCAGATCAATGAAATATGTATTTCAACAGGAAAAGTTATATACAACGTAGACAAATAATGGTAGAACTTTGGGTCATAGAAAGACTTTGTAAGCTTAATTCTAAATACAGAAATCAGGAAGGAAGGTACCTATTGGTACCTGTCTGGACCTGTCCAGTTCTGCCACTGACCTCTCCTTCCTCCCACTGATGGACACCAGTCATCCTTCATAGAGTAGCTCAGATATCATCCCTTGCCTACCTACACCCCCTTAATAGATTGGATCTCCCTGGGAACCAGTGAGCTTATAACCTCCAATACACCTTCATAATGCTAGCCAAAATTGATAGCTGTGTATTTACTTCTGTGGCCTTTTAAAATTAATATCTTTCTTTCCTCAAATACATTAAGGCCCCCAGGAGAGACCAGGTATATTTTACTCACCATTAATACCCAAACATTATTGTCTCTTTCCTATAGGTGGAACTCAAAAATATTTTTATTTATTTTTTAAATTTTACAGACAGTGCAATGGAGGGGGGCAGCAGCAGTGAGAGGGGAAGAGAGAGGGGGGAGAATCTCAAGCAGGATCTATGCTCAGTGCAGAGCTAAACACGGGATTCGATCCCATGACCCTGGGGTCATGACCTGAGCTGAAATCAAAAGTTTGATGCTCAACTGACTGAGCGCCCCCGGGCACCTCTCAAAAATATTTTTAAATGATAAAAATACTTACAGATTTTACTATACAAATAAAAATTTTTCTTATAAAAAGGAAATGTACATGAAAAATATGTAGAAAATAGTTTTAACACCTATGGCCTCTATATCAAGTATAATACAAAAGCTCTTAAAATTGATAGGAAAAAAGTAAAATCATGACAAAGATTGAAACTATTTACAAAAGCTTTCAGAGCCCATAAACATGAAAGAAAAGTTTAAATTCATTTAAACAAAAATGGCTTATATTTAAATACTGCCTGGAGTTTTCCTTGATATTGGTGAAAATAATAGAAAATATGGGCACGGACATCTGGCGAAGAATACTCTGGGACACTTTGAATAAAGTTGTATAACCTTTATGTTTCCATTTGGAAATATAAGATGCCTTTTAAAATGTCTTACATTTGTCTCTGCAAGCATAGTTTTAGGAACTTAACCCAAAGAAAAATAGCACAATGGGGGAAATATATAATCCTGAGGAAATGTACAATACCAGAATAGTGGCACAAACATACTTGCCTATGACAGATATTGGTTAATTATGACATCCGTGGAACAGAATACTCTAGCTGATTCTATATCAGGAATAATCAAACATATTCTGTAGGGACTGGAAAAGAACAGAATCATAAATAAGATTTGCAGTTCTTCTCTCTAGTGTGCTAGAAAAATGGCTGGAATTTTGTTTTTGAAAATTGGTTATTCAGAAATTTTCTAATTTTTCTCCAACAGTTAAGTCATACAATTAGGTCACAGTTAAGTCCGTCCCTTTATTATTCAGATTTGTTTCAAATATTTTGCCCAATATTTTTAAATGAAGTTAGAATATATAGTATAATGATATTTATACATGATACAAAATATATTTATTTATATTTATAACCTATAATAACTTATAGCATAATATAACATTGTACATTATATAATATACATTATTATAACATTTATAGAATATGCGTTATATATAACATACAATGTATATTATGTTATATTGTATATAATAGGTGATTATGTAAGATATTATATAACATAGTAACATTTTTATAATATAATTACATATCTCTATAGTATCTGTATCTATGGTATGATATAGGTACATATAATAGAAATACAGTTTATATGCATCTTGAAAGACAGAAACAAAATAGAATATGAAAATCTTGCTTTGAAATGTAGGGTTATGGAGAATCAGTTTTAACATTTTTTTTAAATTTGATTAATGGTAGGCATTGAAAAGTATAAATTGTTACATTTCTACCCTTTTTATTTACTGGTATAGAGGAATAAACAGAAATAACAGTCATTCAAATCGTAGAAATAACTGTATTTCCAGTTAATTTTCCCAGTGACTTGAATGAATCTCATAATGAGATAATACATGTGAAATGGTTTTGAGAATTGTAAACAATAGGAAAAACGTGAGTGTTTATTTAGAATGATCTTGCCCTGGCAAATACATTCATGCTGTTTTCCATACATCCCCACAATCCACTTTACTAGAAATCATTCCAAATAACTTCTAGAAATTGAAACACTTCTTCTACTGCGTTAGGAGAAAATAGAAGTAGGGAAATTATTTCCCTAAGCACACATGCTGAGTGCCAGAGCTGATTAATAGTGGAGCCCAGAACCAGCAAAATGAGCCGTCTTGTGGGATGAGAGAATCAGCAAGCTTACCAGTATTAAGCATTTGATTAAATGAAATACTTTGAGACCACTGAGCAAACCACAACTTTCTTCTCAATACCTGTCTTTTTAATGTGTTCTAAAATACTTTTGTTTTTCATGAATGCCAGGGAAGTCTAGTGTAGACTGTAGAATATGAAGTCACAGAGTGAATTTATTTCAATTCGGAATTGATTTTTTTTTTTTTTTTTTTTTTTTTTTGTAACTTGAATCTACTTGTCAGTAAAATGAAACCCTTGAAAACACAATGAATTATGTCGTGGAAATTTTTAGGTAAAAATAATTTATCAGCGGCCATAACTAGGATAAATTCCCTACCCCCTTCATTTTTCTACAGACCTCTAAAAAGTCCTAAAGACCTGTTGGGTCTGCAGCAAACTTAACTCACAAAAATATATCGGTATGGCCACGAATAGACACTCCCCTCCCTTCCCCCATGAATTGATATCTTGAGCAATCAAAATGTTATTCATAATGAACACCTTAAAAAGAACTTACTACTTTTAATTCAGCTCTGCTGTGTGGTGTTTTCTTTAACAAAATGTTTAAATGTTTATTTATTTTTTTGAGAGAGCATGCAAGGGCATGGGAGAGGGGCAGAGGGAGATAGAATCCCAAGGAGGCCCCATGCCCAGTGTGGAGCCTGATGCAGGGCTCAATCCCACAACCCTGGGATCATGAGGGGAGCTGAAATCAAGAATCAGACACTTGGGGTGCCCGGTCATGATCTTATGGTGCGTGAGTTCGAGTCCTGTGTCAGACTCCGTGTTGACAGCTCAGAGCCTGGAGCCTGCTTTGGATTCTGTGTGTGTGTCTCTCTCTCTCTGCCTCTCCCCCAGTTGCACTCTTTCTCTCTCTGTCTCCAAAACAAAACTAAAACATTTAAAAAAAAGAGACAGAGACAGAGTCACTCACCTGGAGCAATGAAGGCGCCCTCACCCATGTTTGCTTAATAGAGGAAAATCCATGTGTACACGGAGACTTCTCCAGAATACCCCATCATCTTGTCGGATCATCCCTTGGTTTATGGGTTAGCTGGCCCCCATGATCCACAAATTGAAGTCTATGTAGAAGAATTGCATGGGAAACATGCCTGATATTCCTTTATGTTTTTTGATTCCCCAATATCCTGAGGTGTCTTACCATGTCATCTTAAAACTGATGCATCGGAAGAGATGCCCCAGCCAAATACAAATACTTTACTCCTCCCGTGTGCCCAGTGGCAGCCTGTGCTTCTGCTAAATCAATCTGCGGTAACACAAAAGACAACTTCCTATTAAGACTAGAGCCTTGAACAAGGAAATTGGACCCCGTTTCTCTCCTCTGAGTTACATACTCATAAGTAAGGCTGCTTTCCAAGGAGAAGGCATGAAACCATGCAAGTAGAAGGGACAATAATAACTACTTTCCAGTGGAGAGATTATAAAGATCAAAAGCCTCTCAAAATCTTCAAAAACTCATCCAGTAAAAACATCTAAGAAATCCAGTAGTTCTAGGTTGCTTACATAGTCCTGTTTCCCAACAAATTTTCCATCCCTAAGTCTAACAATAGACAGTTTGGCCCAGATAGACATGGGGTGGTCTGAGGACAGAATAACATGGGGAAAGAGAAACCTCTCTTCTGCTGGTGACACTAAGAAGGGGCTTCACTCTATGACCTCCCGTATTTTTTAGTTGCATTTTCTACTGACTCACCCTTTTCCCCATTGGGCACCGTGTTTCCCATTTTCCTAATGGTTTGGGGCATTCTTCTCCACGTCTTCTTCCTTTTAGTTGATTGGTGACCATGAGGAGTTCTTCACCTTGGAATGCTCAGCTGCTGGGGCTAGAGCCGGACAAAACGTGCTAAAACAGAACCCAGTCAGTACAGGGCCAAAAGTAGAACACTACAGCCACGGTTTAAGTGCATGACGCAGAGCTGGCCTATCAAAGTGTGGAAGACAGAACGTGTGAACGATGGAACCAGGATGCCCACATGCACAGTGTAGTGAACAGCATAGTGTGGTGGATTTGGGGGACATGGGAATAGTTTGGAAAGGGCTAGAACATATACTGAGTATTGGGCGCTGTGAAAGTTATGTGGAAGTCACCATGGAGTCACCAGAGACCATTATGAGTGATCCCAGGAAGATGCACTTGAGATAATTTTACTCATCTGGTCACAATGGCAGAAGCTTTCCAATCCTTTGTAGCCGCCATATTTTTTTTTTTTTTTTTGGTCACTAGGTGATTCCTTTCTCTTAGTGTGCTCTTCCTCTCTTTTACCATCTGCCTTTGGATCTTGCCTCCAAAGACCCCTTCTCCGTGAAACTTCCAAGGCTGTCCCTTCTCCCATTCCCCCTACCCCCACCAAACACATCATACCTACTTTCTGGGCTCTATTTCAGTTTATCCTTAAGACTTTTATGTACACTCTGTTGTACATATGTTTTTCTTTTTTCTTTTCCTTTCTGGTCTATCTCCCTCAATGAGGTAGGTGAGCTAGGATCTATGCACAGTGGATGTGCTGCCCTGACGTTCGAGCTCAACCTGGTAAACAGTGCCTGTAGGGTCTGCTCTCTCAGACTTGATGAAACGGTTCTGCATAGGTTTTGTAACATGGATCACTCTTGTTTTCCATTTTAAAAAGGAATAGTTTGGGGGCGCCTGGGTAGCTCAGTCAGTTAAGCATCCGACTTGGGGTCAGGTCATGATCTTGTGGCTCACGAGTTCAAGCCCTGCGTTGGGCTCTGTGCTGACAGCTCAGAGCCTAGAGCCTGCTTCGGATTCTGTGTCTCCCTCTCTCTCTGACCCTTCCCCATTCGTGCTTGCTCGCTCTCTCTCTCTCTCTCTCTCTCTCTCTCATAAATAAATGTTAAAAATTTAAAATAGTAGTTTCACTACAAAATCTTTTTGAAAATAAAAGAGTAAAAAGGATAATTTTAGTCTCTTTGATATACTTGCTTCCCAAAAATGAACACTGTCCATTTTTTGACAAATGTGCAAATTATTTAATACAGTGCCCATTGTACATGAATTAGGTGATATACACATTTTATGAAATGTTTACAAATTTAGGATCTTGTATATATAATAGTGCATTCTGCTTTAAAAATGCTGTATTTTTGAAAATTTACGATGTGATATATATTTTTATCTGAATTTTAATGGCTGAATGTTACCAGAAAATCTATTCAACTATCTTAATTTTGTTGAGGATCTACGCTTTTTTGTGATTTTTTAAAAACTATTAATAACCTTGTAGCAAACATCCTTGTGCATTCATCTTTATGTAAATCTCTTTTCTTTAGGATAAATTCCAAATAATGGAGTTGTGGTAGGTTTTAAATTGTACTGTTATTTCCCCCTTAATCTATGCAAGACTCAACTCAGCCCTACTAATAACATGCTATTTCATTTTCTCCATATTTTTAGATATGCCTGAGGAATTGAGAGAAAAACTAGTCATTTTCTTTAGAGTATTTTCTTTCATTTTAAAAACTCAAATTCAACATTTATTGAGCTTTCCAAACACTGTAGTGTTTTTATCTGCACTTTTTAAGCATCATTTATGAGTAGACAAGATTTCCAGCTTAAATAATTAGGCATGAGGATGAAATATTTAGAACTCCTCTTGGAAATAAGCATTTATATTTTCATCCATAATGATCAGTATTCACCTTAATTGCTTAATTTTCTAACAAAAAACAATAGTGCTTACATGATGGTTAGGTAACTCAAATCCATCTTAATTACCTTATTCTAGACTAGAATAGTGTCAGTTGTTAGGACCTTACATAGAAAAGCCTGTGTCTCTAAGGTGACTCTCCCCTTCCAAACTGGACATCAAGACCCCCTCCGCCCCCCCCAAGTATATAATGTCCGGCTATATTTATTCAATATCTGATACCCTTAGAGCTCTGTGCTAAATGCCAAGCATGCTTAATGCTAACATACATCCTAAATATTCATGAAAAACATGTGAGAAATATAAATGAAGTCCATTCAGTAGAACCAACTATGTAAGGAAATGATTTGGAAATTACATACATCAGATCTCAAATGAGAAAGGACAGTTCCTTGGAAATGAGTCTGCATTGCCCTGAAGAAGTGATGAGAACATTGAATGGAGTTGGCATTCCTCAAATACACATTTGCTTATTTAACTTCAAGGAGGAATCAATCTGTTTCAAATGAAGAAAGGGATTTTGTGCCCAGAATGGCAAATGGGCTTATAAGGCTAATTCTGCAGGAAACAAGGGATTTGGAATTTGTGGAGAAGATGCCATTCAAATGAAGATCATAAGCTCTAAGAAGGTGGTGTGGCCAGGCTCCTTTATGCATCCATACCTATTCAGGACCATCCCTGCAACAGTTCAGCATCTGTAAATATTTCTAGTATAAATATTTGAATCCCTTTAAAATGACCCCTCGGGGCAAAAAGTCAAAGCTTCACAGAATGTCTTCTAAGGTGAATAATTTAAGTAAATATCCAGTATTCTTGTTAAATATCGTTCAGACTTTTTTTTTTCAATCTCTTAAAGAGTAAATGGACAGAAAGCTCATGTTCAATGAATGCAAGACATGGTGATCATTCCCAACCACGAACTCCACCAAAGTCCACCCATGAAGAGAGAAATACAGTTTATCCTCCACCAGAATAAACAGGGTCAGATCTCAAAGGTATATCCAATCATTAGAAAGAAATGCAGATGGGCAGGTGTAAATCCTTCCTCTTCACAAAGCCTGTCTATAAAGACTATATTGCTTGCTCCTGAATCCTGTTTTCAAGGTTGACCTCTACCTATAAATGTTCCTCCACCTCCTCCCAGGGCACAGGTGCTTTGGGCCGGCTCAGGATACCATTGTGGCGACAAGAATAGAACGAGAAAAGCATTTGAACTTGTGGTTAATGCTGTCCATTTGCATTGCTTTTTCTAAGACTTTGATTCCTAACTCTGTGGACGTTGTTCAACAATGTCAAGAATGGAGTCCTCTCGGGGCGCCTGGGTGGCGCAGTCGGTTAAGCGTCCGACTTCAGCCAGGTCACGATCTCGCGGTCTGTGAGTTCGAGCCCCGCGTCAGGCTCTGGGCTGATGGCTCGGAGCCTGGAGCCTGTTTCCGATTCTGTGTCCCACTCTCTCTCTGCCCCTCCCCCGTTCATGCTCTATCTCTCTCTGTCCCAAAAATAAATAAACGTTGAAAAAAAAATTAAAAAAAAAAAAAAAAAGAATGGAGTCCTCTCAAGATTATGACGATATACACAGAGAAACCAGGGGCTAAGGGGTTTTGCTATCATCTCTGTCTCCCTGAACTCTTGAACCTGAGGAAAGACCTGTTCTGTGGGGCAAAAAATAACAGACAAGAGGGAGTTGCAAGTAACAAAGTGAATCAAAGCTACAGACAGATCCCTTGGGTTTCAATTATTGCCCATTGTCAATGGTCTATTCTCACATAAGCAAAAATCAGAAAACAACCAACAGAATATTGCAACGAACACAGGTGACATGGAATGAGAAACCTCAGCCAAGGAAAATACCGTAAACTTCACATAAGGAAACAGCAATCTCAGATAATTCTTCATGGTCTACAAATGACTTTTAATATACAATCTCTCAAAGGGCGTGAAGAGAAATGAAATGTCTCAAAATAATACAAAAGAACAGAGGAATGTGTAAACTAAGTTGGAAAAGCTAATGGAAAGAAATGAAAGACAAAAATAAGAATTTAAAAGTTTGGAAAAGCCATTTGGAGTGCCATAGAATAGCCTTAAACAGACTAAAATATTGCTGGAAACACAGGAGATAGGTTTAGGGAAGTCACTAAAAATAAAACAAAAGGGTAAACATGTTTACAATGAGTAAAGTGATTGCCATGTGAGAGCTAGGATAAAATGTTTACATCGTTGGCGTTCCTCGAGAGCAGAACAGAAGGAAGATTCATTTCAAAGCTGTGACACAAGAGACATTTCTTGAGATAAAGCAACACTGAAATCTAGTGTCCAAAACTTGTTTTTGGGAAAAGCTGCTGTACCATGAATGTCTTATCAAAACCTAGCCTACTGATGTTGCCAAGTGGGAAAAACAAAGAGATAATCAGAAAAAGAAACCCAATAGAACATGGAGGAAAGACATTTTCAATATCTTCATACAGATGCTCAGTGTCAGAATGTAACAGAACAATGGTTAAAGTCAGAAAGAGTACGTTCTTCAGAATTTTCCATGGACTGTAAGGACATGTGGCAGCAACTGTGACTCACTGAAAACCTTCAACTGCACGATGAGACCCTTGAAACGATGTGAAAAGAATTGTGAAGTTGAGAAGTCCTGATCAAAAGGAGGGCTGGTGTGCATGGAATCCCTTCCAAGATAGTTCCAAGATAAAATGGTAGAAGGGATTTTGAAAACCGAGCTGAACTGTTATAAAACTTGCCATTTCCAAAATGACAAGGGAACTGACAAAACTGGAAAGTCCAAGAAGAGAGAAAGTGCTGGAAATGTATTTCTAGCAAGACCTTCGCCTTTCATATCGGAGAGTCCGTGGATTACCCCTAAAGCAAAACATATATACATTTTAACAAAAATAGAAGACCTCCAATTTTTTAAAGACTTTTCTTTTTTGACGAGAGGACCTTTTATGAAGAGCTATCTTCTTGAATATCCATTATTTTTCTAATTTTAACGTTTATTTATTTTTCAGACAGTGAGACCGAGTGCAGGCAGGGGAGGGGCAGAGAAAGGGAGACAGAATCGGAAACAGGCTCCAGGCATCAGCCCAGAGCCTGACACGGGGCTCGAACTCAGGAACCATGAGATCATGACCTGAGCCGAAGTCGAACCCTCACCCAAGTAAGCCACCCAGGTGCCCCGAATATGTTATGTTTTCAGCTTAATTCCATTTATTTTCTTTTGATATAAATCAAATCTTTAAGAATATGGCACACATCATTTTTAAAAAACAATTCTATGCATTTAATTATTACATTTGCTTATTTAAATGTTTTCAGAGATGCCCAGGATGATATTGACTAACCATAAACTATGCTTATCTTAGGTGACTTTTGAGGAATCTTCTTTTTGCGATTCTGTATTATCTGAATTTATTATTTAACTAAAATAGTTTCTTGGGGGAAAAACCCGGAAAGTGCATTTGTGAGGGGGGAAAAGGTAATTATTGAAGACCAAATCCAACCACACCTTCACAGTTTGGGTGACCTCTGCCTAAATACCTTCCTAATGAGAATGAAGAGGGTGAATATAGATGTGCTTAAGGTCCTTGCACGCCTCTTCAGACCTTCCTAGACCCTCCTGTTTCGTCACTTTGACAGAAAAGAAGCTGTTGGATTTTTTTCCCCCCTCTCTTCTCCATGCAGAATCAGGGACCGTAAAGTCCTATGTTTAGGACATGAAACCGAATCCTTGTGCCCCTTTATCTTAAAAGATAAGCTGCTGTAAATTTAACAACATGAATACACGCATGTTGTCTTAGCTTCTCCGAGTTCCAAAGCTCCAAATACCATGTGTTCATCCAACACAGATAACGTTGGTTTTAAAAATCATCCTGTTATGACCTGCTTTACTGCCCTGAGCACACCTCGTTTGCTCAGTCACACTGAGGTCTGCTTCCTCTTCTGCCTCTCTCTGGGATCCCTGCCATCATTTTGACAACGTCTGTCTTTATTAAGGAAAAACCAAAGCAGTCCATCGTAATTGTCTTGGTTGCATATGGAGAACTATGGCCTAACTCCCAGAAAACAACAGCTTTTGAGATCATCTGCTTAATGAGAGTTGAGTTTTAACCTCTGAGACCAGTCTGATCACAGATGTCACTGATAGGTAACATGACAGAGGTGCTAATGATTACTACAATGGCCATGATATTGCAATATATAAATGTATCAAATTAACATGGTATATACCTTAAATTTGCATGTCAAATACATTTCAATTTAAAAGGGGGAGGGGGAGGAATCCAAAGATCTAAGTAAATAAGGGCAGATCCCTGGGTCCATGAAGTTTGGATTCTTGCCCGCACCACTCAACTAGAAGCCAACTCTTTGTACCAGCCTTACCCTTTGAGAATTAACTTGTTCTCTATCCTGCTTTATACTGCCCATCTCTGGAGGTTGGCATGATGGGAAGCAAAGGGAATCCATTCAAAACCAAGCAGATCTGAATAGGAATCCCCTTCTCTTTCCAAGTATGAATATAGATTCTTAGGAATATTAAACTGTATTTTTCTAACTGTTCCTTTTCTCCAATCTTTTCCTATCTCCACCCCATTATTGAAAGAGAATATCACATATTTTGATGGATCTTTTTAATTCACTTGGCTTGCTTTTTTATTGATAGGTAAAATTAACCTGAAATTTATGTATATTTATTCAGTCCACCTATATGGGTGTTCATCAAGGTAAAATGAATGTCCTATAAATTAATTAAATCCAAGCCAAAGCTGTGTGTTTTCCTTTGACATGGGCATTTTAAGGGGCTGTGATTGATACATCATTAAAAGAATTAGGTTTGAGGTTAAATTAGTTATTGAACTACCTCCACGCTGATGCTTTCCATTGTGTGTGAGATTGGACAGGCCGACCTACCATTCTGCGTAAAGCCGGCCATCACACCAATGCTGTTCAACGTGGAGAAGTTAGAGAATGGTACTCCTGGAAAGCGATTCGACGATGTTGCGGATAAAATGTGCATTTTTATGAAACAGTAAATTTTAGAATAGTAAATTCCTTTCTCCGCACAAAAGGAATCGCCTGAGCAGCTTTTATAAACATATGGCCCCAATAACTGCACATCCAAGAAGTAAAATCTTGAGTCTTGCTTTCTGCATGCTCAGATCTGCATCATGAGGCCATCTTGGATTGATGTGAATGAGGGAGATTCAAAGGAAGTCTTATTACTAGAAAGTCTTATTTAAATGAGCGTCTGGCACCGTTTTGAAGAAGCTGATCTCGAAATGCAATTTCGTTCAGGGACACTACTGCAACTTAGATTTAAGTACTTATTAATAAAGGTAGCTACAAGTGACAATACTGCACACAAAGAGCCTGCTTAGTAAGAGAGCGTGGGAGGCTCAAACACCGCTTGCCCTACTTCATGAATCAGTGGTGTCTCTGTAAACATTCAATTGATTTATCAGTCTTATCTCGCTTTGTATATTTTCAGTTAGGTAAATGCATCATGTACATGACGATTAAATATGGTTTATGGCAAAACAAATATTTTGATGCATGCCTCCTAGATTGCAGGCATCACTCTAGGTGATGATGAGCAAATATATAGGGTCTCTGCCTCCATCAATTTTTTACTCTGTTGTGTGTGTATGTGAAGAAAATTCTACCATAGATAAGCAAACAAATCAATGAACAAGGCTATTTTAGGTATGCTAAGCACAGTTAAACAAAATTAAACTGGATGACAGAAGCTAAGTTCGGTGTGGGCTTCATTAAGATCAACAGCTCAGGGCCTCTGGGTTGCACAGTCGGTTAATCAGGCGACTTCAGCTCAGGTTATGATCTCACGGTTTGTGGGTTCGAGCCCCGTGTTGGGCTCTGTGCTGACAGCTCAGAGCCTGGAGCCTGCTTCAGATTCTGCGTCTCCCACTCTCTCTATGCCCCTCTCTCGCACATGCTCTATTTCTCTACATCTCCCAAAAATGAATAAACGTTAAAAAAAATTTTTTTAAACATCAACAGCTCATTGAAGGTTGTATCTGACATCCTGTATTAAGCAAGGTGCACAATGGGAAAAAGGGAGAGCCATGAACTTCAGCTGATGGACAGAGCTCTTGGGAGACCGATCTATCTTCCACTTTCAACCAATGAGTTTGGGTAAAAGTAGCCCTTACAACCAATCCCAGGAATGGATCCTCATTTGCTCAAGTTGGGGAGTACCATCTTCATGCTCAAAACTGACTGAATTAGAAATAGGATATGGTCAGATCGTAGTCCATAGGACCATTGGAAATATTTTCTGGGGCTTTCTCTCTCTTTCTTGTCCTTGATAACATGCTGTAAGTATGTATGGCTGGAAATGGTGAGTGATATTTCTACCTGGCTAATGTACAAACAGCAGTGTAGAGAGAAAAAGAGGTATTGGATGTTTGATGACTTTATTTGGTGCTTTCTCAGAAGCTAATCCCATATCTGGATGCTAAATACATTGCCTTTATTTAACCAGTCTGAAGGGGGTTTTCTGCCACTTGAATATATTCCTGATTAATATGGTACCTTTTCTTTGGTCTCTCATTGTCTCCTTTCCTAGATTTTAACCACAGTCTCCTAACTGACCTGACACCTGTCCTTCTGAATCCATTTTCCTAACCATAGCCAAAGGAAAGCTTTAAGTCATAAATACAATGATGGTACCTCTTTGCTTAATTAAACCTTCTTAATGGCTCACCCATGCCTTCAACAAAATTTCCAAATATCTTAACATGAATGTGTTATCACCCTTCTGCCTTTTAATTGTCCTATTACCTTAGGTAAGTTTCTCAATTTCTCTGTCCTCATCTATTAACTAGGAAAATTAGTGGGTCCCATCCCGTAAGCTTTGACATGAATTGAAATTTGTGCAGTGCATTGAGCAGGGTGGCACCTACCGGTTCTCCACATTTCTCAACCTCCCTCTTATTTGGGAGTGGTCATGGAACTACTTCTAATGACCTGTAGGAGACAGTGACCTGTGTTCTCACTAGAGAGAGGCACTTGAGGGCAGAAGTGACTTTCTGCAATCTCTCTCCTTCTGCTATGTTGACCCCAGCAGCCACGTATTGTTGACAGTTTCCCCATATGATGGCGGTATTGAGTCACTGCTGTAGAGCTCCTTGATCTGTAGTGCACTTCCAGAGCAGAAAAAAACCCTTATAGGGATGCCTGGGTGGCTCAGTCAGTTAAGTGTCCGACTTTAGCTCAGGTCATCATCTTACAGTTTGTGAGTTCAAGCCCTGCATTGGACTCTCTGCTGATAGCACAGAGCCTGCTTCAGATTCTCTGTACCCTCCTCTCTCTCTCTGCCCCTCCCCCACTCACTGACACTCTCTATCTCTCAAAACTAAGCATTAAAAAAAATTTAGAGGCGCCTGGGTGGCTAACCCACTTGCATTCTGCCTCTGTCTCTCTCTCAAAAAAAAAAAAAAATATATATATATATATATAAATTTTTTTTTAATTTTTAAAATTGTTCCATGTTTGCTTATTTTTTGAGAGAGAGTGCAAGCTGGGGAGGGGCAGAAAGAGAGGGAGACACAGAATCTGAAGCAGGTCCCAGGCTCTGAGCTGTCAGCACAAATGGGGCTCGAACTCACAAACCAACTAGTCATGGGGCTCGAACTCACAAACCACTAGTTCCTGACCTGAGCTGAAGTCACATGCTTAACCGGTTCAGCCACCCAGGTGCCCCTAAAAAAATTTTTTTAAGAAGAACCCTTATATACATGTGAAACAGCCCATATATGCATATCATATATATATAACATATAGAAATATATATAAATATTAATATAAATATTCAAATATAAAAAATATATAAATATAAATAATATGTAAATATATTAATATATACAAAAATATATAAATATACATGTATAATTTATATAAATATATATTTATATATGTAAAGACTCTAAGATATGAGGACCTGCTTGTTATTGCATTATTACCTGTCCTAGCCTGACTCAAGCAAAAAATTCCTGACACATCAGAAGCCCTTATCTAATTGTTAGCTGTCATAGCTGGCCCTTTCTGGCTTTCCTCTTACAAGAACAAGCCTCAGGAAAGCCTGAAGCCTGAATCTGCCAAGAGATGCTGGCTTGGGCAAGGAGTGTTCACTGCTGTTCTGCCCCGGTTGTTTCCACCTTACGTTCAAGCCGATAGATAAGAAAGCCCCCAGTCAGAGTCCACACTCAGCCTGAGTCAGTGTTATAATCTCCTAGGAAGTCTTTGAGCCCAAGGTCATGTTACTTCCTTTGAAAAGATCCCATGTGGTGATGACTTTAGCTTTGCATGGTTGCCTCTGAACAGATCTGTTTCCATATGCTTTGTCACGAGCGTAAGTCGATGCTCTCAGGCATGTCTGTTGGTGTTGGAAGAGAGGAAAGACTTTTCCTCTATCCTCGTAGGTTCCATAGCTGGGTCTTTGGGGGAAAAAAAATCTAACAGGCAGATTAACGGGAGAAATGGTATGCATATGTATTAATGTTTAATATTCTGTTCCCTGGGACATCTTAGGGGAAAAGGTGAATCCCCTAAAAAGGCAGTGAGATTTGAGAGCTTATACATCATCTTAAGGGAAGGGGAAAACATGTGGGTCTTTAGGGGAGAGTAAATGATTTTAGGAAAGATGACTGAGTCCTTAGAAGAACAGATGGAGGTGTGACCGTTTGTGACAGAGTCTGGGTGTGGAGTCAACCTCTAGTCTCATCTCCTGTGACAAGACTCAGTCCTCCCCAGGGAGGGCAGTGATGGTGGTCAAGTTCCTTTTGGAGAATGTCTTGAGACAGAAGAGGAAAATTCTGAGAAAGCCTCTCCCGGCATCTGCTGTGTTTCAAGTGTCTACAGTTCATAGCCAACGTCCCAACACAGTTCATTTTGGGGTGGCATGTTCTCAGCTCCTTCTGCATCCATCCATCCCTGTGCTGGTGCGATACTGATATCCCCATTCTGCCTCCTCCTTCTCCTTTCCTGAACACCATACTTGCAGATAGAGTGAGTTCTGGTTACCAATGTGCCATATTACCCTGCTTCTCAAGAGTTCATGCATGATGTTTCCCCGGACAGGGGTGCATCGGCCAACACGAGACCTCCTGTTCCCCTTCTTCTTCCTAATAGTCCTGTTCATCCTGCAGTCGTGCCTTAGATATCGCTTCATTGCCTGTAATTAGTGCAGGCCCTCTCTCTGTGTGCATTGCCAGGAAGCTTCCTGCACTTACCCGTTGTACCATCATCCATTTTATTGTAGCTACTGGATCACCTCTCTCTGCAGCCTACTGGCCTGTAGACCCCTCAGGACCCCTTCAAGGAATGAGTCATGATCATAATCTGGGTGCCTGGTTTTCCATAAACATTTGACGAATAGATGAATACATAATGACCTACTATGCATCACCTTGAAGAAACACAAATACTTATTTCTCCAAAGGAACTCATGTTCCAGTGTTCTTGCTTTTCTTTTCTCTTTTTCTTTTTCCTACACTCTGTTGACTTGTAGAAAAAAGCCTAAGAAAACAGGAAAAGGTAAAAGAAATATTGAAACTTAGCTGTCTTTTGTTTCCCTTTAATTACAGTATCTATAACAACTAAAGACCATATAAAGGTCCAAAGAATAGAAAAACAATTAGCAAATTCATTAACTGTTTGCTTATGCTTTCAGTCCTAAGGATAATTAGTTGTCTCATACTTCTGCTTGGATTAATGTCTTCGGCATGGAAGCAGCCTCTATTTCATGAGCATTTTTGCAAAATATAACAGAGTGGCAAGCCTTCTGAATGAATTAATACAATGAATGACATTGTGCACCAAGCAGTGTCTTTATTGCTGCAGCTAAATTTGAGTTTGGGGGTAGAAATAGAAATGCATGGATTTGCCAGTGTTTGAATTTCTGCAGAGTTCGTTTGAAGTGTCAAATTTCATCAAGGGAGGGAGAGATCTTACATAATGGTAGCAGAAACTCTTTGTCATGTAGACGTTTTCAATTATTTACATGGCCTGATAATGTTTGAGAAACTTAGTGATAATTACTGGCTGATCCAAATTTATATTTGAGGATCCATTGAGGCAAATTATTAATTCATTAAGTAGCTATTTGTCTTTGCCTGTATTCCATGCAGGACTCTATTCTAGGAGCTTTGGAATAAAAACTGGAAGAGGACGGTACAATTCATGTGCAAAAGCAAACACACAAATACGACTCAAGTGAAAGTATGCAGCACTGATTTACAATAAATGGTAAACTACTGGATTTTCGAGGAGAAAGGTGTCTGCAGATAGGAAAATGAGGGGCATCTTTGTCAAGGAAGTGGCATTTGGCTTGATCTCTAGAAAACAGAGGGATATTTAGATACGGAAACATTCATGTTTTGGAGGGAGCAGGAATCAGTCTGATTGATTCCCAAGCTGAAGTTATTTCTAAAGGAGCCTCTTGAAAAGAGAGAGAATGGGGACGTGCCCTCATGGCCAAGTTCCTTCAAAATCCGTGTCCTGTATTTGACCAGATAGTATCAATTTTAACACTAAGGCTCAGTTCCTCAGGAAATAACTGTTTTTCTTCACAATGCCTGTCCTCTGAGTTTGAATTCATTCATACTTTGTCTCAGCACCATAAGACTTCCTTTCAAATAAAATCATTTAGCGATAGCAGGTGTCTGCGATCCTGCCGATCCTTGATATACTTCCCAGAACATACGTCTTAGCAACAAAGTACGACTGTGAACAGTTTCTGAACAGTTTAAGAAATAAGCCATTGGGATCACCAAATGCTAAGCAGCTTCATTCCAGAAGACTCTAGGGCTGGTGACAATGCCATCCATTCCTATAAACTTTGAAATGAAATGCAGTTGTTCAGATATAAACCTGGATCACTTATTTGGAACATGGGCCTTAAAATACCATTGGGATTGAGGAGGGACCAATATCCCCACTCACCAAGCCTAGTTCATCTGAATGGGACTACAAATGAGGCAAGTTGTATGTTAGTCTCTGCCTGAATTATACATAAGGACAGTGCTTTGTGGCAAGCGGGCATCGTTGCCTTTGTCTGTTAGGGGCCCTTTTAAAAATGGCAAGTAGGAGAGACCTCACTTGAAGACACCACATTATAGTAACAGCTGATTATGTAATGAGCCGTTGTTTGAACTATCCAGAAAAGGACAGAATGGGACACAATAATCCACCTTCTGAATCTCATGGAACATGGTGTATTTATATAGCCAATACCCAGGGCATTCTGCGGGTTGTTTCCCAGGAAAGGAGTTCTTTTTTTTTTTTTAATTTTTAAAAATATTCACTTATTTTCAGGGGAGTGCAAGTGGGGGGAAGGGCAGAGAGCGAGAGGGACTGAAGATCCAAGCGGCTGGTACACTGATAGGCTGACAGCCGCGAGGCTGATGTGGGGCTTGAACTCACAAACCATGAGATCATGACCTGAACCAAAGTCAGACGTTCAGCTGACTGAGCCACCCAGGCACCCCCCCACAGGAGAGCAGTTCTGTCATACAGTGTGAACTAAGAGCAACATGACCGTCCTCATGATGGTGTACCAATAGTGTTTGAGGCACAGGACAATAGAGAAAATACAAGTTTTCGTTAGAGCAAAAAGTAGTGTCTCCAGCACAGGCTAACAAAGCACCAACTTCTACACTTAGCGTCAATTTCTCTTCTCTCTTTTGTAAACTTGAGTCTTCCTGATAGGGGCCAGGGAATGGGATCCCTGTGATTTTAATATAACAAAATGCCTCCACTTTGGTGATGACTGATACAATATATTATCACAACAAAGGTAGCTATCACTGTGTCATAGACCATGCTGAATTTCAAAGGCAAACTAATCTTCTGTTTCCTTGTTACCTATGACTTCCTGACCCCAGGATGGCCAATCGCTGACATCCAAGAACAACAGACGCCTATTTTAATGATATGCCCATTAAATGAGTTGTTTTTCTCTAGCTTCATTAAAGAAAAGCCAAGGAATGAGAGAGCATGCATGGAAATAGAAAATTAGGTAGAAAACCTTGGTAAGCTGTATGACGATGTCTATTAAATTCACAAAGATCAGAAGACATTTTTTTTTTTTTTACTTAGGTTTCAGGAAAATGTTCAAAAGTGATAATTTGGTACTATATTCTTTACATTTAAGGAAATGCAACATGGTTTTCCAAACACAGTCATTTTTCTCATGGTCTGTTTGATTTAGGAACAAGTCGAGTGTTTTTAGAATCAGAAGGACATTATCACTTTTGTCATCTAATGCCAGATAGTCTATTTAATATTTTTCACCTTTCATCTTCTATAAAATGGTGCACAAGAAATAAGTGTCCTATTTACTTAATGAGATTTTTGTGCAAAGATTAAATTACAAAATTATAAAATCGTGTCTCAGCTAATTCATACAGAGATTTTATGCACAAAATTTCAATCACTTGGCAACCTACTGCCTGGGACTTTTTAAGCAAGGAATCAGTGGTATTTGTTAATCATTAATGATTTGCAGAATGTGACATTTCTGATTGGAAACATGGAGTCAGAAGGAAAAGTACTTTCCCATATGTGCAGAGGAAAAGGCCCCTGAAAGTATGCAGTTCTAAGGTACCCATATAGCGAATCATACGAACAAGGATGCTTTCAAGAATGTAAAAGGATTCTCTTTAAAATAGTGTTGGACAACAGGCCTAAACCAGGAAGTGTGGTTTTGTCCAAATACCCATTTTTTGCCTGAAGAAACTCTCATCCAGATAAGTGAGATAAAGGCTATTCAAAATCTATCCCCAAGGTTAAACTGTTAGCAGCAACTTTGGAACTCTAATATATGTGCCCCAGCGTTAACTAAAGCACGTCCTACACTTTGAAAATGTGATGTTGTTCCATGACGTGTAGAATATGACTTCTTTCAACTCTAGTTAATCTCTTTCTTTCTTACTGTGATGTTTTAGAAATAAAAGTGCTTGATTACCTTGATAACAGGGACCAGGAATGCATTGTGTTGAATTAGCAGTCAAAAACATGCTCTATCCCTTCAAAAAAAGTACCATGCCAAGATAGTTTTACTGGTTGAATCTCAGTGAAATTTCAGTAAAGAGAATACTCTTACCTTTTGTGAACTCTTTCAAAAATATGACAGGAACGAAAACTTGCCAACTCACTTGATGGTACTGGTAGGGCTTTGATCCAAAATTAATCTATATATAATTTGTGTGCCTGAAATATTTCTTCATAATTCAAATGAGAATATTGTAAAATATTGTGCAACCATAAATGAATATAGATTAATGGTAGCTGTTCCTGGGGCAAGAGGATGGCTCAGTTGGTTGAGCGTTGGGCTCTTGATTTTGGCTCAGGTCGTGATCTTGCTTATAAGATCGATCTCTGTACTGACAGCATGGAGCCAGTTTGGGATTCTCTCTGTCCCTCCCCCTCTCATGCGCTCTCTCTCTCTCTCTCTCTCTCTCTCTCTCTCTCTGAAAATAAATAAATAACAAATACTATCTGTTCCAGTCTTCAGGAGGAACTTTCAGCACCATACAATGTTAGCATTTACCCATAATTATAAAGATTTATGGGTGTCACTATAAGAAATTTGTCCCAAATAACTCTTTTTTTTTTTTAAATTTTTTTTTTTTTTTTAACGTTTATTTATTTTTGGGACAGAGAGAGACAGCGCATGAACGGGGGAGGGGCAGAGAGAGAGGGAGACACAGAATCGGAAACAGGCTCCAGGCTCTGAGCCATCAGCCCAGAGCCTGACGCGGGGCTCGAACTCACGGACCGCGAGATCGTGACCTGGCTGAAGTCGGACGCTTAACCGACTGCGCCACCCAGGCGCCCCCCAAATAACTCTTTAAACAAACCTGGGAGGGTACAATTTATCAGACACATCTCATGGGGGAATTCTGCAGATATTTGGAAAATGGCATAATAGACACAAAGACTCCAAGCACAAATGATGGGAGCATATAGTTAATGTGTTGACAGAACAGCATGGGGGATATAGTGGCTGAAACAGAATGCACAAAATGAGCAGCTAGAGATTAGAACAGAAATGTGTCAGGATCCCATGAGAAGTAGGGCTTTCTAGGCCATTATAAGAAATTTAAATTTACTTTGAGTGCGATGGGAAACCATTCAAGGAACTTGAGAAGTGACATAATCTGTATCTACATTTTATTTTATTTTATTTTATATTGATTTTATTTTATTTTATATTGATTTTATTTTATTTTATATTGATTTTATTTTATATTTATTTATTTATTTATTTATTTATTTATTTATTTATATTTTAGAGAGAAAGAGCCGGGAGAGGGGCAGAGAGAGAGAATCCCAGGCAGGCTCTCTGCTTAGAATGGAGTCTGACATGGGCCACAATCAAGAGTCGGATGCTTAACTGACCAAGCCCCCCAGGTGCCCCATGATCTACATTTTAAAAGAATTAACCTGGTTCCTCAGTTGAAAGTAGACGGTACCGGGGCCCCTGGGTGGCTCAGCTGGTTAAGCATCCAACTTTGGCTCCAGTCATGATCTTGTCTGTGAGTTTGAGCCCCGCATCGGGCTCTGTGTGGACAGCTCAGAGCCTGGATCCTGCTTCAGATTCTGTTTCCCTTTCTGTCTCTCTTTCTCTGCCCCTCCCCTGTGCACACTCTGTCCCCCTCTCTCTCAAAAAAAATCAACATTAAAAAAAATTTTTAGAAAGGAAAATAGACTGTAGGGTGACAGGTCCATATAGGGATGCATGTTAGGGAGCTGACTGCAGTAAACCTACAGAAGATGCGTTGGAGGCTAGGACCAGGTTTGGGTGGAGAAGGTGGTGAGAACTGGTCAGATTCTAGGTATGTTTTGACCTTGGCTGAAGAATGCATGAGGAAGAATGAAGATAAGGATGATTTTCACATTCATTGTAGCTTGGGAGTAGATAGAACATTGGCTTTTTCAGGATATTTTAAATTCTATTTCAAAGGCATAATGGATAAACTTCTCCCTTCTCTCTGGCTTATAACCCTTACTGAGAACTTCAGGGAGTAGCTAATTTTCTCCAACACCCTGAATTTTTCCTTTTAGCAGCCCTAAGCCTTGAGGGGCACAGAGTCTGAGTCCCAGGAAATAATTGGTTGGGGCTGAACTAGTATTTCAAAACTACATATTAACGCTAACCAGCTTCTGAGACCAGGGTACAGTTCTCATGTTCTTCTACCTTTAAATTTTTTTAATGTTTATTTATTTTTGAGACAGAGAGAGACACAGCATGAGCGGAGGAAGGGCAGAGAGAGAGAAGGAGACACAGAATCCAAAGCAGGGTCCAGTCTCTGAGCTGTCAGCATGGAACCTGATGCAGTGCTCAAACTCTCAGACTGTGCGATCATGACCTGAGCCAAAGTCGGGTGCTTAACCGACTGAGCCACCCAGGCGCCCCTCTCCTACCTTTAAACTGTCTCAGCACACCCGACATTTAAGATGTGTGAATTGTGGCATACCGCTTCTTGATAGAATAGCCTATCATGGATGGCAAAATAAATTTAGAAATTATTCACACGGGCTTTCAAAAGAATAATATGTATTGGTGTTTATAACTTGCATTTAGGTGGAGGGCAGTTTTCAGGGCTGGCTTAACCGGAAGCCCCTGTTCCATTTTTGCTGTGATATCTTTGGCTTTGGCTGTCTGTGGGGGTTGGCTTCATATTCAGGCAGCTCCCCCTTATGGTGCCAAAATGGCGAAAGCATTTCAGCCATCACACCAAACACCACTGTGTGATAGGAGAGAGGATGTTCTCCTGTCTGAGCACGATCAGCTAGCATCCCAGAATTAGCTCTGATTGGACCATTCGTGTCACATGCCCACCATGGGCTGATTAGTTCAACCTGAGCCACACCACAGCAGCAGCAGCAGCAGGGGCAGGATGGCATTCGTGGTCCATCGGCAGGAGCAGGATGGCATTCATGGTCCATCGGGATGTATGAGCTCTGTGGATAAGAGGTAGATACTGAAATAAAAATATGGGTGATCTTAACAAGGAGCCTTGAATGGATATTCATGGGCAACCTATATGCCCTCTAAGTCATTTTGTCAATATGTATTTGTCAGACACATGTACTATATGGCTGCTTTCATTTTTAAACAATCACAAGTGCACATAGCTGTTTATTTACCAATCTGCTTTAGCTGTGTGGTAGGCAGCATCTAAGATGGTCTCAAATGATCCGTGCCTCATGATATGCAGACCTCCATGTTGTCCCCTCCCTTCACGGTTGGCTGAATCAAGCAACTTTGTCTAATAAATAGAGTACAGCAAAATAATGGGATGCCCCTTCTGAGACGAGAATTCCATCCTGGGCTTCATCTCTCCTTTGCTTGCTCTGAGGAAGCCCTCTGCAATCTTTGGAGCTGTCCTGTGGAGAAGATCACCTGTAAAGAAATGCCATCTCTGGCCAACAGCCACTGAGGACCTAATGCCTGCCTGGAAGTGGGTACTTCCACTGTCAAATCTTCAGATGAGACTCCAGCCCCAACTGACGTTGAATCGTAACCTTGTAAGAATTCCGAAGCCAGGGGACCTAGTTAAGCTGCTTCTAGATTTCTAGCCCACAGAATGTATAACCTCCATTATTGCTTATTTTAAGTTGCCAAAATTTGGATCCGTTTTTATGCACCATTAGACAAATAATCGTTCCAATGTCTCAAAATTGGAAACCAGTGAAATTTTCAACAGCAAGGGCTTGGCCAACCAAAGGATAGTATTCCATGTTGAGGAAGTGGAGTTAGACTACTTGAGTGAGAATACCACTCACTTTGTTCCTGTATCGACTACTGTACCAGGAACCTTAACCCTCTCTCTGACCCTCTGTTCTCTGTAAATAATAGCAAGCATTTCATAAAGTTATCAGGAATGCTAAAGGACATGATCCATCACTGAACAAAGTGCCTGGCAGAAAGCAAACCATCAAGAGAAGAAAAAGAATTTTTTTTTCTTCAATGACTGTGTACCTGTCATAAAGCATGAACCTGAAGAATATGTATGGATGTGGGAAATGTTTGCAACATATTAAGTGCAAATTCCGGTTAGAAAACTATGATGATGCATAGATACGAAGTCTACGCATTGTGTGTTAAAACGTAAATTGTCTAAAATTGATCACGATGATTATGGCTAACTCTGTGAATACACTAAAAACTGGCAAAGGTACACTACGTGGGTGAATTGTATGGTATGTGAATTAGAGCTCAATAAAGCTGTTAAAAATGTAAACAGTGTGTTTCTTGATGTTGTAGACTTTTGTTTGCCTCATTAAACATTTTCAGTGTTCTCTACTGTGACCATTTTTGTAAAGAATCAGTGTCTTTTATTAAAAACCTAATAATGACTCCAGTTAAATACCTGCAGGAAACAGCTATATGAGAGCTATCCTTGTCAATCTTCCATCATTGGCATTTATCTCTAAGTAGACACATTTAATGTGTATTTATCATTCTTGTGAACTAAACAGAAACAATTTTTTTTTTACTTCATTTCTATTATCCTATTAAGGCCAAAACTTTATAGATAGGTATATGCAAATCTTATGGTCATGGTGAGTATTCTATCATTTGGGAGGACAAATCAAGCATTGGAAATAATTCTTCAATAAATTTTCTTTAAAACTTTGCTTACAACATAGCCTGAAATACTGAGACAGAACTGTTTCAAAAAATAAAACAAAGGCAAAGGATATGGGGCCAGCATTACAGTGATAATTGATTGACTATCTATCCAGTATTGTGCTAAGCATTCTGCATTGATTGTTTCCTGGAACGCCCCAGTCAGTCTTGTGAGGCTGTTTGTAAATCAGTCTTGTGAGGTCTAGGAGGTGGTGCTGTTTGTAAATCGTTCCCAAGGATCCTCACCTCCTATTTGTGGCTTTGTGTGACTCCTTCCTCTTGTGTGTGTGCAGGGGACCTAATGACTAGTGGTTTGTTTTTTTTTTTTTTTAGTGTTTATTTTTGGAAGAGAGACAGAGTGTGAGTAGAGGGAGGGCAGAGAGAGAAGGAGACACAGAATCCGAAGCAGGCTCCAGGCTCTGAGCTGTCAGCACAGAGCCCGACGTGGGGCTCGAACCCTCGGACCGTGAGATCATGACCTGAGCTGAAGTCGGACGCTTAACTGACTGAGCCACCCAGGCACCCCACCTAGTGGCTTGTTTCTAATGCAAAAAATACTGCAAAGTAATGAGATGTCAGTTCTGGGATTAGGTCATAAAAGTATGTGATGTCCCTGTTGGTAGTACACTACCTCTATGGCCTTCTTGACTTGAGAACTTTGATAATCCAGGTTGACGTGTTTGGGAAGTTTATGACAGAAGGCATCAGGGGAAACCTCTAGCCACTACTCACAAAGGAACTGAGGCCCTCCGTCCAACAAAGTGTGAAGAAGTGAATCCTGCCAGTGACCACTTTCACTGGGAAGCATGTCTGTCCCCGCTCGAGCCTTCAGATGATTATGGTCAGAAGACCTAGCTAGGCTGTGCCAAGACTCCAGACCACAGAAACGGGGAGACAACACGTGTGAGTTGATTTAAGCTGCTACATTTTGGGATACTTTGTCATGAAATAATAAAGAATGACGTTCTGTTATTGGACTTTCCAAATGGGAAACACGTTGGGACAACAACCAAAAAATATCTGTTTTCAGATAAGGAAGATAATTCCTCACGTTAGAAGGTATTCCAGCCAGGCAGAAAGTAGATTGCAATGAATTTTAATATTTTGGTAACTTTGTCGTTGATAGTTTGTTTATACACATGTGGTTGATAGGAACTGAGTTTTACGTTCTGTCGTGCCCTTTTGAAAGCAAAATTACTTTGTGTTTTTTCTTTTCTGATGTTTATTTATTTTTGAGAGAGAGAGCGAGAGAGCGAGCACATGAGCAGGGGAAGGGGCAGAGAGGGGGGAGACACAGAATCTAAAGCAGGCTCCAGGCTCCGAGCTGTCAGCACAGAGCCCGATGCGGGGCTCGAACTCACAAACCCTGAGATTATGACCTGAGCCGAAGTCGGACGCTTAACCGACTGAGCCACCCAGATGCTCCAGACTTACTTTCTGACAAAACATCTCAAGGCACGCATTTGTGACAGAACCCTAGCCCTAGGATGCCACCCCTGCCTCATCGCCACCTCCATGTTATATTCTGTAGAACAGCCTACAACTCCTGGTTTCTTACAACACAGCTTTTTGCTCCGTAATGCTAACCACGTCCTCCTGAGTCCTCAGGAATCCTGGACATAATCTGAGACGTGCGTACAGACTCATTTATATACACACTGTACAACAAGTCTGTTTTTGCTCTCTGAGTAGATCCTTCATATGGTGTTGGTAACGATGTCTCCTTTTGGGTCCTGGCAGGGTCCCATGTGAGCATCTCCCATAATGCCAGAAGGTGAACAGCCAGTTAACCGCAGCTGCACCCTGAATGCGCTGGGTGGTTAGCTGCTTTCATGTCACTTCACCCACGGCAGCACCATGGAGACATATGGAATGGTTTCTGGGAAAATTGTGTGACTCTGACTTAATTCCTCAAAGAGTGAAGTTGGACCTGAACTTCGTTCTTGTTCAAGAAACATAGTTTTTTGGTCATAAGCTTACCCTCCCTCTAAATATTTTTATTCTCTGGGACTCACTGTTTCTTCCTGCTCATTCCACTATGCATGCAGGGCTACATAAAATAGAATACGGTTTACACATTTCTTTTTCCACACAACTTCTGTTGTGCAAATCTCTGAGGCCGGTATACATGTATTATTCCCATACGCTTTACAAGAGAGGAAATAATTCCAAGTTTCCAGAGAGCTGGTCTGTGTCACTTACATGGATATGGAGGAGAAGACCCAGTATTGTGACCTTAATCTGCGTGTTCTTCCCAGGATATCACCCCGTCTCCACCATCTGCCTTGGATGTTATGCAATAAAGCAATGATACTCAGCAGAAGGGGCAGACATGGTACAATTCAGAGAAGCAGAACACTTCCATTTAAAAAAAAATTTTTTTAATGTTTATTTTTGAGAGAGAGAGACAGAGTGCGAACAGGGAAGGAGAGGAGAGAGAGGGAGACACAGAGTCCAAAGCAGGCTCCAGGCTCTGAGCTGTCAGCACAGAGCCCAACACAGGGCTCAAACTCGTGAACTGGGAGATCATGACCTGAGCCGAATCTGGACACTTAACTGACTGAGCGACCCAGGTGCCCTAGAATACTTCCATTTCTTAGTAAAACTCCTCGCGGGCAATGCCTGTCTCAGAACTTGAGCCACAAAAATCTGTACAAGCCATTTTTTTTTTTTTTTTGCTGCTTGTTTCATTGTACCCTTTAATGCTATTTAACAACTATGTTGTGTCATTGGTGTACAAAGGGATGCGTATTTGCAAGATATATCATCTCAAAACTCTTGAATAGTAAGATTGAAAATGTTTACTCTCTTAGTACAAGGTAAAAACATCAAGTAATATTTAAAAAATGTCTTAAAATATTTTCACTGTTTTTCCTCCAAGTTTTCCCAAAAACCTCTCTCTGCCCTAAAATTTGAGATAGTTTTGAAATTCTCAACTTCAAGAAACATCATTTCAAAGGGGCATGTTTAGCTTTGTCAATGCAATTTGATTCCCAAATCCCATTCAGGATAGCACCTCTGTATTTTTCCGTCTTCAAAGAGACTGTTTATAGAGAAGTGCATTTTTTACATAAATGTAAGTGAATTTAATAAAAAGCATTATCTATGTCTGACTTCTTAAGACACATAAGTTATTTTAACTTTTATTTATTTTTTGGAAGCACGTGAGCAGGGGAGGGGCAGAGAGAGGGAGACAGAGGATCTGAAGTGGGTTCTGCGCTGACAGCAGACAGCTGGATGTGGGGGCTCAAACCCACAAACCTTGAGATCCGAAGTCAGACGCTTAACTGACTGAGCCACCCAGGTGCCCCAAGGCATATAACTTTTAAGGAATAGTTAAAAACATGAACACAGTGTATATTTCTATAGAATTACTTTGAAGAGGTGATAGTTTACATTGACCTAGTATAATTGAAAGTTTTATCAGAATGCCCTCACTGCAAAAAATAAAAATTATCCACTCTTCTAAAACAGTGAAGTTATTAACTAAAGATGGTAAATTAAGGAAGGATTGGTAGAATTCAAAAGGAAGTTCTATTTGGGTTAGTGAAGATGGGGGAAATCTCATTTTCTGGAAATTACACCCTATCTGAAGCTTGAGTGAGTTGATCTATAATATTTTATTAAACTACATACCCCAAAGTTTGCAGTGGTAAGTTAAAAAAAATGACCGGTAGAAATAGAATATTTTAAATAGAAATGAAGAGAGTGAACTCGAAATTTTCATAATCCGTGTGGGATCGTTTCTGAAATATTTAGATATATACACTGGGTGGCAGAAAGCTGTGCCCACAAGGGGCATACAGTTCTTTTTCCCAGAAATAATGTAAATATCCTTGTTGGCAAAAATAGCTTAGTTTGTTGATCCAAGTATTGGAGGCTCATGGCTTGAGGGACACTTCTCTGGAAAGGCAGGTGGAAAACTATTGTAGAATACACATGTCAGATACCAAATCCAGGGGCATCTGGCTGGCTCAGTCCATCAGTAAAGCATTCACCTATTGATCTCAGGGTTCTAAGTTCAAGCCCCACATTTGGTGTAGAGGCTACTGACAAATCTTAAAAAACATAGCAACTCTATTCTTTAGCTATGTTGCTTGGGAAAGCCATTTGTGTTGTAAAACTCCCTACAGTCAGCTGTAAAGGGAGAGGAAACGAGATGGAAATACCCACATTATGGATGTTACAAATAAGTAAGGTAATGCGTGGAAAACATGTAGTACACAACAGGCACGTGAGTCTTCAATGATGAAAAGTTTTATTATCATCAGGGACTTATGGTAAGTGTGGGCCAGTGACCAACATTGTTCTATGAAGTATGTGCTGCTTGAAAGAGTTTCCTCCTCCCAGAGGCAGAACGAGAAAGTCAAGAAGACAAGTCAGGGCCCGTGGCTGTGGGTGGAAGGTGCTACATCTGGAAATGTTCATGGGAGGTCTGGCATACGTCTGGAGAGAAAAGAAGAGGGTACTGGTGCTATTTCCTCAAGATGGTGTGTGTGTGTGTGTGTGTGTGTGTGTGTGTGTGTGTGTGTGTGTGTTACATTAGGAAGCAATGCGGTCAAGGTTGGTTTCTTGCAATCAGCAAATTGGAGTAATTAAGGAATATACACAACCCAAGTGAGCAAACTGGTGTTGACACCCACAAATCCGTTCTGGCTGAGTGAGAATGGCAGGAAGGATCTTCAGAGCTTACAGGCATGACTTGGTGTCTGGTCATAGCCAGGTGTGGAAGAATATTGGAAATAGTGTCAGATTTCGTCTTTGTTCAAGCAGTTCTCTCAGAATACCATAGATTGGATGGTTTATAAAAAAAAAATGATCTTAGTTCTGGAGCTGGAAGTCCCAAGATCAAGGCATGGCATATTCAGTATCTGGTGAGGACCCACTTTTGGTTCGCAGGAGACTGTCTTGTCACTGTGTGCTCAAATGGCAGAAGGGATGAGGGAGTCCTCTAGGGTCTCTTTTATTAGGCCCCTCATCCCATTAGGGGGGGGGGGCTCCACTCTCATAACTTGATCACGTTCTACAGGTCCCACCTCCTAATAAATACCATTCTATTGAGAATTAGTCTTCACTATATGATTTAGGGGATGCACATTCAGTCCATTGCAGACCTGGATACCGGAGTCCACATTGCAGTGTAAGGAGAAAGCAGACAGGACCCCATGCACAAATGCAACGGAGCCACCACTTGGTACCGATCAGCTGAATTGGACCCTGGATCTTCTGTGGAAAGACAGGAGTCTGACGGTGAACAAATGCTCTAAAACAAGGCAGAGATCCTCATTTATGGCACAGATAATCAAAGCCCAAGAAAGTCCGTGAGCCTAAAGGAGTGGCCATCCCTAAAATAAAAAGATGGTATTATATGAGTATTTACGCCCTTCTGAGACTCATCACAATATGGAAGCCATATAAGAATGTGAATGACAACTCAGAAAATACTATGCTTTCAGCTTTTTATTGAAAGGCACACTTTTGTTGTTTTTAATTATGGCCAGTGGGTTTCTTCTTTCCTTTTTCCTTAAAAAAATTGTCAGTATACTAAAATGTCCCTAAGATATAATCAACAATATCAACGGGCTTCCATTAATAATGTAAATAATGTATAAGGAGAGTCGTTATTTGCTATCTGACAAAGAAATATTTGTAGGATGGTTCAACTATATACAGGTCATTTGGGAAATAACTTGTCAGAGTATAAAATTGCAAAAGAGATCTCGTGTCTTTTCATAGATCAAACCTCAAAAATATAATTCACAAGGAAAAGTAACATGAAAAGGAACAAAGCATCTCAGGGTTTTTTAATATTCAACTCAAAGATGTCAATGGTGTTGTAAATGTTAGATCACTAAGAAACACACGAGAAAAAGTAAAGCCCCAGGGAAAATGTCCTAGTACAGACAGGGTTATTGTGAATGACTACAGAAATATACACTATTTACAGGAAAAAAATAAATCAGTCCAGAGCATGAGTAGCTAAACTTAGAGCTCCTTATAGAATGTGGGCCTTTATAAATACTCTCCTGGCCTTTGTGTTTGCTAATAAAATGATAAATTATGATTCTTAGTTCTGCCTGGGACAATATGCATAGGACGCCCTCTTTTTGTGGGGTCATTTGGTTTTCTGTGACCACAGAGGACCATTCAATTGGCAATGATCTCAGCAAGTCAGGAATAGCTAAGAAACCTACAACTTGGTTCTCAGATCACAGAGAAGTTGAAAGCATCTGAATTTTATCGAGATGACTAAGTTTACTTGTAACTTAAAGGAGAAGTTGCCATTTGTCTTCTCTGTACTCTTCCCAGAGTTTCTGGAACCACACGGAGTTCAGAGGAAACTGGCTTGTATGTTTATAATGCTTCACAGTTTCCCATGCAACAAAATTGACTTTTGGTCCCAAATACTGAGATTGTTAATTTTTTTGTTAAAAAAAAGTAGTGTGGCTTTAACAAATGTTGTAACTTACCTCCAACCCTAAAAGTGTGGTGGAAATTGTTATGGCATTTTTATTATTTATTTATTTTCTTTTTTTATTTTGATAGAGCGAGCATGAGCGGGGAAAGGGCAGAGAGAGAGGGAGAGAGAGCATCCCAAGCAATGTCACAAACTCTGAGATCATGACCTGAGCCGAAATCAAGAGTCACACATTCAGTTGACTGAACCACCCAGGTGCCCCTGTTACGGGCTTTGAAATGAACTGTGTATTCTCCAGTGAAATTCTAAGTTGGTAATAGTAACAATTGTCGAGGTCTAGAGTAGGATAAAGCCCCTTATGAATATGCATGCACATTTATTGGGAGCCTAGGGGATGTAGGAGGCTATGTGCTAATAGCAAAAGACAGTGAAGTGGGGTATCTTTTTCTCTTTAAACTGCTTTACAACCTCATAGAAAGAGCAGAGACACACGGACAGGGATGTGTAACAGCAGACCACAAAGTGCTGTGTGCCAGAGCCGTGAAGTCCTGGGCTGTGACACAAGGGCAAATGACTGTGTTTGAGTGAAGCAAGCAGAATTTTGAAGGGAGGCTTTAACCCGAAAGTAAAACTTGAGCTTATACCCCCCAACCTCAACATTTTATTGTTTCTCCTGACCAGAACAACTGTGGGCATTTTATGAGAAGTTTAGCTGAAGGTGGTAACTGCCTTCAGCTCTTGGGCTAAAATTTCTACAGAATGGAAAACCCGTCTGTGTTTCCCTTCTTACAAGCTCAGCTCTTCTCCAGTATGTGCCTGTTTCTAGGTCTTCTCCTCTAACTTCAGGTAGTTGATTGATATATACTGTTTGGAGTTTATTCTTGGTACATGGACGTTTGCTGGTTCAGTAGGATCTTAACTGGCCACACAGAAGTGGAATTCTTGAGCTGGATTTTTTAAAAATATTTATTATTGAGAGACAGAGCACGAGCATGGGAGGGGTGAGAGAGAGAGGGAGACACAGAATCCCAAGCAGGCTCCGGGCTCTGAGCTGTCAGCCCACAGCCCGATGCGGGGCTCGAACGCACGAACCGCGAGATCATGACCTGAGCTGAAGTTGGACGCTCAACCGACTGAGCCACCCAGGCGCCCCTCTTGAGCTGGATTTTTAAGGAGTTTGAGACTTTGATAAAACAAAAGCAGAAGGTGATGTGTTACCTGCAAGAGACATATGTCTGCCAGACATTCTGGGGCATCAAGTTCTCCGTGTGCCATGAAACAAATATGGAGGTCTACTTTGGTGTAATGGAAGTAGGAAGCTAGGTCTGAAGACTGGAAGTATGTTATGCTATTACGAAGTCATATGTGAGTGGTGGGGTTGGGTCTAATCCTGTGGCTGTCACTGAGAGGTGCAAGGTAAGACAAAGTGTAGGTGAATCTGCACAGCTACCTGTCATGGATTTGGAGGACAAACCCCAGCATTGTACCGGAGTGAGGCAGACCATGGGAATTCAGACACAGAAGTATGATGGAACAGATTTTTCTTTTACAAACGTTAGATTGTATATTGAGGTGCACTGGTAACATGGAGAGAAAGACCATCAAGGGATTATTGGGTAAATGATGTGTGGTACATCTACACAGTGGAGTATTATCTGGCAATGAAAAGGAAGGACGTAGTGATGCATGCTATATCACGGATAAAGCCTCAAACATTATGCTAAGTGAAAAAGCAGTCACAAAGTGCTACATGTTGTGTGAGTCCCATTACATGACATGGGCAGAAGAGGCAAATAGCCCCATCCTCATTTTTTCACCCTATGGAGACATTTTGCCTCATAAAACCTTCCTGTAGTTACTTTTGTCTTGATTGCTTCTCAGAGGACACGGGGTCACACAAACATCCATTCAAGCATCTGAGTTCGCGTCCCGGCCACATCATAGTAGACGCTTCTTCCTCGCGTCCTTGACCACACCTTCACCGTTCATTCATTGATCTGCCTTTCCTGGTAGGGTGCAAGATCCTTAAAACCAGGGCCCTTACGCCAAAGCCTAGGACTCTCTCTGGCACAATACTGATTCCAGCAATTGTTGAATGAATAAATAAATTAAAATGACCCTGTCTGTCAAGCTTGTAGGAAAGTAATTTCCAACAATGACTAGTTAATTTCTCAGCAACCTGCCCTCCTACCCGTAGCTATCATTGTCATGACCCCATCGCCTGGGTTTCAAGATGCTTTCCTCTGTTATTTTGAATGGCACGAATCTGAATCTATGAAATTCTCCATGAATGGCGTCTATAGATAGTGTGGTTGACTCTCAGCACATGCCCTTTCGGTATGTGTGGGTATTTAAAGCACTAATGGCCTTTTTCAAAATGTGATTTGGGAGTGAAAAATGATGTACTCTACTACATCAGATTCATGACTCCACTTTTGTCATGTAGGGAATAGTTTAATAAAATAAGCCATCCATTCTGAGTGGGTGATATCTTTAGGAATGCCACAAATGTAGTAAAAAAGGAATTTAGGAACTCATCTTCTCTTGTCATTCTAGTCAGTGTTTTCCAAATTTTAGTGCACATACAGTCTCCTTGGAAGTCTATGGTAAAGGAAATAATAGTTCAAATACTAGCCATAGACTTCATCAGTTACATGAGCACTGATATATATATATTTTTTTCTTGATGAAGGCTCTACCCTACTGTAGTCTAGATAATCCAAGAGTAAATGGAAGGAAATGTTGTATCTGTTGACTACATTAGATCACTTACCTCTAGCTGTTGTATTTCTGCTGTCTGGATTCAGGATACTTTGCCATCAGATTATGATCCTAGACAAAGATAGCAAAATATTTCTGTACTTTTATGAGATAAACTACATTGTATCAATGCAGGTAATGACTCTGATGTTTGGCTGGAAGTTTGCAGTGTTTCTCATAAGGTGAAATATGGAGCACTTCAAATAGCATTACGCTCTCCTGTAAATGTACACGCACAGGGTATTTTAAGGAATGAATTTTGCTTCTGGTTATCTCAACCTGACTGACAAAGTCAGAGTAGTTTTAAAAGTCATAATGAGAGAAATCTAAATCCAGAATTGTATTTGCAGAGTGTCAGATTGTAGAGAATGGTACCCACAGTGAGACCATTTATCTTATTTTAAGGGCCAGCATTATTTGCTCTGTGAATACCTGTATTGCAAACAGGCAATTTTTTTCTGGGTTATGTTTATTAACACCTTTAATCTCTGGCTCTCTTATCTGAAAGATTCAATAATTAACTTATACTATAGAGTCATTTTCTTACATGGAACCAGAAACTTAATGGTGACAAAAAGACACTTAATTGTTTTTGGAAGGCTCATACTAAGACAAATTCATATGATCACAGTTTTTCAACAAAGACCTGGAGGGAGGGAGGCAATGTCATCAGGTCAACTGTGTGTTTGCTATTAGACAACACATGTTTTTCCTCAGTCATGTTCCTTTCACATGACCCATCGGCGTATCCTGAAAAATGTCATTATTGCTTTATCAGATCAACATAGGTACTAGATAACAGTCAAGATTTTGCCAAAATAAGACCAAATCTCACATATTTTTTAAAGTTTATAAATTTGGTTTTTAAAATGACTCAGGTGTGGGGCACCTGGGTGGCTCAGTCGGTTGAGCATCCGACTTCGGCTCAGGTCTCATGATATCAGGTTTGTGGGTTTAAGCTCTGCATCAGGCTCTGTGCTGACAGCTCAGAGCCTGGAGCCTGCTTCAAATTCTGTATTGCCCTCTCTCTCTGCCCCTCCTCCACTCATGCTCGGACTGTCAACAATAAATAAACATTAAAAAATAAGATAAAATGACTAAGGTGTTAGGAATATCAACTGTTTGCCTGACCAAACTGTGAATCCCAGTGCCTGGCCAGTGGGAAAGGGTCTGCTGTGAAATGGAGAGCATGGTGTTATTTCTTGGTGGATCCCACAGCATATTGCAAATACATAGATTTGGTAGTTTCTAATGTTTCTGCTTTTAGTTTTTTCACCAAAAGCCTTCAGGCATTGCCTTATCCATGGGGTTTTCCAGAAAACCACTCCCTTCCTTGAGAAAACAGAAGAGGTTTGTTTTCCAGTGGAGAAATCCTGGGTACCAGTATGGGGCATCTCTGTGTGTCCTAGAAGCTGCATTACCCCTGGGATGGGCATTTCCACTGTACAGTATTTTAACCCTGGAGTGCTATGTATCTCAGATGCAACAATGTGGGAAGGAAAGCAAAGGAAGAGGGAAAATTTGGGCTGGAGGAAATAGGGATGGGGGCCGGGGGGGGGCACGGAGTGGATAAATCAAACAAGGCTTCAGTGAGAGAGAAATCATGATTATCACATACCATAAGTAGGACTACCCGTCCTAAAAATAGAACACAAATAATGTATTTTATTTGAAGAGAGTATTGGTCATCTGTCACTACACATGCCAACTCTTGTCTACAAGTTAGTGGCATAGGGAAAAAAAACACTGCAAATTATTTTTGTAAAATTATTCCATTGATGATTTTTAATCTACCAGTGCTTCTAAAAACATTCCAATTAATCTATTTTTGCCCTATTATTACATTCTTCAGTGGATATCTACCCTGAAGATTTCTTACTTTAATTCTATGCTAAAAAAAAAAAAAAACTAGCAGTAGAGTACAGGCTTGGTTGCTTATCATTATCGAACCTCTGTATACTGATGAATGTTTAAATAGCGAGCTACAAGGTTTAGTGACCTATCAGGGGCAAGAGGTCCATTCAAATTACAATATACATATTTTGGTACAGTCCCTGCCAGACCACCCAACTGTACCTCACTCAGTTCGTGACTGATGACGAATGGTTGAAATGAAAGTATTATTTACAAGTATTTCACACTACAGAATCTACCAAAACAAAGAGATGTTTTTGAACTATAGCCCTGGGACCTCCTTTCGTCCACTGAGGTGTATGTGGAAATTGTTAGTTTACCTTTTCTGTGTCACATGTAAGCCCCAACCAGGACAGCATAGTAATCAAAGGATACAGCCATCGTTGGTCCAGAAATTCAGGATATTGGAATTGACCGCAGGGACTTCCCGTACCATGCAAAGAAGTGGACTTTGATATTCAACCCAATCTGTAGCAAAGAATGAAATGTGGAAGTCAGTCAATGTGTGAGCTCAGCTTTGATTTTCAAGGCAGGATGGCTGCTTGGCCAGGTCAATATTCTTGCCACCATCATCATCATCCTCATTTATAGAGCCTTCTACTATTTGCAAACTGTTTTCCTATGTCCTCTCCATTGATGTGAATGTCATGGTACTAATTTCTGTCTTCAAAGAGTTATCAGTAGGGATGCCTGGGTGACTCAGTTAAGCCTTCACTTCAGCTCAGGTCATGATCTCACAGTTCAGTTCAAGCCCTGCGTCGGGCTCTGTGCTGACAGCTCAGAGCCTGGAGCCTGCTTTGGAGTCTGTGTCTGTCTCTCTGCCCCTCCCACACTCATGCTCGCGCTCTCTCTCTCTCTCTCTCTCTCTCTCTCTCTCAAAAATAAACATTAACCTTTTGGGATGAGCACTGGGTGTTGTATGGAAACCAATTTGTCAATAAATTTCATATATATAAAAAAAAAAAAACAAAAACTAAAAAAAAAACTAAAAAAAAAAATAAACATTAAAATTTTTTTTAAAAAGTTCTCAGTAAAATTGATGCGCATGTTGAGACAGACAAACAAGCAATGAACAGGACTTAAGTGATTGAGTAAATACATTATGTTAAGATTCAGGCTGGTGTAGACCGAGTGCTTTAGCACTGGAGAAAATCCCAAGTAATCAGAAGTGAACTTCTTGGAGAAGTAGGGATGCTGAAATGTGCTCACTGATTCAGAAAACATTATGGACCACTCATTTTATTCCAGGTTGTATGTTAGATGTGAGGGGATTATGAATTAAAAGCTATGTTCTCCGTGTGATGGTTCATTGTATGTGCCCATTTGTCTATAATTAGCAAACGACTTTCACAACCCTCTGATCGTGTGCCACCTGTCAGGTAAGTGGGAAGGGATTATAATTTCCTTGTGGAGATTGATAAACCTGGTGGTCAAGTAATACTTTTAATATTTTAAATATTTTTCCCTGTCTCCTGACTCTTGGCGCAGTGTTCTTTTAGACACTAAAATATCCATTAGTAGACTTGATCAGCAGCCATGCTAAATTTCAGAGAAATGCCCAAGAGAGACGGTGGCCAATTCTAGATACTTTTTTTGTAATGCCTTTAATCCCTTTGATTTGTAAACAAGAAAAAAAAATTCAGATCTTAGTACAACAGCCGGGAATTATAAGTTGGGATAAGAAGGATTTGTCAACTATAAATTCAATGAGCCCTTTAAAATTAAACTTTATATTCAATGAAATAGATGTATAAAAATTTAATTGATATTATAGTGACAGAATTATTGTGTTCTCATTTAAAACACACAAACAAAATAATTAAAGGTAGTCCTCAGAGAATGTAGTATCTTGGTTAAATTATATATTTTCTTTATATTAACTAAGATTATGTCCTATAATTTCTCTCTCCCAAGCTTCCTAAGTTTTTCAGAGGGGCTGCGTTTTGCCCGTCTCTGTATAACTTATTGTAGTACTCTGCTTTTGAAAACGTTTTTAATGTTTGTTTATTTTTGAGAGAGGGAGAGAGAGACAGAGCACCAGAGGGGAGGGGCAGAGAGAGAAAGGGAGACACAGAATCCAAAGCAGGCTCCAGGCTCTGAGCTGTCAGCACAGAGCCCCATGTGGGGCTCGACCTCGTGAATGGTGAGATCATGTCCTGAGCTGAAGTCAGACACTTAACCAACTGAGCCACCCCGGCACCCTAGTACTCTGTTTTTGTACACAGGAGGTGCTTATTAAATGTTTGCAACAATTATTTTTAGTAAGTGCCTGATACTGTCGTGTGGATCTGTGAGTAGTCTCCGACCCTGAGAAAGGGAGGATGCTGTGAACTCGAATGTGTGGTTAGGAGCTCACATTTAGTAGACACACCTGGGTAAGTGATCAATCTCCCTGCCTGACACATGTTTGGATTTAACTTTTGGGGATGTCAGTTTGCTTATTTGTAGATCAGGTATAATTGTCACAGTTCACTTACATGGTGGCTCTAAGGGTTCCTTGTGGGGAAGGTTCTAAGAAGCAATTAGCTACCATGGTCATAAGTTCATTTCAGCCTTTATATATCTAGAGGATATGTGTCCATCTAATATTCCTTTTTTTCTACTTCACTGTTTCTTAAAAATTTTTCCTAATATTTTTTAATGTCATAGTATAAAGGACCAGAATTAGACTACTTATTACCAATGTATTTATTTTAATAACTAAGGTGGTGAATTCTGATGTTTCAAGAGATCGGGTTTATAGCTTTGCAACCCTACAGTGAAAGTCAAGTGGACTATTTTTCTGTTGCTCATTCCATAAGGAAAATGTTCCTTTGATGGAAACCATCACTTAAAATATTCATGCAGCCCCAATTTAAATATAGTTAAAGAGGCATTTCCTCACCAGCAAATAAAACATAAATTCCAAAGAAAGCACTCGGAATGTTCACTGTAGGAATGAAGTGTTGCCTCCTACCCGCGTGTGCCTTCAGAAATGGATACTTTCATAGTATTCTCATTCCCTCTCTGTGGCTCTCAAGACTACAATAGTCCAAGGTGTTATTAATGAAAATATTTTATCTTTGAATATCATATTGAAAATATAACAGGTGCCTCTATGCACTGATTAAGAGATAACTGCATCAGCAGTGGACAGAGTACCTCTAGCACTGTTTATTTTTTGGTATAAAAATCTGCACTGTAACAACTCAGCATGGTAGAATTTACTCCAGTTTAATAGCAACTGATTCACTGCCTGGGTCCTATTTAGAATAACTCCTCTCTAATGAACATAACCCACAAATCTTCAATTGACGAGGAGGCAAAATTCCAATACCTTTTAGAGAAGGGGATTCATAAGTATCATTATTTCATTGCGGAAGTCATGTTGTAAAATATTTGGTACTTGGAGGGGGAAGTAAGTCCAAGTTGTATAAAGGGATGAAACATTGATTTCAATGCTGGAAGTGAACAAGTCTAAAATCGACTGGATGAATAACTTAAATCTCCAAGTCTCCTTCCAAGAAAATGAGAATACACTTTGGAATTGAACACAGCAACAGATTCCAAGGAATATGCTTGACACACTTATTCAGATGATTCAAGAGTCTTTTCTCCCCCCCCCCCCCAATAAATTGAATTATTTGGAGAAGCATTACCTGTCACTTTGGGAAAATAGCTAAATGAGTTAGACCCATTCAGAGATCCGTTTGGCATATGAAATTGGAGACGTGTTATGGTCTTTTTCAAAGGGTGCTTGCTCTTAACAAGAAATTATCTAGCCTGTTTCCCGAGTCCATCTTTATCTGATTAGAAATCTAATTGCTTTACCCTCGAACTCAGGGTAAACCGTTTGTGTGCCTGCTGAATAAATAAATGAGTGTGTGCTCCTAAGACAGCTTCAGGAGCACAGCACGGACAGAAACACAGAAGGCATCTGGGGAAGAGAATGGATGCAAGAACATAAAGGGAGGGAAAGAAGACATACTCCGTGGGAATCACTCCTCTCCACGTGTTTCTGCTTCCCTCCCCGTCACCCAAAGTCCATTTCCCTTTGTTCCCTTTGTCATTAAAAGAAATACATTAACTGAAATCAAATCCTGACTTTTGCCTATTCAGGAAGGGAGATAAAAGAGAGTTTTTATAATGTTTAGACAATGCCAACATCCCATTTGGGGAAAAAAAATCACTTAACTAACATATAAAGTTCATCACGTCTTTATAATGGAACAGGGGGATTTGGGAGGGACCAAAATTCTTTATTTTCTTTCTTTCTTCAGCACAAAGCATTTGCTTCTGCGATGTTCCTTTCTGTTCCTTCCCAATCAATGGCAGTTAAGTACCTGCCAATGTTACTTTCTAAAACATGCCTCCGCTTGGGACAGATCTTCATTCTAGAGGTAAGGGTACCCATGTTTTTGGTGAACAAGCATCACCCCTGCCTCTGTAAGTCCCATCCATGTTGGTGTGCTCCATTTTGTTGGCCCCTGCCAAGTTGACTTCCATTACTAAATCATTTTTCTTAGTTGCCAGTTGCTATGGTTTATGGATATCAGAGTAGTCATTTTTTTTTTTGCTAGAATCCCAGAAAAAAAGCCTCCCCCTTCATCACACCTGCCAGTCCCTTTACACAGAGCCTTGTAAGCATCACACCCAAAGACAAGGACACACGGACAGCTCATCCTTGCTCCCCACAGCTTTGCTCTAAAAGAGCCAGCACAGCATGGCACATTTCAAAGCTGTATATTTTATGCTCCTTGGCGTGGCCCATTTGTCATCCAGAAAGGAATTTGGCCACCTCTGAGCACTCACAGGGAAAAGGCAGGGAGGACCCAATCCTCAGGCCCTGGTGAGCTGGCACCCATAAGTAACTCCCACCGCGTAATCAAACCTCCATTATTCATCTTGCAGAGCTCCGTAGAGCACCCGTTAATCCATTATTTGTGGTTCAATATATCCTTTCTACATTAGACCAGGTAGAGGCCCAGTGTTTCTCTGAAGTGTGGGTGTAACTGTTGATCATGCTTTGTGGTTAAGTGGATCCTGTCCTCTGTGACATCTTGGTTGGACGCCTTTTAACTACTGGTACTACAGAAAAAGAGGGGAACGTAGCCATGCTTTTTATGCTTCTTTAAATATTTTCATTACCATTTGGCAAGTGGCGCTTGCCCAGTTCTTTCTCTGTCTCCTGGGAGAAACTTCCCTAACGCGCATCTCTATCACACGGACAAGTCCTTGTACTTAGGCATGAGGGTCGACATAGAGACACCAGCAGGTCCATCGTATTATGTTTGAAGGAGGCCAAGGAGGGTGATTGGGGTGCAGTGTAACTCTTGGAATTTTGACTTTGATGTGCCATTTGCCAGAACACCTCGACAGTGGTATTCCCTTTGTTTCTTGGGTTTTACATTACTTTCTTGCTTGAATTTACATTTTTTTTAATTTTTTGATATTTATTTTTGAGAAAAAGACTGAGCAGTGGAGGGACAGACAGAGAGGGAGAGATGGAATCTGAAGCAGGCTCCAGGCTCCGAGCTGTCAGCACAGAGCCCAACGCGGGGCTCAAACTCATGAGCCCCGAGATCATGACCTGAACCAAAGTCAGATGCTTAACTGACTTAGCCACCCAGGCACCCCTACATTTCTTACTCTAGCCCCAGAAACCAAAGCTCTACCTTTTGGCAGAGAAACAGGGCAATAGGTTGTAGGTTTTTGTGAGGGTTGTGGGAGTGAAAGTCCATTTTATCTGTCTATCTCTCCTTTTCCCCTCAGCTACTGTTGTTTGGACATCCATTGAAGCACAATATCACAAAAAACAAGAACTGATCCTTTTTTTCATTGAAGTAAATGTGACACACAATATTATGAGTTTCAGGTGTAGAACATAGGGATCGACAACTCTGTGTGTTCTGCACAGCTCACTGCAAATGTGGCTACTGTTTGCCCCCACACAATGTGATTGAAACTCCGTGGACTGTATTCCCTGTGTTAGACCTTTCATCCCCCGGCTTCATCCATCACTGGAAGCCTGTGTCTCCCGCTGTCCTTCACCCACTTTGCCCATCCCCCAACCTCCTTCCTCTCTGGCGACCACCAGTTTGTTTTGTGTATTTATGGGTCTGTTTGTGTTTGTGTGTGTGTGTTTATTTGTTGCACATATAAGCTTATGTTGCACATATAAGCACATATGTTGCACATATAAGCATTTGTGTTTCTCTGATTTATTTCACTTAGCATAATACCTTCTAGGTCCATCCATGTGGTTGCAAAACCTAAGATCTCATTCTTTTTTATGGTTGAGTAATATATATAATATTGAGTAATTTATATATATTATATATGTATGTATACATATGTGTGTGTGTGTATATATATATATATATATAATTTGCATAGACATACAAACACATATACACACGCCATAGCTTCTTTTTCCATTCCTCTATTCATGGACACTGTATTGTTTCCATGTCTTGGCTATCCTGACAGCTGTAAGGTGATACATTTCCTTGTGGTTTTGATTTGCATTTCCCTGACGATGAGTGATGTTAAGGATCTTCTCCTGTATCTGTCGGCCGCTTGTGTATCTTCTTTGGAAAAATGTTTCTTTCCATTCTCAGCCCATTTTTTAATTGGATTATTCGTGGGATTTTGATATTGAGTTGTATAAGTTCTTTATATCGTTTGGATATTAACCCCTTATTGGATATGTCATTTGCAAATATCTTGTTCTATTCAGTGTATTCCATTCTGTGTGTTGGAGCAAAAAGGCAAAATGGAACAAAAAGGCAAAAAGTTGCCTTTTTATTTTATCGATGGCTTCCTTTGCTGTGCAGAAGGTTTTTATTTGATGCAGTCCCAGTAGTTTGTTTTTGCTTTTGTTTCCCTCGCCTCAGGAAACTATCTACAAAAATGTTGCTATGGCGATGTCAAAGAGGTTACTACATATGTTCTCCTGTAGGATGTTTATGGCTTCAGGTCTCACGTTTAGGTCTTTCATCCATTTTGAGTTTATTTTTGTGTATGGGGTAAGAGAGTGGTCTAGGTTCATTCTTCAGGCATGTCGCTGTCCAGTTTTCCCAAAACTGTGTGTTGAAGAGACTGCTTCCCTCACTGGATATTTTTGCCTCCTTTGCTGTACTTTAATTCAACCATGTTATCTTGGGTTTATTTCTGGGCTCTTTGTTCTGCTCCATTGGTCGATTGTCTATTTTTGTTCCAGGACCATACTGTTTTAATTACTGCAGCTTCATGATGTGTCTTGAAATCTGGGATTTCTTGGGGCGCCTGGGTGGCTCAGTCGGTTAAGCGGCCGACTTCGGCTCAGGTCACGATCTCGCGGTCCGTGAGTTCGAGCCCCGCGTCGGGCTCTGTGCTGACGGCTCAGAGCCTGGAGCCTGTTTCAGATTCTGTGTCTCCCTCTCTCTGACCCTCCCCCGTTCATGCTCTGTCTCTCTCTGTCTCAAAAATAAATAAACGTTAAAAAAAAATTAAAAAAAAAAGAAATCTGGGATTTCAAGCTCCGTTCTTTCTCAAGATGGCTTTGGCCGTCTAGGGTCTTTTGTGGTTCCATACATAACTTAGCATTATTCGTTCCAGTTCTCTGAAAAGTGCTCTCGGTATTTTGATAGGGATTGCATTGAATCTGTAGTTTGCTTTGGGTAGTATGAACATTTAGCAGCATTAATTCTTTCAACCCATGGGCATGGAGTATCTTTCCATCTGTTCCTTTTATCTCCTTGGTTAAGCTTATTCCTAGGCATTTTATTCTTTTTGTTGCAATTGTAAATACATTTGTTTCTTAATTTCTCTTTCTGCTTCTTCATTATTAGTATAGAAACACAACCTATCTGTGTGTATTAATTTTGTATCCTGCAACTTGACTGAATTCAGTTATTACTTGTAATAGTTTTTTGTTGGAGTCTTTAGGATTTGCCACGTATCTATCATGTCATCTACAAATATTGACAGATTAATTTCTTCCTTAACAATTTGAATGCCTTTTATTTCTTTCACTCGTTTATTTTTTTGGCCTGATTGTTGCGGCCAGGACTTCCCATACTATGTTGAATAAAAGCAAAGTGGGAAAAGTGGCAAAGTGGACATCCTTTTATGAGCAATTTGACATTAGGCAATGTCTTCAGACTGTGTCTGTGTCTCTGCAAAATACTTCATACACACACACACACACACACACACACACTACTATAGAGCGCCATGAAAATTCTAACTATACTTGTCAATGAAAGCAAAAACATTTAAGAATGTCAAAAACTCAGCCATGCAGGTGACATTCTCTTACCGATATCAATGTAAGAAGTGATTATCTTACATCGATTTTCTGTGATTGCAGGTTCTGACACCCCCAGGGATGCCTGCCAATTTAAGGAAATGCCATGAAATGCAAAACAAATATAGAAAACAAGAGAAAGGTCCTCAAACCCTTACTTCCACCTCATTCTTTAAAATCCAGCCCGAACATCTCTCTCAGTATTTCAGGGAAGCAGACTGGTTACTTCTTCCTTCTATCGTGATGACACTGAATTCATAATTATAGAGCAGGGGTCATCACACTTTTTCCAGAAAGAGCCAGTTGGTACACGTTTTCCACTTTGCAGGCCATGTGGCCTCTGTCTGAAACACTCAACTCTACAACTATAGTCCCCACAGCAGCCACAGACAATACATAGATGAATCACTATTGTTATATTCCCGTTAAACTTTTTCCGTCGGCACTGATATTTGTGTTTCATATAGTTTTTAATAGGCTACATTTTGGGATAACAGAAAAATTGAACAAAAGGTACAGGAGTTTCCCATATATCCCCTGCCCCCACACATGTACAGTTTCCCTCATTATGAATACCCTGCCCTCAAAAATATCTCCCCCAGTGGCACCTGGGAGGCTCAGTCTGACTTCGGCTCAGGTCATGATCTCATGGTTTATGAGTTTGAGCCCCGTGTCAGTCTCTATGCTGATAGCTCAGAGCCTGCTTCATATGTTCTGTCCTCTCTCTCTGCCTCCCACCACTCTCACCCTCTGAAAAATAAACAAACATTTAAGAAAAATCCTTCTCCAGAGGGTACATTTGTTACAACAGATAACACGTACATTGCCGTCAAATCACCCAAAGTCCATATTGTACATCAGGATTCACTCATGGTGTTGGATGTCCTATGTTTCATACGACTCTACAATGATGCGGACCTACCATTACAGCATTATACAGAGTATTATCACTGCCTTGAAAATCCTCTGTGTTCTGCTGAATCATCTCTTTTCCCTCCAACCCCTGGCAACCACTGATCTTTTTACTGTCTCCACAGTTTTGCCTCTTCCAGAATGACACAGAGTTGGAATCATACAAGATGTACCTTTCTCAGATTGGCTTTTTTCACTTAATAATAGGCATTTAAGAATACCTCATACCTTTCTATGGCTTGAAACCTCTCTCTCTTTTTTTTAAGCACTGAATGATATGTAATTGTCTGCATGTACTAGTTTATTCATCCATTCCCCTACAGAAGGGCATCCTGGTTGCTTCCTAGTTTTGGCTGTTATAGAAATAAGGCAACGATAAACATCCATGTTCCGGTTTTTCTGTGTACAAAAGTTTTCAACTGATATGGGTGAATACCGATGATTGTAGTGGTGGAATTGTAAGAGTACACTTTCATATCGTCGCTACATGTCACAAGATACTATTCTTTTGGTTTTTTGCAACTATTAAAAATGTATTTTCCGGGGGCACCTGGGTGGCTCAGCCGGTTAAGCGTACAACTTCGGCTCAGGTCATGATCTCACGGTTCGTGAGTTCCAGCCCCATGTCAGGCTCTGTGCTGACAGCTCAGAGCCTGGAACCTGCTTTGGATTCTGTGTCTCCCTCTCTCTTTGCCCCTCCCCTGCTTGTGCTCTGTCTCCCAAAAATAAATAATCATTTAAAAAATGAAATATATATATATATATATATATGTTTTGTTTTTTTTTTTTGAGAGAGAGCACAAGTTGGGGAGGGACAGAGAGAGAAGGAGACTGAGGATCTGAAGCAGGCTGCACGCTGATAGTGCAGAGCCTGATGCAGGGCTTAAGCTCATGAACCATGAGATCATGACCTCAGCTGAAGTTGGACGCTTAACCGACTGAGCCACCCAGGTGCTCCCAGCTATTAAAAATATGTTTAGAATTATTCACGGGCCATACACAAAATAGGTAGCAGGCAGAATATGGCCTGTGGGCTATAAAGTTTGTAGATCCCTGGTCTACACCATCCTGTTCTGTCAATACGTAAGTGTGTTTTTTTCATCACAGTCTTTAAGCCTCTTGAGGGTGGTAAGGGTGGTGGCACATTTATGTTCACATCATGAGCATTTATTATACTGCCAGGCATAATTATTAGTAGAAAGAATACAATTGGGAATAAAAGTCTGCCTTCTCATCCCTGATAGTAACTACCTCCCAAACTTCTCCTACAACAAAGTTGGGAAGAGATTTCGGCACCGTCATAAACCAGACACATCGACAATAAAATGTAAATAGTTTAAAGGGATGGTCAATATTGAACTTTAGGCGCCTCCCCATGATACATAAATTTCCTAAAACGTGTCTCAATGATGCATTAAAAATAGCGACACATCAGAAGATTTGGTAGCGATTGCCAAACCGCCAGCGTTCTTGCTGTCCTACTTCGCCTTCTGTGTCACAGACTTGTGTGTGGAAATGCATATTAGTTTAGAAAGAAGCACTTTGGGTTCAGAGGCCTGATGCAAATTAATTAATTAATTCAGCCTACAGCAGAACATCTATATCAAAGGATTACAGTGGTTCCAGCGCTACCGATGTTTAAAACATGAGTTTCCATTTTAGTTTATTTTGAGAGCCTCGCTTTCAAGAATGTATTCTGTGCCCTTACCCTCCATACTGATCTGCAGGGTGACATCAGGATCTTGGAGTTTAAGGGTCCAAGACAAGGGAGGGGTCATGGTGTTCTGACTCCTTCACAGGATGTCAGGAACCCCCCAAAGAAGCCTTCTCCGGGGACTTCTCATGATCAGCTGAAGGCTTAGCAAGCCGTGTGTGTCCCCTATCTTTCCAACACCCCAACCCTGCCTTTGGCTGCCCTTGACTCTGCACATGCAGACCGGAGCTTCCCCACCCTCTCCACCCGTTGCCTCCTTCCTCGTTTTCTACTCTAGACAGAAGGATTTAAAGGACTCAACTCTCTAAGTCTTGTCACCCTTTCTGAACGTTTTCCCTGTTCTGATAACTGGTTTTTGGCTGAAGACCCCAGCCTACTTATGCACCAAGCCTGGAGACCACAGTCTTTGCTCAAGTCCTGTCTGCATCTTTGATCATGCAGCCCCATCAAGACAGGGATCTCCCATTTCATGACAACTGAGCTTCGTTCTTGGACATGGCCCGTTGCCATATGGCACTGCTGATTCCCAGCATGCTTTGCATACACGGGCTGTCCTCTTGGGTTTGTGAAGGGGGGCCATTGCAGGGCTCAAGCCCACACTTCTTCTGTCTTCCAGAAGCTGCGATCTTTGCAGCCTGTTGACAGCAATGAAGCCTACTCTGCTCCAGGCCTGTTACCTCCTCTCAGCGAGGCACCTGGCCTTCCATTGTGGGAGGAGGGTCTACCTCCATGTTTTAATTCTCACCACATTCCTTGATCAACAGCCAAGAACTAGACCTTCCATTCCCATGGTGTGATGATGTTGACCTATGATAAAGTGGGGTCTGAGCTTTTGCACTTAGGGTACATGTTTACATTATCTGTGTTTTCTCAAAACATTATCTCAGTTGGCGATGACTAGGTAGAGGAAGTTGATTATGTCCTCCAGATATTCAAGTCCTAACTTCTGGCACCGTGAGTATGTCCTTTCTTGGATGCAGGGTCTTTGCCGATGTAATTAAGGTGAAATCATACTGGGTTGGGGTGAATCCTTAGTCCAGTGACTGGCGTCTCCAAAACAGAAATTAGAGGGAAACTTGGATACAGAAAATATCACGTGAGGACAGAAACAGAGACTGGAGTGACACATCTATAGACAAAGCGCTTCAAAGAGCGAAAGCAACCACCAGGAGCTGGGTGGGATGCATGAAACATTTTATCCCTCATAGAACTCAGAGGAAACAACCCTGTCCACACCTTGATTTTGTGGTGATTTTTGACAGCTTCCAGAAATGAATATACTTGAGGGGCGCCTGGGTGGCGCAGTCGGTTAAGCGTCCGACTTCAGCCAGGTCACGATCTCGCGGTCCGTGAGTTCGAGCCCCGCGTCGGGCTCTGGGCTGATGGCTCGGAGCCTGGAGCCTGTTTCCGATTCTGTGTCTCCCTCTCTCTCTGCCCCTCCCCCGTTCATGCTCTGTCTCTCTCTGTCCCAAAAATGAATAAACGTTGAAAAAAAAAATTTAAAAAAAAAAAGAAATGAATATACTTGGGCAGAGGACTATGGTTCACAGACATCACGTGAGGCAGCTCTGGAGAGAAAAGAACATTGTCATTCCCGTGGAGTACGTTCAGTTGGAAAAAAGCTTGATTCTGTGATGCTGATAAATATAGTTTAGGCCTCAGATTTATACTTTTCACCAACCCTATCATTTTTTTGTGCACAAATGGAAAATCTACTTGTACCTTTGCCTGATGAGTTATCACCCAGGCTAGTAGCTTTAAGTAGTATCTCTCTATGCTGACACCCAAATCTATGTCTCCTATACATGCCTGTCACCAAGCTGCAGACCTATGTTTCCAACCGCCTCTAATAGCTGATATTTATAAGCACTGACCACGTGCAATGATTTTTGTAACTTAAGTGGTTCCTATCTGCCTGGGGACGTACATACTATCTCACTTCCACTTTCCAGATAAAGAAATAGGGACAAAGGATAGTCAGGTTCTTCTCCAAGCTCATATACCAGTAAGGGAAGGAGGGAGAGATACATTTGATGGCAAGGTGACACAGTGACCTTCTATCTGCACCAAAGTCGTGCACTGTGGTACTAGCCAGTGTTGACTCACCTGCAGGGTTGTGTCCTGGCTTCAGCGTTTGGGCGCGTGACTCAACAACCCAACGCTGCCCCAGGCTGCCTCTCTCTCCTTGGAGGGCAGGTGGAAATTCTCTACATCCCCATCTTTGCACTTGTAGAATGGAAATACCTAACGTACCCCATAATCAAGGAAGATTAAACATCTGGCAAGCATCAAGCGCGTAATGAGCATTATCACGGTTGTTAATATTACTATCATCATTCGGAAAGAGAGTAATAAAAATCATCATTACACTTACCAGGGAATGGCTTTTTCGGTGCCATGTGTACAACACTCTGGGATTTAGTCTCGATCCAAGATGATAATCACAAGACTTCGATTTGGGCTACAAGGACGGCAAACACGGCCGTACCTGCTTGCTTACAAGTTCTCCATGGCTGCTTTGATGCTGTAGCAGCAGGACTGGAGCAGTCATGGTCATGGAGGATCGAATGGCCTGTAAAGCCTAAACGTGTTTTACAGGGATTTCGGTCACCCCCTACTCTAGATTATCATATATACTAAGCATGATGTCTGGTGATGCCTCCTTCACATGATCGTATGTTCTGAGCACACAACTTTGGTGCTTTATATACATTGTCTTTATTTTATTTCTATTTTGAAAGCTTTATTTATTTATTTTGAGAGCGAGCGAGCGAGCATGAGCAGGGGAGGGGCGGGGAGAAGGAGAGAAAGAGAATCCCACGGCTTCTCTGGGAGTGCGGGCTCTGCACTCCCAGTGAGGAGCCTGATGCAGGGCTCCCAACTCCCGAACTGTGAGATCATGAGCTGAGCCGAAATCAAGAGTTGTTCTCTTAACTGACTGAGCCACCCAGGCGCCCCTCTATACATGGCCTTCAGACATCCAAACACTTTGACAGGCATTTGTGTTTATCGTTTTTACCACACGCTCAGAATAAATGATTTGCTGACCACCAAATAACAGAGAAGTGATGGGTTACAATTTCAGGTTCTGAAATTCTAATTCTGAAGCTCTCTTTCACACCCCTAAGAACAAAGGAGCAGTTTCCTGGGGCTTGAGCAAGTTGAATCAGGGATCCTCTGGCGTGGGATACGTTTCAGGGCTTGGGAGAACTTCGGAGAACTCAAGACACTCCAGTCCTTGTCGTTGTCTAATAAATGAAGCCATGCCAGAATATCAGTGAAACGGGACTTGCCGTTCAGATGGAACAGAAGATCCTTAGACACCACAGGGGTTCTGTCCACGTTGGGAAAGTGCATCCAGAGAAAGAGCCACAGGTCTGTCTGTATGTCTGCTGCACCCCTGAAATGTGCCTGCACGTTTGAAGAGTACCCATGCCTTATAAATACCAGCAATGCATTAAGCAAACATCCAGGGACTCAGATACGTATCGGGCCAGGACCTGCCACCTTGACACAGAGCAGTACCAACACTAATCCTCTGCTTCTGTTCCAGTAATGCTAATTTCTACACGTTCACGGCAAATCCTTATCACCCTAAATTATCGCTGGGACTCACCCAAAAACATCCTTTGTTTCAAAGAGTTGTCCAACTTTAAAAATTGTTCTAAAACCTCTGTTGGGTATATGAGTTCAAACAAAATGTATTTAACCCTTCAGAGATGTCCATAAATAAATGAAAATAAAGGACTTTTGTGGAGGTTTTCATCTCTGCCAGCTAATAAATATGTAAAACCCCAAGGCTTGCTAATGAACTCTGAGTGACGCTTTTTCTCTTCCTCGAAAGCAGTGACCACATCTATATCAGTAGGTAATTTTCAGCTTCCAACACTTACTTGAACTTTGTTTTAAACAAATACCGGTTCTGAAAACAATCAACTGGAAATGAAGACTTTTGGAGTCTATGGGGTGTAATCCATCACTAACAACGAAAGCTGGCGTTACATTTCTGGAAATGTCTGGACATCCGACCACATGCATGAGGCAGACAGATATATATTCTGGCAATTATATTTCCTTTTTGGTTGCCTTCCTCGGTATAAATGGTGGTCTTCATTTCTTTTGTCCTATATTGAATACATAATGACTCCTTTATATGAATGAATCATCATGCATATCTCCAAAATGAAAAATCGACATCCAGATTCTAATACCCTTAATCAGCTTACATTGTCTTGAGGGAATCACATCATGAAAAAATCATAATGTTACTGTCTAGACTAGTGCTGTCAAACACAACTTTCTGTGCTGCGCACTATCAAAGTCGCTAGCCACAAGTATGTATGGAGCTCTTGGAAGGTGGCCAGCGTGTTGGACATACTGAATTTTAAGGGTTTTTATTATTTATTATTATTATTATTATTATTATTATTGAAGTATAGTAGAAACACAATGTTAGATTACTTTTGGGTATACAACATAGTGATTTGATAGTTCTATACGTGTTACGCCATCCCACCACTCCTGTAGTTACCATCTCACCATACAACACTGTTACAACAGCATAGACTGTATTCCCTGTGATGTGCCTCTTACCTCTATTGCTTATTTATTCCATAACTGGAAGCCCATGCCTCGCTCTCACCTTCACCCGTTTTACCCATCTTCCCATCCCCTACCCCTGTGGCAACCATCAGTGTCTCCTCTCTTTATGGATCTGTTTCTGCTTTTTTTTTTTTTTTTGCTTTGTTTCATTCACTTTTTTAGATTCTACATTTACGCAAAATCATATGGTATTTGCTTTCCTCAGACTTACTTCATTTAGCACAATACCCCCTCCGTGCATTCATGTTGTTGCCAATGGCAAGATTTCATTCTTTATTATGGCTAATATTCCATTGTGTGTATACGTACACCACTTCTTTATCCATTGATCTATCAGTGGGCATGACGCTACTCCATATCTTGGCTATTGTAAATAGCGCTTCAATAAACATAGTGGTGCATATATTAGTGTTTTTGTCTTCTCTGTGTAAATACTCAGTGGGATTACTAGATCGTGTGGTATTTCTATTTTTAATTTTTTGAGGAACCTTCACATTCTTTTCTACGGTGGGTATACCAATTTACATTCTCACCAACCGTGCACACGTTTCCTTTTCTTTATATCCTCACCGGTATGGTTATTTCTTGTCTTTTGATGTTAGTCGTTCTGACAGGTGGAAGGTGATATATTTCCTTGTGGTTTTAATTTTCATTTCCTTGGTGATGAGTGATGTTGAGCATCTTTTCATGTGTCTGTTGGCTATCTGGATATCTTTGGAGAAACATCTATTCAGGTCCTCTGCTCATTTTTAAATGGATAATTTGCGGGGTTTTTTGTTGTTCAGTTGTATAAGTTCCTTATGTATCTTGGATACTAACCCTTTATCAGATATGTCATTTGCAAATATCTTCTCCCATCCGGTAGATAGCCTATTAGATTTGTGGATTCTTTCCTTTGCCATTCAGAAACTGTTTATTTTCATGTAGTGCCAATAGTTTATTTTTGCTTTGGTTTTCCTTTCTTCAGGAGACATATCTAGCATAATGTTGTTGAGGCCAATGTCAAAGAGATTACTACTTATGTTTTTTTCTAGGATTTTTATGGTTTCAGGTCTCACACTTAGGTCTTTAGTCCATTTTGAGTTTATTCTCTGTATAGAATACCTGTACACCATAGTATGATGTAAGAAAGTGGTTTAGTTTCATTCTTTTGCACGTTGCTGTCCATTTTACCCAACACCATTTGTTGAAGAGACTGTCTTTTCTCCATCAGATATTCTTGCCTCATTTGTCGGAGACTAGTTGACCGTATAATCATGGGCTTATTTTGGGGCTCTCTATTTCTGTTCCCCTGACTTACATGTCTGTTTTTGTGCCAGTGCCATACTGTTTTGTTTACTACAGTTTTGTAGTATATGTTGAAATCTGGCAAGTATCAAGAGCGTAATGAGCATTATCACGGTTGTTAATGCACAAAAATGTGATACCTCCATTTTTGTTCTTTCTCAAGATTGCTTTGGCTCGTTGAGGTGTTTTGTAATTCCATATAAATTTTAGGATTATTTGTTCTAGTTCTATGAAAAGTGCCGTTGGTATTTTGACATGGATTGCATTGAATCTGCTGATTGCCTTGGGTTAGTAGGGACATTTTAATTTTTTTTTTTCAACGTTTATTTAATTTTGGGACAGAGAGAGACAGAGCATGAACGGGGGAGGGGCAGAGAGAGAGGGAGACACAGAATCAGAAGCAGGCTCCAGGCTCTGAGCCATCAGCCCAGAGCCTGACGCGGGGCTCGAACTCACGGACCGCGAGATCGTGACCTGGCTGAAGTCGGACGCTTAACCGACTGCGCCACCCAGGCGCCCCAGTAGGGACATTTTAACAATATTGGTTCTACTATCCATGAGCATGGACTATTTTTCCACTTGTGTTGTCCTTGGTTTCTTTCATCAATGTTTTATAATTGTAGTTAATCCCAATTTTCACTAAAATTGTCACAAGTAGCTAGTGATGCTGTATTGGAAACATGAATCTCTTTACCAGAGCATATTAACCTGAATAATTAGGTGAAATTTAGATTATTTTCAAGTGATAATAATTATTATTTAATACTAAAAATCCATAGTGATTTTTATGTATGTGAAGATATATGAGGTCAGTGATGATTACATTGTAAAGCCATATCTAAATTTGCACATTACCCCACATGAATATGGGACTGTCCTTCCATTGGGTGGTTCTAGACACGAGATTATCATGAGGGTGCCCTTGAAAACGTTTACCATTGCTTTATAACAGTGTGAGGAATTCTTGGGTTTTACCTCTTGCTATAAACCTAATTATTTGCTAGGTTTTGTTTTTTTTTTTTTAATGTTTGTTTATTTTTGAGACAGAGAGAGACACAGCATGAACGGGGGAGGGGCAGAGAGAGAGGGAAACATAGAATCGGAAGCAGGCTCCAGGCTCTGAGCCATCAGCCCAGAGCCCGACGCGGGGCTCGAACTCGCGGACCGCGAGATCGCGACCTGAGCTGAAGTCGGACGCCCAACCGACTGAGCCACCCAGGCGACCCTATTTGCTAGTTTTCAAGAGTTCAACTCTGGTAGGCTCAATAATGCCCCCACCCCTGCCAGTGTGCATGTCTTAACTCATCGAACCTTTAGATATATTACTTTACACAACTGTTATAGGCCAAATTGCTCTCCCTCCATTCATATGTTGAAGTCCTAACTGCTAATATCTCAGGACATGGCTGTATTTGGAGATAGGGTCTTTAAAGAGGGGATTCAGGTAAACTGAAGTCATTAGGGTGGGCCCTGATCTCATAGGACTGATGTCCTGGTAAGAAGAGGAGATGAGGACACAGACTTGCACAGAGGGACAGCGTGTAAAGACACAGGGAGAAGACGGATGCTACACACCAAGGAGAGAGGCCTCAGGAGATGCCAGCCCTGCCCACGCCTGCATCTCAGACTTCCAGCCTCCAGAATGGGGAGCAAATAAATTTCTCTTGTTTAAGCCCCCCAGTGTGTCTTACTTTGTTATGGCACCTCCCTCTAATACAATGGCAGAAGGGATTTTGTAGATGAGATTAAGCCTACGGACCTTGAGATGCAGAGATTTTCCTGGGTCCTGTGAGTGGGCTCCATCTAGTAAAAATTGCTCCTAGTTGTGTTCAGAGAAACGTGAGAAGGGGCCAAGTCAGCTGGGACTGGCTTTGGGGGTGGAGGAAGTGGCTTACGAAGCGAGGAATGTAGGGGGCCTCCTGAGTCAGGGAACAACTTGTAGCCAACAGCTCCAGGAAAAGAGGAGCTCTCTTCTACACAAGGACATGTATTTTGCCAACAGCCTGGTTGAGCTTGAAAATTAATTTCCTTCCAGTACCTCCAGCTAAGAGGCCATTTGAGCTGACACCTCGATTTCAGCCTTGCTGAAATGTTGTCTTCATATCTGTGAGATGCAAACTGGGATTTGTGTTAAGCCCCTAAGTGTGGCAGTAATTTGTCACAGCATCCATAGAAAATAAGCACATACCTATACAATCGTTATCATTCAATATTGATAATACCTGGTACCCACAGTTTATGGAGCCCTTTAACTAATTAGCAGACTCTTGAGGGAAGCAAGATTCTCCTTCTTTGCTACTGAAATCATTGAGATTTCCTCCAGGAGGAAACCCATCTATAAACAGATAGAAAGGTGACCAAAAGCCAACACACAGAGCAGGTGCAAAGGTACTTAAAATGTTTTTGTGTGGCTGGTAAGCACCTCTTCTGGGTAAAATACTACTTTTGTCAAGGACCTGACTTAAACGACCTAGGGTAACTACAGAGAGAGTTTTCAGAACCTGATTTACCCACACAGCCTTCATGGTGGAATGTGTTATAAATCCCTTCAAGGTATAAGACTCCAGTGGCCACATGCCTGTTCTCAGCATTGTCAGTGTAAGTCATTGTATTACTTATACAAATTAGCTGCAACTCTGCAGACCAAGTGTTGATTGTTATTCCCCCCTGGGGTGGACTTGGGGCCTTTTTAGGTATTCCTCTTCTGCTTGCTTGGGCTTAGCACACTAATATACCATAAATATTTAAATTTAATTGTGTTTTTCTGCTATTGTTACCCACCAAATCATGTTTCCCTAAAGAAACATGTTAAGATTTTGGTTCTCTATGAAACGACTAAAGGTGCAACATATTGATTATATGCATTCTTCACAACCAACGTTCAACAGCACAATTTATTACCCACCTGCTACTTAATTTATAATAAAAACATTTCATTCTACCAGTATTGATTTAGTGCCTACAACGTCTCAGGAACCTTTCAGGAGGCTGTGTGGAAATCACGGGGATAGAGTTCCACTTAGGTAGGGGACATAGGCAAGTACAAAGGGGAGATGCCTGCTACGTGGAAAAGAAGCGTACAGCTCCCAATAGGGTGACATTGCAGAGGACAAGGAAAATCTGCCCAGGAAGACGGGCAAAGGTGTCCTGTCCTTGAAAAGGGAGATGTCTACTTGATCTTAATGAGTGACGTGGAGATCCCAGGAATATCCCAGGGGGAGGAACAGACCAGGCAGAGACAAGAGCAAAGGAAATTACTGGGAACTGTAAGCACATATAACATGACTTGAGGTTTCATGTGGGTGGAACGCAGTCCAACAGTGGGGAATGTAGCCACTTTCTTTATTTTTGCGTCTAGCTCACAAGAGAGGACCATGGACCTACACTTCTTCCTGTTATCTGAGGATCACACAACTTACCTCTTATTATTGACTTACCTCATCTCCTCGATTCTGGCTTCTGGTACCAGTCCGTTGATGGTTTGATTCTGGGTTTAGTGAGTCCCCACATGGTTTCCTGATAGCCATCTCTGCAACCTTCAGAACATGTCTCTTCAAGAGTCCTGCCCCTGTATATTCAGTGAAACATGAATTTAGGTTCTGCTGCAAAGGCACCTTACCGATGGAGTTAAGGTCTCATCAGTTGACCTTAGAATAGAATCTCTTGGACCATGCAGGTGAGCACAACATAATCATATGAGCCCTTAAAAGGACTCAGTTTTATTGAGCCCCATATGGGGCTGAAGTTGTCTATTGTGGGAGAAGAAGGACTCCTGGAGATGTGTGGGAGAGGTAGACAGAGGAAGGATGAGGTAGGTTGAATGCAGGAGGAGGGCTCAACACATCCTGGCTGGCATCAGAGGGCCCAAAGCCCGAGGACTAGGAGGGACAGACCCCAGAAGCTGACAACCTTTCAAGGACGTACGGACCTTTGTCCTACAACCGTATTCTTCTTTGAGTCACAGGAATGCATCTGCAAAGGAATTCTCTTCGGGAGCTTCCAGAAGAGAACGCAGCCATGTCTACAAGTTTATTTTATTCTCATCCACAGAAACCACAAGCTAATAAATCGGTGTCATGTTAAGGCCTTGCCTTCGTATTAATTTGTTACGGAGGCATAGAAAAGGAATACCTTGTCTCCTGGAAGTCCCTGGTGACGTTGAATGGAAGTGGTGTCACATCTCAGCACAGCACTGGGGAAAAATTGCCCTGGAGATCCAGCATTTTGACACTTGACGACCTTGTGTAACCTGAGGAATTTCAGAGGGGTGATACCTCCCTGAAACGTGATACTAGACTCATGCCTAAACTTGCCTTGTTCTCCCATTGCAACAACACCAAAGGACATAAGCGTTTTCACTTACTCAGCTCTGGGATAGCTGTGTGATTACCACGGTCACGTTGACAGGTGTGGACCGAGTGCATAGTCTGTGTGGGGTTAAAAGGGGTGTGAATACTGTAAGCAAACCATCCTTAGATCTTTATATGGATCTTTCACGTATAACAGGATATAAATTTGCCTTTCTAGGAGGTCCCTTGAAAACATAGCTAAGCGGCACCTGAGTGGCTCAGTCGGTTGAGCGTCCATCGTCGGTTCAGGTCATGATCTCAGTTTGTGAGTTCTGGACCCACATTGGACTCCCTGCTGTCAGCACAGAGCCTGCTTTGGATCCTCTGCCCCCCACTCTCTCTCTCTCTCTCTGCCCCCCCCCCCTCTCATGTTCACACACTCTCTGTCTCTCAAAAATAAATAAACCATTTAAATACCCTTTAAAAAATACACAACTGAGTATAAAACACATAACAAATGTCTCATGGGTGTGCTGCCCATATGGGGCTGAAGTTGTCTATTGTGGGACACTGTGGAACGATGGAAAAGTCTTCCTGAATGAGGAGAAAGTCACGTCATACATTTAGGTGAGGTTTGCAACCCCTATCATGTGGAAACAATACCACCAGCAAGAAACATAGCATGAAACTGGGGGGAAAGTTCAAGAAAAGTTAACATATTGTGAGCGGACCAATGGGGCTCAGAGGGCTAACAATATAACTAGGACAAGATTGGGGAAGTCCATTGACGTAAAGAATGAGATGCTGAAGAAGGTCGTCCAGCTAACAAGTGATTCAGGGGAATAGGTAGTTGACAAGAATTCCTCTGTGTAGCTCTGGAGCATATGGGGGTATCAGGCATGCCTGAAAACACAAGACCATTTAGCAGTCACGCATTACCTTCCAGATCAAAGATGGCACAAGGGAAAAGAATACTCCGATGTGAGGAAATCTATAATGCACTGGGTTTGAATCGGCAGTGGCATGCTTTACTTCAACGTATCTATCTGCATGGAAAAGGCAAGAGTCAGAGATCTTGAAAAACTCTGAGCAAGAAGAACCATTACACATAAATGTTGTACAGGATGCATGTGACTAAATTCAGTTTTCTAAAGCAAAACTCTATAGCTAAAATGAAGAAGGCATAATTACCGATAGCAAAAAAATTATGTTTTATGATTGGTATCATAAATTTTGTGGTCAAGGGGTGCATTCTTTAGAGATGAAATTAAATATATGTACCTATATGTGTAATTTATATACACACATATGTACACATAAACACATAGATATAATAATGTGCGTAAATACATTTTTGTCTCTCAGGAATGCACCCTTTGGTCATACAATATATTGAGAACTGGAATTCTAAAATCAGGTCATCACAGAAGAAGAAGACGATTCAAAGACAAGGAAACTGGGACTGAGTTCCTCTAAACTTAAATGATCAATGAGCACATTAGAACAGTGTCCCTCCAACTTGTTCCCAGGGACTCTTCTGTTATTAAGGTATTTCGTGTGCCCTGAAAGCATTAGATTCAAATTTGTGAAAACTAATGTTGAAATAAGGTTGCCCCCGTCACCCATTATTCAAACTTATTCTAATTTCCACGTTTGTCCAAAAAAAAAAATCACTTTTCATTGACTGATTTTACGAAGCCACTGTCATAAATTTAAACTAAAAAATGTCAGCGCATTCACAAAATACTGCATTTACTCTTATATTTTGAGCATATGCAGATGAATTCCTTTCACAGCCTGTGAGGAATCCAGGAAGACGCGCACCATCGGAGGAACATGGCTTTCCCAGGGCAGTAATGTTCCCGCTTCTTGTGTAAAGTCATTCAAGACAGTAAACTGGAATGTTCGGCTCTGCTTGCGATAGGAGTTACAGCGTGGATTACCCCGAGACCCTGCAGAGCCGTGGGCATTTATGTCACGCCATAAACACTATTCATAAGCCTTGCAGGTGCATGTCTGGCAGGTGTTAGCGCACCAAGCTGTTGGCTGTGCAAATAAATAGTCCAAGACTGAGGAACATCACCAGTTTCTACGTCTCTTGTGTCAAAGCCTGCTTTCCACAATTTTGTTTTCAGTATCAGTTTTATTGTAATAACATTCACAAATCATACAATCCTCCCATTCAAAGTGCATGATGAAATGGTTTTTAAAACATATGCAGCCTTATATAACCACCATCACCACCAATTTTCCAACATGGTTATCACCTCCTAAAGCATACTGTCTCCCTCAACCACCTGCCCCTGCCACCAGCACTGCCTCACCGTAGGCAAATACTAATCTACCTTCTGTGTCTATGTGGGTTTGTCGGGTCTAGACGTTTCACATAGATGGAATCATATGGTACTGTCGTTACTTGACTTCTTTCACTTAAAATAACGTTTTCAACAACAAATGTTGTAGAGGATATTGAGAAAATGGAACCCACGTGGGGGGAATGTAAACTGGTGCAGCACTGGAAAACACTGTGGAAGTTTCTCAAAAAATTAAAAATAGAATTGCCATATATTCCAGTAATTCTACTACAGGTATCTACCAAAATAATACAAAAAACATGAATTTAAAAGATATATGCACCCCACGTTTCTTGAAGCATTATTTACAACCGCCAAATTATGGAAGGAGCCCCAGTGTTCATCGATAGATGAATGGATAAAGAAGATATGGTGTATATATGTACAATGGAATATAATACAGCCATAAAAAGAATGGGATCTGGTCATTTGCAACAACATGGATGGATCTGAAGGGTACAATGCTAAGTGAAATCAGACAGAGAAAGACAATTACCATAGGACTTCACTCATATGTGGAATTTAAGAAACAACATAAAGAAAGAGACAAAAAAAATACTCTTAACTCTAGAGAACAAACTGGTGGTCACCAGAGTGGAGGTGGGTGGGGAATGAGTGAAATAGGTGGTAGGCATGAGAGGACACTCATCATGATCAGCATGGAGTAATGTGTAGAATTGTTGAATCATTATAGTATATACCTAAAACTAATACAACACTGTATCTTAATTATACTGGAATTAAAAAATAAAGGGGCGCCTGGGTGGCGCAGTCGGTTAAGCGTCCGACTTCAGCCAGGTCACGATCTCGCGGTCCGTGAGTTCGAGCCCCGCGTCAGGCTCTGGGCTGATGGCTCGGAGCCTGGAGCCTGTTTCCGATTCTATGTCTCCCTCTCTCTCTGCCCCTCCCCCGTTCATGCTCTGTCTCTCTCTGTCCCGAAAATAAATAAACGTTGAAAAAAAAAAATTAAAAAAAAAATAAAAAATTAAAAAAAAATATATAGTTTCATTTTTAAAGTTCATCCATGTTGAAGGATGTATTAGTACTTCCTTCCTTTTTATGACCAAAAATTAGTCCATTGTATGGATACAGCATATTATTTATTCATTCATCCACTGACGGACATCCCCCTTGAACATGGCTCTCACTAAATGAAGGCAACATCACAGCCATGGTAGGAAGGGAGTTCTCTGGATGTGGGTGGTTAAAATAGAATCAGAGCCTGAGAACTGAACTTGGAGAGTGTTATGGGCAGGAGTCAGAAAGTGGAGGGTGTAAAATAGGACAGAAGGGGAAAGCTAATAAAACAGACAATGGTTTTGAGAACTGCAACATCAACCAGAAGTTGGAAAGAAAGTGGCTAAGTTTCTCACTTTTATTCCTATCCAGAAAATATGAGCCTCTCTCTCTCAGAAAAAAAAAAAGACAAAAAAAGAAAAACGAAAATAAGAGTTAATTCATAAGGTTTCCGTGACTTCAAAATAGAGGTATTCTTTTTTTTAAATTTAAAAACAGTTTTTCTTTAATGTTTATTTATTTTTGAGAGAGAGCACCAGAAGGGGAGGGGCAGAGAGAGAGACACAGAATCCGAAGCAGGTTCCAGGCTCTGAGCCGTCAGCACCTGGGGCTCGAACTCACGAAGCATGAGATCATGACCTGAGCCGAAGTCGTCCACTTAACCGAATAAGCCACCCAGGCGCCCCGGGAATAGAAATATTCTTGATGGTTATGGGAAAAACTATCCTTAGAAAAGCCACTAGTGAATATGAAAATTGTATTATCACCCTATCACCACTTTTCCTGCAGAGTCCTTCACCGTATAGTCTGTCAGTTCCCCCCAAATAGTTGCCATGGACAAATGTTCTGTTGAAAATCCCATCGTCTGCCTAAATCTATCCACTGAGAATTGCATTTTTATGCCACATGTAGTGTGAATCCGTAGTTGCTGTTATATAATTTCACTCTGCTCCATTTTGTGAATATCCCACTTCTTAGCAACTTCTAGAAAATCACTTGAAGCTTTTATCACTTGCAAACATAAGTGCGTACGCACATCCAAATGTTAACTCTACACAAATGCATGATGGATCACTTAACACAAGTCTTTTAAAGTAATGGACCAACCTGTGGATCCAAGTGCTATATGCCAATGTTGCTCTCTACCGTTTTTGAAATTCCTTTGGTATAAGTTGTTTTAAAAAGACAACATATCACCCCACCCCAAAATTAGTTGTATTGCTTTAAAAATCTCTCGATTTTTACAATACGTCCCAGTTGCTAAAATTGGTTATACTTATCATCTGCATTACACTTATGAGCCCATTATTAATCTTGAACTTTACGAACTTAACACATTTTTACATGCATTGTATTAACTCACTAACAGGCCTAGAGGGAACCTGAGGCACAGAGGTGCTTGCTTAATGTCACATGATGAGCCTCTAAGGTCAGAGTTCGCAGCTGTATTCCTATTATGTCTCTGCTCTGTCATGCTGCCATTGTGATTATCTAACATATTCACAGTAGTTGGCTCTGAGTGAATTTCCCTATTCCCCAGAGCCAGGAAGGAAGGAAGGAAGGAAGGAAGGAGGGAAGGAAGGAGGGAAGGAAGGAAGGAAGGAAAGGACGGAGGGAAGGAAGCAAGGGAGGAAGGACGGAAGGGAGGAAGGAAGGAAGGAAGGAAGGAAGGAAGGAAGGAAGGAAGGAAAGCAGGAAGAAGGGGAAGGAAAGGAAGGAGGGAAGGGAGGGAGGAAGGAAGGAAGGAAGGAAGGAAGGAAGGAAGGAAGGAAGGAAGGAAGGAATTGCTGAAGACAGAAAAATAAGGAGTTGCTACCTCTGAAAACATTTGCAAGTATATAAAAATATATAGGCCATATGGTGTAAGAAAATACAGTTTAGCTGGACAGAGAAGGGCAGCCACAGAGACCGCTCAGTAACTTTTATGCTTTTCTCCATGAGCATCAGAGCTTTTCATTCCCTCCCATGCTTTTATTTTGGAAATGTCAAAACTACATCAATGTGGTAATGATAATGCAATGAATACTTACATACCCTTCATTGAGAGTCACTATTAATATTTATCATTTTCTCAGATTATCTCTCTACTATTTCTGCTTATGCACCATCTCAAACATATATATACACATACATAAATACATAGGTATATATAATGCACATATATAAATATATATAAAATGCATATACATTGTATAATATATATGTGTGTGCATATATGTATATGTATAATATATGTGTGTGCATATATGTATATATATATATGCACATCTTTCTGAATCTGTTGAGAGTAACTACATTTTACTGATAAATTCTTTAGTGAGAGTGTCCTAAGAACAAAGACGTTCTCCCTAATAACCGTAATACATAGATCACATCTAAGACATTTAAGAGAGATAAAGTAACATCTAATGTACCCTCCCAAATTAAAATTGTCCAGTTGTCACATTTCCTATCTGTATTCTTTATAATGAGAGTACATATATACTGCAATTACAAATGTGAAGTCTAGAAAGCTATCTAATGAGACTCTCGTTAATACTCACGCTTGGCCTTCCCTTGGTGTGTTTTTTCACCCTCCAGAAATCTAGAACTGCTCCTCTGCCTTTTTGGTTTGTTTCCAAAAAATCAACATTTTTGAAGCATCCGCGGTGTTTGTTTCATAGACCGCTCTTCAATTTGGATTTGTCTAATTGCTTTCGTCTCCTGATTAGATTCAGGTTAAGCTTTTTGGCAAGAATATTACTTATGTAATTTTGAGCAAATCCTATCAGGAGTCTGCTAATGTCAGTTTCTGCATCTGTTCCAAGATCGTACCTTTGATCTAAGATATGTAGAGACTCAAATAGGGAAAGAGGTGCTAAGGAAATTATGGTATCATTGCAATTACTTGTTCTTACCATTCTTTCAAAGAAAAGGGACATACTGGAATATTCTAATTAAATAACACAATGACGAACTTTAGGTTAATAACTCACCGACTCTGGAACAAGTTCCAACATTTTCTAATCAAAAGCTAAAAAACATTCCTGCTTTGTCCTGTAGGTTTTTGATGGTTTCCTGTCTCACATTCAGGTCCTTCATCCATTTTGAGTTTATTTTTGTGAGTGGTGTAAGAAAGTGGTCTAGTTTCATCCTTCTGCATGTTGCTGTCCAGTTCTCCCAGCACCATTTGCTAAAGAGACTATCTTTTTTCCATTGGATATTCTTCCCTGCTTTGTCAAAGATTAGTTGGCCATACTTTTGTGGGTCCAGTTCTGGAGTCTGTATTCTATTCCATTGGTCTATGTGTCTGTTTTTGTGCCAATACCGTGCTGTCTTGATGATTACAGCTTTGTAGTAGAGGCTAAAGTCTGAGGTAGTGATGCAACTGGTGTGCTCAGTATTGAAAATGCCAAGGTTCCTGCCTGACTTTAATTGCCCCAAATTGTTGCAACTTCCTGTAATCTCCCTTCTAACCCTTCATACAAGACAAAGTGGGAATTTTCTTATAGCCCAACCTGAAATCAGGCAGGTTTCTTTGAAGGTTGCTGACTTGACTTACCTTGCAGGATAGCCAGAAGGAGTTAATCATAAATAAATGAACATCAAGTGCCTGACCCAGTTTGTTGCTGAAAACTTGCAGGGTGCCTGGGTGGCTCAGTCGGTTAAGTGTCCGACTTCAGCTCATGTCATGATCTCACAGTTGGTGGGTTCAAGCCCCGCATTGCGCTCTGTGCTGACAGCTCAGCGCCTGGAGCCTGCTTTGGATTCTGTGTCTCCCTCTCTCTCTGACCCTCCCCCGCTCACACTCTGTGTCTATGTCTCTCAAAAATAAACAAACATTTAAAAAAATTAGAAGGGAAAAAAAAACTTGTTGACTACAAGGCACAATACATGCCTATCCTCTTAAACATCCTTGAGCACTTATTCAGGGACATTTTAGAATCTGCAGCATTCACAGAGAGTATGTTATATTAAAAAGTGTTGAGGTGAAAAAGAGGGCACATTGTTGGTTTTTGTAATCAAGCGGTTAAGTTGTGAGCCTATCTTTCTCATGTGAGCAATAATACATTTAGCAATGTGCCCATATATCTGCCCAAACCTTGACTGTTGGGCAAACAAAATCTGGGGTTTCACTTATAGTATTCACATCACAAAGAAAGATCTCCAAAAACTCAACTGTTAAGCGGGTAAATACAATCTCTTTTTTTGTGTGTATATGCCAAACATCTATGTTGTAGCTTTGTTACTAAAGCAAATATGTTAAATATAAATAATTGTCAGGATATTTGTAGAGCTCTCTGTTTCCATTTTTGTAAAAAAGAAACACAGAAATGTCTAGACTTGCCCATAATTGCAGTGTCTAGACTTGCCCATAAATCCACACTGAAAATGCAGAAATTCCTGTAAGTTGAAACTTAACAAAAATTTGTGCGATATGATATATTCCTCCTAAATACTTATCACCATGCATTTATTTTCACAACCAATTTTGACTCTGAGATCAGTGGGCATTCATTTAAGTGACACATTAAAATTTCCTCTGGACGGAAGACGGTGTTGGGTGAATTATGAGCGACGGTGGTAAAGAGAAAATGCATTCTTTCCGAAGCTCATTTCCAGCATCCCTGCCTTCAGCATACCATGATTTTAAGCCTTCTCTCCCTTTACAGTTTCCTCCCAGTAAAAATGTCGAATGCTGGTCACAGTGGGCTCAACAATCCTTGTTAAATCATATCTCTTCTTCAGGCCATAGATGTGTGATTCATTTTCTTCTAGTATTGGATTTTCTAGTGGCACTCAGGGCACTTGCATTCTTCATTCGAGGTCACCTTCTTTCCGGAATGAAACAGCCCAAGCAGATTTCAGTATCTTCACGTTTTCATGAAAAAGATGATTTTTTGTGTGTTTTTGAAATTTAAAAATTTTAACTCCAGTATAATTAACATAAAGCATCATGTTAGTTTCAGGTGTACAATATAGTGATTCAGCAATTCTATACATTACTCAGTGCTCATCATGGTAACTGTACTTTTCATCCCCGTCACCTGTTTCACCCATCCCCCACCCACCTCCTCTCTGGTGGCCATCAATTTATTCGCTATAGTTACGAGTGTTTCTCGATTTGACTCTTCTTTGTTTCGTTTCTTCGATTCCACATGTGAGTGAAACCATATGGTATTTGTCTTTCTCTGATTGGCTCATTTCACTTAGTGTTATGTCCTCTATAGCCATCCAGGTCACTGCAAATGGCAACATTTCAGCCTCTTATGGCTCAATAATATTGCATTGTGTATAGACCACATCGTCTTTATCCATTCGTCTATCAGCTGACACTTGGGGTGCTTGCACATCTTGGCTGTTGTAAATAATGCTGTTGGAAACATAAGGGTGTGTGTGTATCTTTTCAATTTGGTGTTTTTGTATTCTTTGGGGATTTACCCAGATACCAGAATTATTAGATCCTATGGTATTTCTTTTTTATTTCTTTTTGATGTTTATTTATATTTCAGACACAGAGAAAGACAGAGACAGAGCGTGAGTGGGGGAGGGACAGAGAGAGAAAGGGAGACACAGAATCCGAAGCAGGCTCCAGACTCTGAGCTGTCGGCACAGAGCCCGAACTCACGAACTGTGAGATCATGACCTGAGCCAAAGTCGGACGCCCAACGGACTGAGTCGCCCAGGTGCCCCGAGCCTACAGTATTTCTTAATTCTTTGAGGAACCTCCATACTGTCTTCCACAGTGGCTTCACTAGTTTGCATTCCCACCGACAGTGCACAAGAGTTCCTTTTTCTCCACATTTTCACCAACACTTGCTGTTTCTTGTGTTTTTGATTTTAGCCATTGAAAACCACTATTTTTTAAGTAAGTAGGTTGGAATTCGTTTTTGATCTTGAAGCCATGGGTCTTCATCCTACATCAGCTATAGCAGGTTGATGGCAGAAGACGAAGTTACCTTTCCCAGGATGGAATCTTTTTCCTAAGGCAAAAGCCCTCCTCCCCTGCTCCCACCTTTGTGTTTGCTCTTTGGGAAATAAATTCTCTTACTTTCTTTAAGTGTTTTGATTCCCACAATGAATTTCCACATGGGAAATATTTCAACATATTTAGACCAGAATTTTTCTTCATTTTAATCTGCATATGGGTCTCCGTGAGACTTTTTTATCCAATAATACAAAGCCCCCTCCACTCTCTGAAATAAGGCTTTTTCATTCATAGGTTCTAACATTTAGACTTTACGGAGTGAATCTTTCTATCCGTATGCCATCATTCAGGAATAGTTTTGCAGAAAGGTAGAATTTTTTGTCAGCTGAAGTATACCCTTTAAAGATCTCAAGGAGACCTTACAGTGTGTGCTTTTGATAATTTCTCCCAGTACTATCTTTATCTAAACCCCAATCTCCTTTACACTTAAGATTCAAGTGACTCTCTTGTTGCGATGAGCAGAGTGTTGTGTGAAAGCGTTGAATCGCTAAATTCTACACCTGGAACTAATATTATACTCTGTTAACTAAATGGAATTTAAATAAAAACTTGGGGGAGAAAAGATTCAAGGGACTCTTTTTTTTCCCAGACTGACTTCTGGTTATATCTTAAGACAGATCTTGTCTCCCATCACACTGCTCGGTATGTTGGGGCGCCTGGGTGGCTCAGTTGGTTAAGTGTCCAACTCTTGATTTTGGCTCAGGTCATGATCTCATGGCTTGTGCATTTGAAGCTTGTATCAGGCTCTGTGCTGATAGTGTGGAGCCTGCTTAGGATTCTGTCTCTCCCTTTCTCTCTACCCCTCCCTGATTGCTCTCCCTCTCACTCTCTCTCTCAAAATAAATACATACACTTAAAAAAAAAACTGGTCAGTTTGCTAATGCTTCAGTGTTGCTTGGGTTTTCCTTCCTTGTGCATTAAAGCCACCAAATCCTAATGTTCCACTTATCATAATCCAGGTAGAGTAGGGGCTCTACCGATCTGTCCCTGTGCACTCACGGAGAGCCTGCTATGATAGGAATATCAATAAAGCCCACCCAACTGAGTCTCTCGTATACTCAGTATTCATGCACTGTATGTGATCACAGTATATGCACGCTCACACAGACACACGTGTGCCTTTTCCTCTCCAGCTTGAAGCCACGTGATGCAATCTAGGACACACAGGTGGTTAAGATAAGCAAGCCAGATTCAGAGTCACAGCTCAGTCAAGAGGTGATGTGCCCTCATCTGTTTGCTTAGCTCTAAAAAGTAGATCAGTGTACCATCCTCATGAGATTGTTATGGCTAGAGATCAAATTATATATATATATATATAATATATATAATAAGGCACTCACCTTTGTATTTGGGGCAATACTATAACAATACAAGAAGCTCGATAATTGTATGTTCATGCGTTAATTGTTTCTTAAAATTGATTAAACATCAACCCAGTTAATTATGCCTCCTCAATTTTCAAACTGCTTAAAATGAAATGTCAACCTGTCATCTCCTTTACTCATTTTAAGACCCGGGCTCCAGTGGGTGAACAGATTACAGCACTTACAACCCTGTCTTTTGATAGTTTCCCTTGAAAAGTTCTTAAGGGGCGCCTGGGTGGCGCAGTCGGTTAAGCGTCCGACTTCAGCCAGGTCACGATCTTGCGGTCCGTGAGTTCGAGCCCCGCGTGGGGCTCTGGGCTGATGGCTCAGAGCCTGGAGCCTGTTTCCGATTCTGTGTCTCCCTCTCTCTCTGCCCCTCCCCCGTTCATGCTCTGTCTCTCTCTGTCCCAAAAAATAAATAAATGTTGAAAAAAAATTTTTTTTTTAAAATAAAAAAAATAAAAAAAAAAAGTTCTTAAATCATCGAAAGCCAATAAATGTATCCTTCTCTTCTTCCATACCCAGACCTCAAATGACTCAGTAATTCTGACCATGTTTGAGACCATGCTGGTTTCATTCTCTTCTCTTAGATGAACTGTCCCCCATTTTCCCTCAAGCTACATTGTTCCTTTAAGTAAAAACCAGTCAAGTGAAGAGAGGGAATGTGGTTCCTGTGCTAAGGAAACCCTGGGCTGGTAGGGAGACTGTCAGATTCTCCAGAGTGTGTGCAAATAAGTTAATTCACTTTACCATTGGAAGCCTTGTTTTTTGGTTTTTGGTTTTTGGTTTTTTGTTGCCAGCTGGGGAGAGGCAGTTAATTTCAGCTCGCTGAATTGAGTATTGGATCTTGTTAAGTAGTAGAACACAGCTCGACCTACCAGCTTTCCTGAACACGTAGTTCTTGAGCAGAAACGGTACGTAACAGAGTTGGCATCGATGGGGTATGAAATCAGCACAGCCAGAGTTCAGGTATCTGCTTAATTTTCCCCACAGTGGAAACCAAATGAGTGATGAATTTTCTACGTATCCATCCTGGCATTTCGTGCCCTGCTGTCCATTTTAAGGACACTTGTACACATCACGCTTGTAAACACAATTACATTTGTTTCCACCTGTTGTTTTTGTTGTGAATTAAGTGAGGGAATCTTAAATTATTTCTCTTGCAAAAAGCTTCATATGCTTTACGAACAAATGTAACCTTATCAGTAAATTTATGGTAGGCATGGAAACTTTTTGTCTACGGATCTGAGTCCAAATTCCAATATTGTCTTTGATAAGGATGGCCTTTTAAATTGGTCACTTCTCATCGATCCTTTGTTTCCAGTGGATCAGATGAGCATAGGAATACCTTTTATTATCGCTGACTGTCTCATTGCAAATATATCTTTTTAAAAAAATAAAGAATAAGCACTGTTACACAACAAAGAAAGCTGTGTTAAGAGTTTGATCATAAAGGTCTTCTGATGCATTCCCTGGTGGATCCATCATGGTCCTCTGCCATGGGGTGACCTCAAATTCCTTTACTTTTTCTCACATACTCTAGCTTCAGACAGACGATACTTAGGCTTTGGAGAAGAAGCTGCAAAGTGTCCGATATCTTTGACCTTGGGCATGACCTTCTCCATGACATTATAGATCAAGGCATTGTCTTCCGCCAGAGCACCTAGTTGAGTTCACCCCTCTTTCTGGAGCCCAAATCAGATGCCTTATCCCAACAGACTTTCCTGTTCCCTATAGTGAGAATACTACAGTATCACTTTCTGCAAGCTTCTATCAATCTGTCTTCCCACTTTACACCACTAGGGCCATTTTCCTTGCATTGTTGCAATTTTTTGGAACTCCAACTTGGAGTGACTGGGCTACAAGAATGAACACAACAGTACTGCCTGATTCTTAGAGCATCAGATTGGCCAACCACAACACTGTAGGGTTTCTTGTCGGGACGACCACCTGATGTTTAAGGAAGATCATTCTTCCAAATCAGTTTCACAGCCTTAGGAACCAAGGCTGGAGCCTAGGGCTGAGTGTCTACTAGTCCAGAGTGATATCGTTCGGCCTGAGTTATATACGCTTTTGCTCACCTTGACCACCTTCATCTGTTTCCACTCTGAACCCTGATGCAGAGCTCAGTTGAAGACCTCCATCTGAGCAGTGCGTCTCCCTCACACAGCATTCTGTCTAAATGGCATTGACACGATTACGTGCACGGCTCCAAGCAAGACTGTGGGTGTGGAATGGAAGATGTGAAGGACAGACTGTCCGCTGTCCTAACACATTCACGACCGTCACTCCAGGACAGGATCATCGCATGGGTGGCTGTTTCTCCTGCCTGTAACTATGGCAGGTCCGTACCATTTTCACCGTTAATCTGGCTTTCTGTTCCCTTCACTCACCCAGGAGAAGGCTGAGATGTGGAATAGCATCTTCTAAGATATCTGAAATGTGCGGACGACAGCCTGTTGTACAGAGTTAGCCTGGCTCATGAGTGCTGGCTTGTGGTCTTGAATTCCCTCCCCACACCTGCCTGCAGAGGCCTGGGAATAAAGCCACATCCAATATGATACTCACATCTGGTTGGTTGGTCTAAAGCCCAGCTTCTCCTCACATCACCATAGAGAGAACCTCTTTAATTTTGGATTGGTTAATTCATGAACTCTTTCAAGGCAGATAATTTCTAATCCCAACCAGAGAAGAGGGAAGGGGTTCTCTGCTGTTTTTTCTGAAGGACCTGTCAAATAGGAAATACCGAATTCTGTTCATTGAACACATTGAAAGTATTGCCTATCCCCTGTATCATAGGTATTTGCCTAAAACATTGATTCTTTTCTACAAAAATGTTAAACTCATTTAATTCTGGGACTATTTTATTTACACATTTCTCAGCGGGTGCCTTATGTATAGGAGACACTTATCAACTGTTCGTAAGCAGGCAGCCTGTCTCTAAATAGCACCTGCCATCCATGTCACAGTGAATCATAATTCTGGAATCTCCTTTGTGTGGTAAGAGCCTAAGCCATTAATTTACTATTCCTGAGATGCTGAGTTACTCGGAAAAAAAAATAACACAAATAGAGGCAGCCTTGGAAGGCAGCTCTTCGGGTAGTTTTAGAACTACCTGCATTTCATTCTTAAGGATTCCCCAGATGAAATTTTTACGTGAGAAAGAAAGGCATAGAAAATACACTTCATTCAGCTACTTTGTTTTTTTTGTTTTTTTTGTTTTTTTTTCTGGCCTACATCTATAGGACCACAGTGATTATAGTAGGAGCAGCTGAAATAAAATGTCTGCTACAGATTGCCTTTGCTCCCCGGTACGGCATTATGTAATAGAATCCAAAAGCATAATGCTGCACATCTTGAAGAATGCAACTAATGTATGCTGTTCTGCTTTATATTAATGTAGCAAAAAAATTTTTCCACAAATTTCTAGAAAGCTATATCTGTTTACAATACACAGAAGAAGTACATGCAGTCCCTTGGTGTGGTTTATCTTAAAAACCACATTGTCTACAAATCATAAAAATGGTTTGAGCAAATCACTCCTATATGAAAGATATTTTGGTACTGAAACTTAATGAACTTGTATATGCAATCTTTCTTGCTTTGTAACATCACTCTGAAAACCTGGGATATACTTGCAAATACATACTGCATGTAGCGCATGGAAGCTATGAATCTATTGAAAAGGCATCGCACCAACAATCAGATCGGTTGCCGGGTATACAGGCTTCCAGATAGTTTGGGGGACTGTGGTGATTCCCTTTGGTTCTTATTTTTCGTAGTAAGAGGCTGCTGGGATTACCCGTGCTTCGGACAGCAAATAAAGACAGATGTAGGTGGCCACCACATAGTGAAAGTTGAGTTAGCTCCTTTTTTTAAGTTCTACTTTCTTTTTTTTTTGTAGTTGACACACAATGTTATATTAGTGATACAGATATAGATACATATGTTCTATTAGTTTCAGGTATAGTGCGTAGTGATTTCATAGTCTTCAGTATTACTCAGCCCTCACCGTGCTCGGTCGCCATTTGCCAGTGCACAACAAACACTATTGTAATGTCATTGACTATATTCCTCAGGCTGTACCTTTCATCCCCGTAACTTATTAATTTTACAGTTGGAAGTTTATTTTTCTCAATCCCCTCCAGCCATTTTGCCCATGCGCCCCCTCGGCAACCTCAAGTTTGTTCTCTGTACTTACAGGTCTGTTTCTTTTGTTTGTTCATTTGCCTTGTTTTTTAAGACTCCACATACAAGTGAAATTGTATGCTATTTCTCTTTCTCTGACTTGTTTCACTTAGCATGATACATATATATACACACATACCACATCATCTGTATACATTCATCCGTCAGTGCATATCTGGGCTATTTCCATATCTTGGCTATTGTAAATAATGCTGCAATAAACAGAGGGTGCACATATCTTTTCAGATTAGGGTTTCTCTGTTTTTTTTTTTGATGTTTATTTATTTTGTGAGAGACACAGAAAGCGAGGGAGGGGTAGAGAGAGAGGGAGACAGAATCTGAAGCAGGCTCCAGGCTCTGAGCTGTCAGCACAGAGCCCAACACAAGGTTCACACCCACAAACCATGAGATCGTGACCTGAGCCAAAGTTGGATGCTTAACCAACTGAGCCACCCAGGCGTCCCTAGTGTTTCTGTTTTCTTTGAGTCATTACCCAGTAGTGAAATTACTGGATCATATGATAGTTCTATTTTTAATTTTTTGAAGAACCTCCATACTGGGTACTTACTCAAAGAAAACAACATTTCCATCAGCAGTGCACACGGGTTCCTTTTTCTGTACATCATTGCCAACACTTCTTACTTCTTGCCTTTTTGATTCTAGCCATTCTGACAGGTGTAAGGCAATATCCACTTGGGGTATTGATTTACATTTCCCTAATAATTAGTGATGTTGAGCATCTTTTCATGTGTCTGTTGGCCATCTATATGTCTTCTTTAGAAAAATGTCTATTCAAGCCCTCTGCCTATTTCTTACATTGTTTGTGGTTTTGGTTTTGAGTTGTAGAAGTTCTTCATGTATTTTGGATATCAACCCCTTAGTGGATATGTCATTTACAAATATCTTCTCCCATTCATTAGGTTCCCTTCTCATTTTCTCGGTGGTTTGCTTTGCTGTGCAAAGCTTTTTGATTTTGATGTAGTCCCAATAGTTTATTTTTGGTTTTGTTTCCCTTGCGTCAGGAGACAGATCTAGAAATATGTTGCTATAACCCATGTCAGAGACATTCCTGCTATGTTTTCTTCTAGGAATTTATGATTTTAGGCCTCACATTCACATCTCAGCTGATTTTAGCTAATAAGTTAGGTCTTGACTCACGTTTTCTCTTTTAACCACTCAGAAACTCTATGAGGTAAGAGCTATTAGCCCATTTCACAGATGAGGCAGAGAACTGTAAAGGAGTTAGAGTGGTCATGCGCTGTATATTGAGCTCTCTCAACTCTGCTCCTGTGGGAAAGCAATCTTAGAAGAGGCTAGATGAATGGGCGTGTCTTTGTCCCAATAACTCTGTATTTACTTATTTAATTACTTTAATTTTTTTTAATGTTTGTTCTTTGAGAGAGAGAGCACGTGCACAAGCAGGGGAGGGGCAGAGAGAGTGAGACACAGAATCTGAAACAGGTTCCAGCCTCTGAACTGTCAGCACAGAGCCCAACGCGGGGCTCAAACTCACAGATCGCGAGATCATGACCTGAGCCAAAGTCAGACACTTAACTGACTGAGCCACCCAGGTGCCCCTCAATAACTCTTTATTTATAACAACAAGCAGTAGGTAGGGTTCAGTCCATGGGTCGTAGTGTGCAGACCCATTTTCCAAAGAATGGCAAGTCCTAACCTTATTTGGATTGCAAAGCCAAGTTTTGCACACATCCTGAGTATGGGTTCCTATTCGCTACACATGATCCACTATAAAAATGTTGGAAACCTACAGAAAATTACAGAAAATGGCACTCATGCATCTTCCAGAGATAATCGCTAATAAGAGTCAGGTGTATTTCTGCTTCATCTTGGTTCAGCATGTTTTTGTGCATGGTTAAGATTGTACTGTTGGTAGTTTCCTGTGTATACTTTGGTTTTGCTTAACACAGGTCATAACCAAGTCTCTGCCATTTAAGTCCTTCATGCATATCATCTCAATGGATGCCCCCAACACCTACTGCCTGCATCCAATGACAGGCTGAACCTGCAGTACAGAAGGCTGACTCTTTTGCCTCAGGCTGTGTACGTGCTGTAGCCTGAATGTTGATGGCTCCCTCTGAGAAAAAATTCACATGCTGCAACCTAATCCCTAATGCAATGGCATTGGGAGGTGAGGCCTTTAGAAGATGATTAGTTTTCACAAATGGGATTACTGTCCTTATAAAAGAGACCTCACACACTCTCTTACCCCTTCTCCCATGTGAGGACACAGCAAGAGGACAGCCATCCATGAACCAGGAAGTGCATCTCACTGGACTGGGAATCTGCCAGCACCTTGATCTTGAACTTCCAGCCTCCAGAGCTGAGAAATACATGTCTGCTGCTTATAGACTCCCCCAGGCTACGAGATGCTGTTCTAGCAGCTTGGATGCACTGAGAGAATGGTACTGAGTGATATGCGGTGTGGGTCATGCTCCAGACCTCCCCATGGGGTCAGGTTGAAGTTCACGTGCACAGAGATCACATCACCTTGCTTTTACCACCCCAACCCCATCCTCCTGTCCTGAGAGCTTGCCTTCAAAAATTTCCATGCACATGTGAAAATAATCCTTCCCACCTTTTCTTAGGTCAGAAAACCTGACCTAAGATAGTACTTCTATAGAGAGAGACAGACAGACATCTATTTGGATCTTGGTCTTAAAAACCTAATTTTAAGCGACCCTAGGTCTAAAATTATAATGTTTTATTCCCATTGTTTTATGTAGTTTGAAAATGAACAGGGAAAAAGATCCCTATGGTTTCCCAAGAAAAGTTGAACAAGGTGTTGTAAAAGCTTACAAACCTAATCACTTGTCTTAGGTGTGAGAAAATCCATTTGCTGAGTAAGATAATGGGTCTGTTTTCTGAGTATTCAGCATCATCTGACAGTACACCGGTAAGCTGTAGTCTTTATGGTTGGGAAAAATAAACTCCAGGGATTAAAATAAATATAATAGCCTGAGACCAACTTAATTTAAAAGTTCCCCATGGGAGGGACATAAAAGTAAAATGTTTAGTTCCTGATCTTCAGTATAGAATTCAAAGAATTCTAATTCTAATTCATGTGTGGGAATGAAAGAAAACATTTCTACTGTTAAAAAAAAAATTCATGTGTCTAGCTACTGTATTCAAGTTACAGTGCAATCAACCCTCCGAATCCATTGCCCCAACTCCAAAGGATAACTTCTTAAGACCACCGTTTTCCCTGCTTGTCACTGAAGTCAACCTTGCTGTGTTTTTGTTATTGATGTATGTGTGTTTGTTTTCATATCCCCAAATAGAAATTTATACAAGCAACTATTCTCACTAATATTCTCAACAAAATAGAGGCATAATCTAACTCCTTGACATCTTTCTTAAGGTGTTTTTTTTTTTTAAGTCACCTAAAAACACATTTAAAGTAATGAAAACACAACTTTTTTTTTTTCTTTTTCATAACAAACACAGTTGCTTTTCTTGAAGTGTAGTTTTTCCCTAAGGGATAAAGTTGGAAGCATTTTAGTCCTGTTTGTTTTTCACAAATGCCCTGATCTATTCAGTGAAACCTCAGTAGGATTCACTTGAATGCGTGAATTTGCTATCCTTTGCCTCTCTGTCGCTGTGCTTTTTGTAGACTGCTATAAGACTGTCAGTACGTCTACAATCCATTCATTCATCTGGTTGCAAGTGCCAACTACTTCTTGGCATGAGAAAACCTGTCGATCTCACAGGAATCAATCCCAGCGGGTGCACACTACCAGATTTAAAACCGATTAGTAGGATTCTGTGCTGGGTAAGCTGCATTTCTTGGTGTGTGTTTCCAAATCATATACCAGGACACACGGTACAACCTCATGGTCATAACTGCATTGACGTGGTTAATATGAGTTAGGCAGGCTTTTTTGATTTCCATGTCTTTTGGAGTTACCCTTACAGAGTGGTGCCATGTTGTTTGATTTCAGTCAGTGATGTCGGGCATTGCTTGACATTCAGTAGGGCACATCAGGTGGCCCCCAAAATCTCGACAGGGTGCATGCCTTCCCAGTGACATAACATGGTGCCTTCCCATTTCTCCATTGAGTGACATCACATGGGTAGCTTGAAATCAGCCACAGTAGGATTACTTACACCACAGAAATCGGTAAACTCTACAAATCACAGTTCTCCCCGCACCCCATCCCAGCTCCTTTAGAGAGCCTGTTATGAAGAATTTGCTAGGTTTCTGCTATCTAAATCTCCGACACGGCAAGAATGATTAAGAACAAGGACAAAAGCAAATATAGCCTTGCCGTCTGAGTACAAAACCAATGGGATGCTGAGACACAAAACAACCAAAATCTTCACTCTGGTTTATAAAAGGGAGGTGGGGCATTTGGGAGTGATTGGATTTAAATGAGGTCATGGGGCTGGGGCCCCATGATGGGATTAGTGTCCTTGTACAAGAAGTAGAGACACCAGAGTTTGCTCTCTCTCTACCACGTGGGGACACAGTGACAAGGTGGCTGCCTTCAAGCCAGAAGAGAGACCTCCCTGGGCTCCCTGACATGGACATCCAGCCTCCAGATTTGTGAGGCACAACAGTCTGTAGTTTAAGACACTGGGTCTACAGTACTTTATTTTGATAACCCGAGGAGATCAAGACACCTGGCAAGGTTGATGACCTTCACTGTAATTTTCAAAGCGTTAGACTGACTATTCTGATACCGTTACAGAGCTCTGCTGTGTGTACAACCTAATTGTGTTTTACAGACAGGTTGTTTAGCAACCGGAGTGGCACAATAATTTCCTAATTCAGAGAGGTAACTTCTGGATGGAAAATTTAAATGAAGATCTATATTTCAACAGGCCATTAAAACATTCCCATTGGCCAAGTCTGGCCAGGTATCCATCCAATGGATGGATCCAATCAACCCAATGGATGGGTTGAGATGTGGAGATGTCAAAAAAAAAAAAAAAAAAAAAAACCCTCACTATTTCCCACCGTTTCTGAGTTTACCAGATGTACAACAAAATTTTTTTTAGTCTCCTTAAAATAGTCCCATGACAATTATACCCAAGTGTTAAATAGCTAGCTTCTGTGTTTCAGATATAATTTTATTTATGGTAAGAAGATCTGGCTGAAATGAGGCTCACTGTGTTAAAGGAGGAAACTGGCAACATCTCACAGGGCAATGACCAACCAGTTCTAAGGACAGATGTCTTCCAAAGGAATTTGGGGGGAGGGGTCATTTTATCTTGAGAGACACCAGAGAACTGAGGAAAAAGAAGGAAGGATGTTAAAACACCTTTCTTCCCCCCACTCCATGGTGGGATAATTCTGTAGCAGGTAGAAGTGTGTTGCAGATAGAGTGTTGAACAGCAGAAGGGATTTTATGTGGAGAGAGGGAAAATAGCGCACGATTCAGTAAAGACATATAAAACTAGCCAATGCAGGAAAATGTTTGCTTTATGAAGAGAACAAAGAGAAGGAGTTGAGGAGACAAAGGGTAAATTGGAAGCCCACTGGAGAGGAGAGTTGCTCAAACTGTAGACAAGATAGTGATGTTGATTTAAAGTAACATTTTATGTAACCCAACATATCTAAAATATTATTTCAACATAGACCACCAATATTAAAAATGTCCTGTGGACATAGTTTACATATTTTGAAATCAGGTGTGTGTTTTGTACATGCAGCCTGTCTCAATTCAGACTCCCACATTTCAAGAGCTTCATGGGCTGCCTGGGTGGCTCAGCTGGATAAGCATCTGGCTCTTGATTTTGGCTCAGGTCATGGTCTCATGGTTCCTGAGATCAAGCTCCATGTTGGGCTCTGCACTGAGCATGGAACCTGCTTGGCATTCTCTCCCTCTCTCTCTGCCCCACTTGTGTTTTCTCTCTCTCTCTCTCTCCAAATGAATAACCTTAAAAAACAATATCTTTAAAAAATAAAGAGCTTTATTGCCTCACATGATAAATGGTCGCCACCCCGGATAGCACAGGTCTCCAGTAGACAATTGCCCATGGCTTGGGTTTGTGCCTCCTCAATGTGATTTCTCTTTCAAATGAACGCGACAGCCAACCTTCGAGAGTTCTTGAGGGTTTCACGGTCATGCTCCCCCTGCCAGTTTATCTTGTTGTCGTCATTTGTTTTCAGCATTTATTTTTGCCAAAACTCGTGATGGGCACAAGCAGGCTCTTCTTCTCTCCATCTACCCACCCTTCTCTTCCCCGTACTCAGCTTCTCTGCTTGACTGTGACATTTTCCAAAACTGTATTCTTTCTGGCAGTCTGGTCTGCTCTCTTTTTCCTCCCCGCTTGAGCTGCTCCTGTGAGCTCCATGCCCTGGCAGAAATGAGACAAACAAGGAAACTCTGTTGACGTGAGAGTGATAAATTGCTAAGAGACATCCGGATTTGCCACAGACAAAGGGCTTCGTTCTCTTTCTTCATCAAAGCGAGAGAAACAGCACCGAGTAATTGGGGCTGGTCTCAACATGGTGTGTTATTACCAGAAATTGCTTCCAAAAGGGCTGAGGTGTCCACAGCAGAGAAGCCAGCATCCGGACCCTTATAATTGCACACAGAATATGCTTCTTGAGGTCTGTGCTTAGGTGCTTATTTATTTTGCACTGAGAAGTTGGGTACAGGTAAAATAATAAGGTCAGTGCTCCCCAGGAGGAACACAGAAGGAAGTAATGGACCCTTGGTGATGGCTTTGCTGTACCCAATATTTGCTTATTCTCCTCATCCAACACATTAACAATAGGATCTCTGTGTCCTTGTAATTGCTTATTTAATAATTTTATCATTTCTCTTCCCTTGTTCAAAAGCCATTTGTATTGCTTTGTTTTGCGAGGAATGGTCAGTTCCTGTCCTTTGCCCATTTGGTAGCTATCTGTTGTCGGTCTTTTAATTACCACTTCCCAGGAGCTGCTCGTGGAGTAAGCAATTCACCTTTGCTTGTGATATGAGTGGCAATGCTGTTTCCCTCACTTGGGAATTCAGTGTAGGATACAAAATGATATGTAAACGTGTTCCCACATATAAGCAACAACCAATTAGAAGGACATATAGAAAAACAGTGAATAACCAGAAAACATTTGAAAAATAACAGTATGGAGGATGGTTAAAAGCCTTCGAAGTATCATTATAGTATGTTTTAGAGTCTAGTGGCATAGACTAGCCAGTGAAAAACAAAATAAGCATTTCATGTTTGCTTTCAAAATACACCTAGCCCTCTACTGTCCATTATGGCAACCCCTGGCTGCATAGGGCCATTTAAATTTAATTTCTTCTTTAATTAAATTAAAAAGTTGTTCCTCACTCGTGTCTGCCACATTCTAAGGGCTCAGTAGCCGCACATGTGGCCTGATGTTACCATATTGGATGCCAGTGATGTAGGACATGTTCACGATTGCTGGAAGTTCTATTGGACGGCACTGGGCATTTGTCCATTCGGTCAGTTTTCTTGAACTGTATCCTGAAGTACTGTGCTAGTTATTCTAGATACAGCAGAAAAAAAAGCAACAGAAACTGCTGTCCTGGAGAAGCTTATATTTAAGCGACAGGTGCCAACACCAAGAAGTGGTCAAGTCTTAGTTTGTAGTCAGTGTGCCTCCTGCGCAAATTTAATATAGACCTTATTTACATACTTAGTTTCTTTATTAAACCATGAGCTTCATGTAAAAACCGAAGGAGCCCTACTCATCTTGGTAATTCCTGAGCATGATATCGTGCCTGGTACTTACTATATATAGTAAGTGCGTAATGGCTGTTTAATTAGTAAACAAAAATCATCTTTATGACTCATCTGCCATTTTGTTCATAGGGAAACAGGAACAAAGAACTCCAGACACTAAATATCACTCAGTAAGTGACAGAACCAAATTTAACATCTATTTTCTCAGTTTTACCTCATCTCCACAGAATATTAGAATTCACAGTGATGGATTTCAGAGCAAGCCATTCCATAAAGAAACACATCTGGATCTTAAATATTTGGGGGGAACAGGTAATTACCATTGGGAAGATTGCTCGGTTGAGGTGCTAAAGCTTTTCAAGAGAACACAGGATACATGAAAAGTTCTCGGTTCGTTTTACGTTGGTCCTTTTGCCGTGGGTGACGCGTGCTCCCGCGCGTCAGATTCTCCGCTCCTTGCTGGTATGTTCTCTGGGAAACAACCAGAGCTGCTGAGGAAATATTTGCACATGAATTGTTAGAATGTGTCTTCGTATTCATGTTGGATTTTACCGTATGATACCTTCTTTTAACCCAAATTAGTCCATAATGACTTAAGTACTCACAATTACATGTTTTTATTCAAAGTGCTCATTTCCTTTCCAAATTGAATTGTCAGTCCCGGGCACTGGCAACATGTTTATTTTCAATATGCGTGATTATCTGAATTCCACTTTCTCTTGGAATCATTTTTTTGTGAACATAGAGTAAGTCCTACAAGTTTCCCGGAAAACCAAATTAGTTGCCGGTTGGTGATGTTGTAAACCGTAGATATTTGGAAGGGACAAATGCACTTGTCAAATTAAATGCAGATGTTCAGAGTGGGGTATGTGTGCTGGAAGACTGTGGAAAATTTGTTAAAGCTGCATAAATGACACAGTGTTATAAAGTCCTTCATAAAATGACATGGATTATAATCTTTGCTCCCAATTTTAAAATAAGTTTTTAAAAGTTTTATTAGGGGTGCCTGGGTGGCTCAGTCGGCTAAGCATCCGACTTCAGCTCAGGTCACGATCTCACAGTTCGTGGGTTCGAGCCCCGCGTTGGGCTCTATGCTGACAGCTCAGAGCCTGGAGCCTGTTTCAGATTCTGTGTCTCCCTCTCTCTCTGACCCTCCCCCGTTCATGCTCTGTCTCTCTCTGTCTCAAAAATAAATAAACGTGGGGCGCCTGGGTGGCGCAGTCGGTTAAGCGTCCGACTTCAGCCAGGTCACGATCTCGCGGTCCGTGAGTTCGAGCCCCGCGTCGGGCTCTGGGCTGATGGCTCGGAGCCTGGAGCCTGTTTCCGATTCTGTGTCTCCCTCTCTCTCTGCCCCTCCCCCGTTCATGCTCTGTCTCTCTCTGTCCCAAAAATAAATAAACGTTGAAAAAAAAAAATTAAAAAAAAAAAAAAGTCTCTTGAGGGGCGCCGGGGTGGCTCAGTCGGTTGAGCCTCCGACTTCGGCTCAGGTCATCATCTCGCGAGATCTCGCATGATCTCGCGTGAGTTCGAGCCCCGCGACGGGCTCTGGGCTGATGGCTCAGAGCCTGGAGCCTGTTTCCGATTCTGTGTCTCCCTCTCTCTCTGCCCCTCCCCCGTTCATGCTCTGTCTCTCTCTGTCCCAAAAATAAATAAACGTTGAAAAAAAAATTTAAAATAAATAAATAAATAAATAAATAAACGTTAAACAAAATTTTTTTTTTTTTTAAATAAAAGTTTTATTAGCTCTGAGGCATCTGGGTGGCCCAGTTAAGTGCTGGACTTCAGCTCAGGTCATGATCTCACGGTTCTTGAGTTCGAGCCCCACGTCGGGCTCTGTGCTGACAGCTCCAGCCTGGAGCCTGTTTCAGATGCTGTGTCTCCCTCTCTCTCTGCCCTTCTCCTGCTCGCACTTGCTCTCTCTCTCTCTCGCTCTCTCTCTCAAAAATAAATAAATGCTAAAAAAAATTTTTTTTTAATTTTTATTAGCTCTTTCTTTGACAAAACAAACTGTTATGTGTAGAAAGGTATTGAGAAGAACATGAAGAGTAGAAACCACAATCACCATGGCTCCTGAATTTCTTGAAATAATGCCAAATATTTTTTGACTCCTTTCCTCTCAAGTATCTTTTTTCTATGTTCATTTTTGTTTCATTTCATTATTTTATACGTTCCATTATTAAATACACAGTGTCTCACGTTCTCATTAAATGGAATATAATCTCACGATTGTGATTTCAGCCCTGTGTCTTTTGAACATCTTTGTTGCTTACCTATTTCTTCTGAGAATCAAAACTGTTACTTGGGAATATTTTAAAATTTAGTAATTTCAAAGGGGACCTGGCATTAATTATGAATCAAATTTGGAAGCAACAGGGTTGCTGACCTGAGCACTGAGCATACGAGGATTTCTGCTTGTCAGCTTTTCAGATTGGATGAACATCTCCCAGGGACCCCTGTGTCCCTGGACTATAAAGCTTCTTGGCCAGAACTGTATGTTTCGTTGTCCTTACATGGAATGGATTGAGTTATATCTAGAACACATGGTTATTATTCCTTCTTAATCTCTACCATGTATTCCAAAATTCCCGTCTCTGCCTCTGCCCCCTTCCCTCAGAAACTACCTATTTTTATCTGTTTTCCCATCCTCTTCCGGACAGGGCCCCATATGCATTTGAGCATTTCATGTCAAATACTTCCATGGCTAACCAAGGCGCAGAGCAGGCATTTTGAAAGACACCAGAGCAAGCAAAACACTCCTGCCTTCAAGGAGTTTAAAACGAGAAGCACAGGAAATAGATGATTGCTTTATAAATAAATGATGAGGGGTATGCCCCTCTCCTCTCGACTCAATGTAGCTTAACTTAATTAATGTCATGTTGTCACTATTCATCATTCAGTAAAGATGAGGATTTGATTCCCAATAACGAGTGGAATGTCCATGTGATGTCCGTGATGTTTATAATTGACCCAAGGCTGATTAGTATTGTAGCAAATTAGTAACAATATATTATTAATGACTTAGTACTAACTGATGGAGAAGGTCGGTCTAAATTAGTGAAAATCGTTTATTTCTAGAGTGCTCATTTACAGATTAAGTGCTTGCAAATTTTGTCCACGGTGCTGACAATAATGAACAAAATATGTTCATTTGTCATTATGAAATTAATTATGGTCAAATATATAGCCTTTTCCCCGCTCTCATCTGACCTAGGCTGATTTAGCCACTTAGCAGTGCCCTCATACTTTGCATAGATATCAGGAGTTTCTGGTCCTGAAAGCAGCCCAACAACTTGTCCTGTCCAGCATCTAGTGGCCACCTACATTCCTTGATTGTGGACTAACCGAGTCCTCAACTCTCGCCATTCTGATGTCTTAAGTGTCTTTGAAACTGGATGATTCCACTGAGCCCACCGGGATAATCCAGGATACTCTATGTTTAGGTCAGGTGATTAACCTTAATTCCATCTGCAACCCTAATTATGCTTCATCATACAAGATAACATTGTCACCTGCACTGCGAATTTTAGTAGATGAACACTTTGCAGCAGGACATTATTCTGACTACTACACTATACAAACACATATCTTGGTTCCACCTGTCACCAGAGAAAGATTATTTCTTTTATTTTTTTTTTTAATGTTTATTTTTGAGACAGAGAGACAGAGCATGAGTGGAGGAGGGGCAGAGAGAGAGGGAGACACAGAATCCAAAGCAGGCTCCAGGCTCTGGGCTGTCAGCACAGAGCCCGACACGGGGCTCGAACCCACAAACTGTGAGATCATGACCTGAGCCAAAGTCAGACACCCAACCAACTGAGCCAGCCAAGTGCCCCGAGAAAAATTATTTCTTATATGTTATAAATAAGAAATCTCTGTTGTAGATTTCAAAAGGATGTTTGGAATATATCCCACGTACGTGGGTACTTCTGGATTCCCGATTAGTGATTTAAAGTGCTAACTTTCTACACTAGGTGACAAGTAAAGTTAATTTTCACAAACAAATACAATCATTCAATATATAATGAGGCAGTTTGTAATTTTATTTTATTTTATTTTTTTTAAGTAGGCTCCGCGGAGCCCAACACAGGGCTCGAACTCACAACCCTGAGATCAAGACCTGAGCAGAGATCAAGAGTGAGACGCTCAATTGACTGAGTCACCCAGGCACCCCTGTAATGATGCAATTTAAAGTGAACTGTCAAAAAATGATAAAACACCATGCATGAAATGCAGTTTCTACTGTGAAGTGACATGCCTGTTATCCCTTTAACTTATTGAACAAATGCTTTCTGAGTCCAAAGTGTTCAAAATACAGGATTAAGAAAAAAATCTCCGAGTAGGTATAGCTCACAGACAGCTTTAGTCTCATTTCCTCATTTTAAAGATGAGGAATGTAAGCTTAGGAATTTATGTAACCTGCTGAAAATCACAAATCCAGTTAGTGACAGAGGTGTGACCAAAATCACCTTAATCCATGGTCTGGTTTTAGTAGCAGAAATAAAAGTCTACCCCTCATCTCTGATAGTAACACTCAAGGAATGTTTATTTAGAATTATTAAACATTTTCAAATTAGTATTATTGTTTTTTTAACATTTATTTACTTTTGAGAGAGAGAGAGCCAGAGAGCTAGCGGGGGTGGGTCAGAGAGAGAGAAGGAGACACAGAATCCGAAGCAGGCTCCAGGCTCTGAGCTGTCAGCACAGAGCCCGACGCGAGGCTGAAACTCACCAGCCATAAAATCATGACCTGAGCCAAAGTCGCACGCTTAGCTGACTGAACAACCCAAGAGCCCCTCAAATTAGAATTATTAAAATTATTTGAATTACCGGTAACAATATTTAAAACTGTTTAAGGGACGCCTGACTGGCTCATTTGGAAGAGCGTGCAACTGTTGATCTCGAGGTTGTGAGTTCGAGCCCCATGTTGGGTATCGAGATTACTTGAATGAACCTTAAAAAAAAATGTTTAAACCTACTAGCTGATTGCTAGTAGGTTTCAGCCAACAGTTCATTGATTTTATTTAGCATCTGGTAAGGTTGAAGGTAAGTGTAAGTGTTGACATCTTAACCGACAGATGTCACTTGCCCATGTAGAAGATCTTAACTGCATTCGGAACTGTGGCAAGAAGGATCCATATCATCCTGCTCTTTTCCATAGGCCACACTTTGTGTGTTCCGAGGGACCTGATGCAATTAATTGGATGGAAACGTGGGAGAATTGTTTGAGAGCAGAAAGTGTTTTTTTGATCTCCATGGAAACCATGTTGTGCTCTATTATGATCAATGAATGTCAAACACTGGGAAACTGAGAAAGGGGTAAATTATTTTAAATGGTTGTTGTTACCAGAGACTCTGAGGCCATGTGACTGCACAGAAAGTCACCGTCAAGACTCACAGTGTGTTTCATAAACTCAAACGGGCAAGGATGGCCAACATTTCAGTTGGTCCCAGCTGATGCCCGTGGCTGTCAAGGTGTCCGTTGAAATCCAGTGCCTAGACTGAACATCCCATACACTCAGATTGTAGGTGTACAACCCACAGCTTACAAAGCACCATATGCGTTTTCTTCGTCTCCAAACTCTGCACAGTTGTTCTCATTTTACAGGTGAGAAGACTGAGGATCGGGAAGGTGATGTGTTTTATTCAAGTTCACACAGTAGTAGATGCCTGAGCAGGGGTGTTAGTCTAATGACTCATTATCTTTCTGCACTAAAACAACCTTCTGGCTGAGTTGATTTGCTCATACTCTCTGTAGTTCGTAGCGCATTCTGCACAGAGAACTCACACAAACATATGGTCTTTTTTATGACTCAGGGAAGAGTGTCTTATCTTTTACTTATACATATATACTTGAAAGATCTCATTGAGGCCAGGAAAGGCCCCCGTATCCCCATCATCCTGCCTCTTTGACCTTCTAATGGTAAGTGAAAGCTCTCCTTTACTCGCATCAAATGATGTCAAGACCACAGTCTAAATCCAGCCACATGCAAAGGATGTTCTATCTGCTGCCTTAGAAAATCTGCTTTTGAAGACAGAGCCTCAGCAACTCATCTGTCCATTCATCTAACAGATATTTATTCAACAGCCACTGTGCTCAAAACACACAGCGGAGTCAATACACAAGTTCCGCGCTTGGCCTCAAGAGTCAGTCAGTCTGATGAAGAACGCAGTCATACATGGCTCTTAGCAAATGGTATTATTTGGGATCTGGAAAGCATAACCAAGGATACTGACAAAAAAACAATGGGGAAAGATGCCTTTACCAACAAACTCTACTGGATTCAAAAAAATTCAAGTGCAGCTGAGTTGTTTGTAAATTACTAAAGTCTGTATCGTGAATCTTAGGAACCATTACATGATCAGTCAAATGGCAATGGAGGGACAGAGATATTAAATAAATCCTTTGTGGGGAGTTCATCAGTCTCTCAGATTCAGATACCAATTTTCCCCTCTTTCGAGCTATAACATGAATGCACCAACTTTTCCATGGAAATAGAATGAGTCTCTCAAGTTAAATCTTAAATACTCAAGTGGCTTTTAAAAGGGCTAACCATCGAATTTGCAAGTTGAGACCTGTGAATGAAAGCAGATAACTTAATGAACCCATGAAAAAATTTAAAATTTCAACAAAAATTCCTGAGAAAACTTTTAATAGCACAAAATGAAAAGGGTTTGTAAATGCCCAGGGGTAAATTACAGAAGTCTGTAACATTTCCTTCAAGTTACGAAATATTTTAAGATACGTGCTTGCCTGCTAGGAATTTACCCAAGGGATACAGGAGTACTGATGCATAGGGGCCCTTGTACCCCAATGTTTATAGCAGCACTCTCAACAATAGCCAAATTATGGAAAGAGCCTAAATGTCCATCAACTGATGAATGGATAAAGAAATTGTGGTTTATATACACAATGGAGTACTACGTGGCAATGAGAAAGAATGAAATATGGCCCTTTGTAGCAACGTGGATGGAACTGGAGAGTGTTATGCTAAGTGAAATAAGCTATACAGAGAAAGACAGATACCATATGTTTTCACTCTTATGTGGATCCTGAGAAACTTAACAGAAACCCATGGGGGAGGGGAAGGGAAAAAAAAAAAAAAAGGAGGTTAGAGTGGGAGAGAGCCAAAGCATAAGAGACTCTTAAAAACTGAGAACAAACTGAGGGTTGATGGGGGGTGGGAGGGAGGGGAGGGTGGGTGATGGGTATTGAAGAGGGCACCTTTTGGGATGAGCACTGGGTGTTGTATGGAAACCAATTTGACAATAAACTTCATATATTGAAAAAAAAAGATACGTGCTTGTAATAGCTTCTTTATCAAGGCAAAATTTTTACTGCCCACACCTTCAGAATGAAAAGACACCCAAGTGTTAACCTGGACTCAGCCTCTCTTCTTCAGTATGAAAAATTATACCATCATGTAGAAACTAAAATCGTAATTTATGTCCTATTATAGTAGAAACTTTACTGTTGCTATATCTAGGAAATTCCTGATACGAGTAACCCCTCAAAAGAGTTCTTGCAGATGGACGACATTTTTGAGACTGTGTTATGCCAACATGTGGGGTTTTTTAATAGCTTTACTGGGGCATAATCGATATACGGACACTCCACGTCATTCAAACGACGAGTACCTGATAAGTTGGTCTGTCCCTGCTTTTATAATACTGTGGCAATGCGTATTTTCCACATATTCTGTACTGCTTGGAGTCTTTCACGTGCATGACTATATTCTTGCAAGGACGAACAAGACATTGTTTGCTTTAAGTCTATTTGTCCACATATGAATCCTATGCATCTCCTCAAATACACTAAACAAACAATTTACATATTCAGTGGATCCAAAGGCACGGTGCAAAGGTGGAAATTTATTGAGTGATTGGAGAAGCTTTACAAGTCAACACTTGGAATTGTTCAACACAATCTGACTGATGTTTCTCCAGAAAATGCAATGCTGGGTTCTAGGCATTCTCCATGATAAGTGAGCATTTTGTGCAAAATAAATTTGTTTTCCTCATACTGGAAGCCTCTGAGGCTTGCCCACTGGTTTCGAATTATAGAAAAACCAGGACGGGTGTCCAACTGACTTCAGCTCAGCTCATGATCTTATGGTTTGTGAGTTGGAACCCTACATCAGTCCCGCTGCCGTCTGCCTGGAGCCTGCTCTGAATCCTCTGTCCCGCTTTCTCTCTGCACCTCTCCTGCTCACGCTTTCTCAAGAATGAGTAAACATTTTTTTAAAAAAGAAAGAGAAAGAAAAACATGCAAAAATAGTGAATTTCAGCTTCTATCAACGTGTCAGAAAAAGCACTAAAAAAACAGAACAGAAAAGCACTCCTGATTCTCCACTTAACCGCTAAGAGAGTGAGCCTGTTTGTTTGGGAAACCAAGGGTAAATGGTTTAAAATCCACGGTCTCCGAGAAAGGGTAATTTGTGAGGACCGTTAAGAAGGCAGGGGATTCGGGTATTCTGCAGGGTTCTTAATACACTCCTCGCAAGACGCACTTCTCTACGCTGGACCAAGGTGAGCAGAAACACAGCTCATTGTCCGTCCCTGCCGCACTCCCAGAGCCATTCCTGACTTTCTGTTTGGGTTCTTATGGACACAGAAACAAAGAGACATTCCTTAACTTGCTTCCACGGCCCCTGCGAAGAGAAAAGTCTTCTTGCCAAAAATCCCCTGCCGGTAACTGAGAGGGCTTCGCCCTCCCTCCCCCTTTACGCCCCCACGCACCTCTGCACATGCCACACCAGCCCACCTACAAGGGCCCCCGGTAAGTCACCTGACGCACTTTTACTTCCACGCATGATCTCTGAGTGGCAGACTGCTATCTCCCACAGAAGGCGTCCGTGGAGAATCAGTCTCGTGGATTTTCAGAATGAGGTGTTTCCGTTGCGTAATTTCAAGCTTGGCCAGCTCTGAGCGTCATTCTGTCAGGTGAATATGAGCTGGAGAAAGGAACACATGTGGACTCGTTATAGGCTAAGGGAAGTGAAAAGGATTTTCTCTTTCAGAGTTTATCCAGCTGGATTTATAGTTGATCCAATAATTGCTTTAATAGCGGCGCACGATTCACAGCACATCTGCAAACATCTCTGTACCTTTAATAGTTCCCTGGAACTCTGCACTTACAAGTCCCCCGGGGTATAATCACAAGGGCTCACGAGGTGGGCAGATGGGGGACGCTGGGGACTTCCGTGATCACGAGTGAGCCAGCAAAGTGTTGGCATCGCGGTGAATGCTCGGTTGGTGGAATATTTGGTTTAAATGACATTAAACACCAGGTCGAAGGGTGCGTTTTGCAGGGAGTGCGTTTTCAACGGTCCAGCCCGTTAATGTCCTTGGCCGCTATCTCCAGGGTGAAGTATCCTCTGACCAGCATTTCTCATGTCTTCTCTGGATTACTGTTCCTACAGTGTTAGTGGGTACTTGTTATGGATGCGCTGGGTTGTGACCCTGCCCACCTCCAGATTCACGGGTTGAAGTTCTAACTCCAAAGACCTTGGTTGGAGGGAGGACCTTTAAAGAGGTGATGAAGGTGAAATCAGGTCATTACGGTGGACCCTGATCCCACCTGACCGTGGCCTTATAAGAAGAGTGGATGAACACACAGACACGCACAGAGGGACGACCACGTGAGGACACAGGGAGAACGTGGCATCTGCATGCTGAGGACAGAGGCCTCAGGAGAACCAGCCTCAGCCCCACCTGGATCTCACACTCCCAGGCTCCAGGACCAAATTGTGGGAAATTTTTTATCTTTATTTATTTTTGAGAGAGAGCCAGAAACAGAGCGTGAGCAGGGGAGGAGCAGAGAGAGAGGGAGACACAGGATCTGAAGCAGGCTCCAGGCTGTGAGCTGTCAGCACAGAGCCCAACACGGGGCTCGAACTCGCCGACCGTGAGATCATGACCTGAGCCGAAGTAGGATGCTTAACCGACTGAGCCACCCAGGCGCCCCTTCATGTTAACATTTTGAACAGCATTGTGTACTGTGAATCCACAAGAAATAATTATCATATGCAATGTTTTCCCAACTTCTCTGGCCATAGATCCTTTTAACTCGGATAATTCTGAGAAACCTTCATTCTGATAAATATCCTTTTGGAAACACTGCCCTGCACCAAGGTCCTCTAATTAATACAAATATCCATTTATCCCCAAATACCCTCTGTTTGCATAGCACATTTTTCTAGCATCCCATTTAGTTTTGCTGTGTGGAATTAACAACCAGGAAGAGTGCTCTGAAAAGAGGTCCTGTCCTGATTCTCTTCCTAGATACATCTTCCAACATAAATGAAAGAAACAAGTGCCTGTAAGCATACAATAATAGCAAAAGCAGCACCCCGTATCAGTATAGTAGTGGGAAGTTTACCATGCTTTAATAAATATTCCTCGATCCCCAAAATTCTGTGGAAGAAGGCAGAACTTACTTACCTTCTTTCTTCTTTTTCTTTCTTTCTCTTTCTTTCCTTCTTTCCTTTTCTTTCTCTTTCTTTCTTTCTCTCTCTCTCTCCTTCCCTTCCCTTCCCTCTTCCTCCCTTCCTCCCTTCCCTTTTCTTTCAACAGAGAAAAAGACACAGAAAACATGCAACAATTTTACACAGCTTCTTTTGGTATTTAAGGCCATGACTTTGGAACCCATTCCAGCGACCTAGAATACTCTGCCTAGGAAAATCCATGAACCCATCCGAATCTCAATTTCTTCATCTGCTCGGTGAGAGAATATCCCGGACACAGTTTTGCCTCTCAGGGTCCAATTGAGACTTAAGTGAGCTGATAAAAGTAAACAAGTAACACAGAGCCTGGTGTCGCAAATATTCAGCAAGCACTAGGTGTTGGGTTTATCCAGTTTACGTTGACCCAGGAAAGAGTGGTAGACATGGCTCCCAAATGGTGTCTTCTGATATTCTACCTCTTCTATCTCCTGTGTTTTTCCACTGCATGCAAATCACTTTTTCGAGACTGGCTGATAGGAACTGATTGCCCAGGGCTTAATCAGGGATGAGCGAACTGATAAAACTATTTTTATCCTACAAAGAAAGATCAGCACAGCAGAATTCAAATCAGCAAAACTGTGCAATTCCCCCCACCACCTTCATGAAGAAACTTAGAACCTCAAAAACCTTTCCCCTGAAAGAGTGATGCCCGCCAATTGTCCTGGAGACACCAGCAAAATGCATTAAAGGTGTCTTAGCGAAAATTACCCGATCAACACAGAAAACACAGTTTATACTTAGCATGGTAGATTCCCCACATCTGCTTTGGGACCCTCAAAATCTAGCATTCAAATGAAGTGCGGTTCGTAAGTTTGTCTGATGGTTCATTTGGGGCATGCATGTTTGGGTCTTGGGTAAGAGTTTCTTCTATCTTACATCTGTGCTGCCTGGGTTCATTTTCGTGGCTCCATGGTCACTTTTCGTCTTCCATGATGCATGCCTGTACATTACAAATGTGTTCCTTCTTGCCAAATTTTAAACTTAATATCTTTCATGATGTCAGGTCATGTTCCAGAGCAAATATATATTGACAGTAGCCGCAAACCAACCGAGCAACTAACAAACCACAACCTTATTCCAGCAGTTCAAGCCACAACCAACATTTCACATGTCAGGTTTTGTGTTTTTTTTTTTAATGTTTATTTATTTTTGAGAGACAGAGAGCATGAGTGGGGGAAGGGCAGAGAGAGAGAGACACACACACACACAGAATCCGAAGCAGGCTCCAGGCTCTGAGCTGTCAGCACAGAGCCAGGCGTGGGGCTTGAACTCAGAACCAGTGAGATCATGACCTGAGCTGAAGTCAGACGCTTAAGCGACTGAGCCACCTGGTGCCCCTCACACACCAGTGTAAGACAGAGGGCGTCGACCACCCAGGGCACAGCATGAAGTCGTCTGCATGGGGTTTTGTTGTATTCTTCACTCAAACATTTTATTTTGAAATAATCATAAATTCACATGCAGTTACAAAAAAGAGTAGAGAGAGGTTTTGTGTGCGTTGCATCCATTTTTTCCCTAATGTAACTGCTACTTTTTTATTTTTCTTTTTTCCACGTTTATTGATTCATTTAAAGGTAGCGATGATGGGGTGCCTGGGTGGCTCAGTTGGTTAAGCGCCCAGCTCTTGCTTTTGGCTCAGGTCGTGATCTCACGGTTCGCGAGTTCAAGCCCCGCATTGGGCTCTGTGGTGATGGTGCAGAGCCTGCTTGCGATAGTCTCTCTCCCTCTCTCTCTGCCCCTTCCCTTCCCACTCCCTCTCTCTCTCTTTCAACTAAATAAACTTGAAAAATAAAAAGTAAAGATAGCAATGATGAGCACATTACACATCGTTAATAACAGTATTATAATGAAATTAGTACTGCCATTGTGGAGCCCCTCAACTCTTGATGATGATGACGATGACGATGATGTATTTTGAGAGAGAGAGAGAGTGTGACCAGGGGAGGGACAGAGAGAGAGGGAGGCAGAGAATCCCAAACAGGCTCCCCCAGGTTAGCATGCAGAGCTCAACGCGGGGCTCCATCTCATGAACCGTGAGACCATGACCTGAGCCGAAATCAAGAGTCAGACGCTTAACCGACCAAGCCACCCAGGCACCTCCCCCAAACTGTCGTAAAGTGTCAGTTTATTCCACAATATGAAGGAGCAAACGAAAAACAAGATTTGGAAAGTAAATTTTATTTGACCTGACTTACAATGCCTAAGTTTGACAAAAAGTTACAAAATTTGTTAAAAATCTTAGAAGTGTTTTCAATTTTGATGGCTTTATTTCCTTGGTTTATTGCTTATTGCCTTTGCCTACAATATAAAGGGATGTTTTTTACTTTCTAGATAGTAGAGATTCTATGTCTAACCAGAATAATTTCCTGTACTTTATGTAGACTTTATTATATTCTTGACTATATAAGAAAGAAAGAAAAGGACAGAGGTTTTCCTTTCCTCACTTTTAAATGAACTAAGATTCTTCATTGTGCTACCTTCCTTTTTATTATTGTAGAATGTTTCATTGATGCTAACCACTGTCTTTTAAAATGTGATTTATTGACCATCTAAAGTTGGTTAGATGTTGATTTTAGAATTTGATGTCTTGTTTTTCTTAAAAACTGGGAAGTTCAACAATAGAGGACCTATATTTTTGCAGGCAGACGGGTTGTGGTTCTCTGTGATTCCCGATCAAATACACATGGAGATTTGTCAGATTTTCTGCAAAAGGTGTTCGTGTTTCTATGAGATCATTAGCCTCAGGCAGATTGCTCAGTGGAGGGGTCATGGACTCCCCAGCTCCTTGCTCCTGTTCTTTCCCTCCCCAAATTCTGGGACTGCACATCTCTGTGCTCGTCCCATTGACTTTTGCACACCCGGCATCGTCTTCATGTCTGTGGTACCCTCTGACTGCAGCGGCATACAAGAATGAGACTCCAGGCTCCAGGTTACTTTGAGATAATTTAGAACAAAACTAATTTGGCCATATGTCTGAGAAGTAGAAAGATCTGTCAAGCCTGTTGGAAGAGGCTTCTAGCCCTGGCAGAAGTAAAAGCAGATCCTGAAGTCAAACGTGGGAGATGGGGCGCCTGGGTGACTCAGTCGGTTAAGCGTCTGACTTCGGCTCAGGTCATGATCTCGCGGTCCGTGAGTTCGAGCCCCGCGTCGGGCTCTGGGCTGACGGCTCAGAGCCTGGAGCCTGCTTGGGATTCTGTGCCTCCCTCTCTCTCTGCCCCTCCCCCACTCATGCTCTGTCTCTGTGTCAAAAATAAATAAACATTAAAAAAATTTCTTTTTCCAAAAAAGTAGGAGAAAATGATGAAGGCATCATGGTTTATGCAATCAATCAGAAGCCAGTAGGAATAATCCTTAGGGACGAAGACAGAAAGGCACAGCAGAGAAAAGGTCCTGGTTTTGTGTCATCGACAAACATGAGAAAGTGAAGGAAGATCATCGAAGGTTTTTTGCAACTCCCAGTATATAGACCAGATCTATAGACCAGATCCGTGTGTGTGGGCGTCCGTCTGGGCTCAGGTTGGTCTATGTTCTGTTCATTCCACAGGTTGTGGACTCTTCAGGACCTGCTCAGTAACACAAACAGTGTTCCCGCAGCCAGTTTGCAGCTACACATACTGAGGCTGTCTCTACAGAAGTTCCCGAAAGGAGTCCAGACGGACGAGCGCTAACCTGCCTCAATGGTAAGCAAACATGGATGAAATTAGCATGGCTTGGGTGTGCGCTAAGACAGAATATTTGTCATCATGTGGGACATGGCTGCCTGGGTGTCCTGTTTCAGGATCGACTCCTGTTCTTTTCTGATGGAGATGACATTGGGCACAGCAAGCTTACGTTTCCCCGGGTCACTGTGCGTTCATCAATCACACGTGTACAACCAGCCAACTCATTAAGAGCCTTCCCCAGTGTGTCCCTGTTGCGAATGGCTCAGGACACCCTTTTTCAGTCCCTAGTGCTGGGGGAACTCATGCCCGTCACCTGGAATCAGCAAAACTCTAGTTTTTATATATGTCCGCATGTATCGGGCACACTTCCCTATTGCGTTTCCTTCCTTTGGCTATATCAGTATCCCATCTCAGGGAACTGCCTGCCTCACCTATGCTGGGCCCGCTGTGCTATCTAGCAGGGACGCATTTGTGTGTGTGGGATTTTCTGGCACCACAGAGAAGTTCTTTGTGTAACGCAGTTAGACTGCTCTCATTCACGGTTACTCATAGTCTTGGGTGCTGCTGTTGAGGGGTGCGTGCTGTCCAACCTATCCCTTCAATGGTAAGGTGAGACTAAACACATTAATCTCCGTCTTACCATATTTAACCTCCTTTGAGGCTTTGCTCAGTGTTTTTAAGGACTTACAGTATGTTCCTTGTGGGGCTCAATTTGGCAAAATGCTGAGGCTCTTGGAACTTTAAAGACATCATCTCTTGTTTCTGTTGACAGATAATCTTAGATCATGTAAGATTTAATTCATTTGGGCATGTTAAAAAAAGTGATAATATTCTCACAATAGAAACAGACTAAATATCAATCCTAAATAAAGAAGAAAGGCGTAAAGTAAAATGTTTTCCCCGACGTAGATGTTTATATTTGTAATTGAAAAATTAATCTGTCTTCAGATTACCCAAGGGAATTACAAGAAGCTTAGCTACTTTAAATAACAATAATTTTATAAAATGCTCTGAAGTAATTATAAATACATAGTAGTAGTAATCAATCTTTCTAAACTTTTGTTAAGTTACTTGGATTCTAGCTCTTTAATAGACTTGTTCTTCAAAGGTTGAAGATAGAGAAAGATGTAGCCCTACATTCATAATTACTTCCACTTATTTTCTTGTTTCTAATTTACTTTTATTTTATTGTTTATTTTTTCTCAATGTTTCTTTATTTTTGAGAGAGAGAGAGAGAGAGAATGCACAAGGGCGGGGGTGGGGGGATGTTGCAGAGAGAAGGAGACAATCCCAAGCAGAGCCCGATGCAGGGCTTGAACTCACAAACTTTGAGATCATGACCTGAGCCAAAATCAAGAGTCAGATGCTTAACCTGACTGAGCCACCCAGGTGTCCCGTTTCTAATTTACTTTTAGAACTCAACATTTTCTATTATGTAAGAAGTCTATTTTGGTCCATTCCTTTGTTTTTGTTTTTGTTTTTGTTTTTGTTTTTGTTTTGATCGTAGTGGCAGAAAACTTTTAAACTTTTAATTTACCTCCTTTTATAAATCTGGATTGGGGAGACTTACTATGTGTAATAATTATTTCTAGAAAGAACATAGATGACTTCTCTAGGTTCTTTTATTTAACACCAAGTAAATATCAAATAATAATAGCAAATCTAGTAATCGTAGGTAAATCCCATTCCTAAAATTTGATTACTTTGTGAATGTTTGAGAAAAATGAGTGATCATATTTTCAAGAATAATCCACTTATTATTATATTTGTGTATTAGTTTTTCAGTCAATTCATATTTCTTAATTACCATGTTTTCCTACAAAATATCTTAAACTGTCTTAATATAAAAATATATGCAGAGGAAATTTTGAAGACCAATTGATCTCAGTGTAAAATATTATATGTACTTATTTATGTACTTTTGTTGTGTATATTTTCAAAAGGATCTGCAACTTTGGCCTTTCACTACATTGTGGTGGTTCGTTTCATCCCAGGGTAGATGTATTTTGGGAGGAGTCTACTTACCCAGAATTTACTCTGTTCTGCATCGCAGTTTAAACTTTTTTTTTTTTTCTTTTTTTTTCAACGTTTTATTTATTTTTGGGACAGAGAGAGACAGAGCATGAACGGGGGAGGGGCAGAGAGAGAGGGAGACACAGAATCGGAAACAGGCTCCAGGCTCTGAGCCATCAGCCCAGAGCCTGACGCGGGGCTCGAACTCACGGACCGCGAGATCGTGACCTGGCTGAAGTCGGACGCTTAACCGACTGCGCCACCCAGGCGCCCCTGCATCGCAGTTTAAAATCAAGTTGGGGTATATCTAATTCCACTGCACTGGAAATTTGTGTGCAAAAATTTGTATGCAATGTTTTGAGAGCCCAGTTGTGCATTTTCTTGAAATAATGTCCTTTGGCCCTGTCACTAAAATCTTTTTGCTTGTGTGACCTACGTAACAAGGACCTGGGTCACTACCCACAGCTGGTTTTGGGCTCTTTTTTCCCTCTCTGTTTTTTTTTAATAGGACAAGGACCAGATAAGACCACGATTAATTCACTGTTCCCTTGACTAGTACAGCTTGTGCATATCTTAGATATCGTGCTTTAGAAATGTGAACGACTGCATTTCTGTATGCTTTGCAATAATTAGCGAGCTTACCAAACTCAGTCCGCATGTGGAGTCCCTGTAAGCATCATCCTGACAAGGGGGATTGTTTCTCTTGTATTGAACACAAGCTAAGAGGCTCCCTGGTGATGGACGGTCAAACCTGACTTTACACGTAATGAAAAAATACAGAGCCTAGGCTAAAGCGATGAGAAGCTGACTCATGAAAGGACATTGCAAAGCATGACTAGTGGTAGCATTTTAAATTTGGGGCTGAGTTAGCAAGACCGATGGCAGTCAATGCCGTATCTTTTCTTGCTTCAACATTGCACATCATGGCTCTGATGGTTTACCTGGAAATTATATTTTCTGGAGCGTCACAAGAGAAAATCCGCACCCACACTGAAAGGATAGAAAGCATTTATGAAAGATGGTTGAGGAGTGTGTGTCACATGAAGTGAGCATAGGTTGGCAAAAGGGTAAAAACTATCGAAAGATGCCAGCTTCTGTGAAGTATGACACGAGAGGCTCCCGTAGGTTTCTGACAGATTCCATAGTAATTCTGTTTGTTGGTATATTTATAAATGATCTATTCAGGCTTGTTTCGTTTTACCAGCTTCACGGTAATAGCAGCAGCAGCATATTCCTAAGGTGAAATGTGTTTACAAGGAGGTTATGCATCACGCATTTGGGGATATTACGTGGGATGCTTGTAGGACCCGTCAGAGCCAATCTTGGCTGCTGGGATTTTTGCGTCCTTGGGGGTCACCCCTTCACAGCTGAGGTTTTGCTACAAATATTAATGCTTCAACTGATTTCCCTTCTGCAGAAGGGATATGTCACAGTACATATCCTCGAAGTAGATTTAGAGAATAACAAATGTGCAGATGGGGGTCTAGCTGCCCAGTGAGGGTGGCTGTTGAAAGCGTGGTTCTGCCTAGACGGTCTTTGGGAAAGAATACCACTTATACTGAGCAATACAGAATGGGGGGAGACAAAACTTATATATTTCCTTCTGTGGTGCTAAAGAAAGAGTACGTCTGTAGTGTGTGAGGTAGGGATTCACCGTGGCGAGGGTTGGAGCCACACAGAAATGGGGACCATGATCCCTAAGGCAGGCAAAGAATATATTTTAATTTCTGGGCGGATGAACATTTCTACCCACACACCAGTTCTCGGATGTGCTTCTAGTTGCCCTGAGTATCTGAGTGCCATAACACCCAGAAAATGACATACTCATTTTATTATAGCAGAATGATCATATCTGAGTCATGGACACTATATTCTTTTTGACAAGAAACAAAATAATGAGTCAAAACTCATATGATATTTGAGAGAATGAATCCTAGGCATGAGGGTGTCAACTCTGTAGAAATAAAGACACAGTTGATCACTGAATGTTTATGGAATTAAGCAATGAATGTCAGAGAATAGAAAAAGTTGCAAATAGATGGGTTAAATTTTTTTAATGTTTATTCAGTTTTGAGAGAGAGAGAGGACAGAGACAGAGTGTGACTTGGAGGGGGGGAGGGCAGAGAGAGGAGACACAGAATCAGAAGCAGGCTCTAGGCTCTGAGCTGTCAGCACAGAGCCTGATATGGGGCTTGAACCCAAAAACCATGAGATCATGACCTGAGCCAAAGTCATCCACTTAACCGAATGAGCCACCCAGGCACCCCACAAATAGATGGGTTTAGAAGAAAGGGAATCATTTTGGGAGGTTATAAGGTAGATGACTTTAGACAAGCATATCAGAGGGTGACAGTGGCCTCCAGCTGGTTGCCTAAGGAAAGTAACTAAGAATCCATGCAAATGAAGACTTTCCACAGCAGGAGAAATGAGTCTTCCCACCAGGATAAACAATCAATACTTTGAAAAAGAATTCTATTGCATTCTCACCTTGAACTTGACGTTTGATGGCTAAATTTGCTGCTTATTTCCAAGTCCCTCAAAACAGTTGCCAGACATGAGGTTTGTAAGATGAATCCCGTATTGTAGAAACATGCATAAAAGAATAAAATAGATATACAAGAAGATTTGCTGTGTCTGAGCGGTCAGCACCCACATCATGTGCCCAGGATAGTGAGATGGAGTTTTACATGCAGACAGACAGGATCGTATCCCTCCCATCTAGCAAGGCGGGGAAAACAACATGCGGGTCAATGGCTACTAAGAGTAGAAATTCACATTTGTTGGTGTAATCCAGTTTTCTTGATTCGGTATGTTTCGCCCATAAAATGAGCGAATGGAGGCAGACCACTTGTGAGATCCTTTGCAACTCTCCCATTCAGTGATAATGAAGGGCCATATGAATGCTATGATTATACTAAGAGCTCAGAAGGGGAGGAATTAATGGGAGCTGTTCTACTTCAAGATGATTTCCATAGTCAGTGGGTTTGTGGTTGAACCCCAAAGCTGTGTAGCACCTGGGTGGACACAGTGAAAACAGACAGGTGGTTCTGTAGGTGAGCATATCAGCAGAGATTTAGGGAATCACTGTTTATTCATGAGGCCGTAAGACAGCCTCAGTTTAACCCAGAGTGTTCACTGAGAGGCAAAACCTACAGATGCTTGTGTGTGAGCAAGACTTAATATGGCCTTGAGGGACACACCCACAGGTTACTTTTTGATATGTAGCAACAGCAAGGAGATGATACAGCATATAGAGCAATTGAAAAACATTTTACTCCTGTGGTATGGCAGAAAAGAGGAAAATATGGAAATGCTATTTTCTACATAATTTTAAGATTGTCCAGTAGCTTTAAGGCTGCATCCTACCTAGTCCTAATTAGGAGAGATAAATGGGGAACGGGGTGCGGTGGGATTCCTTAGATAGACACAGAGAGAAATTGAGAGATGTTACGTCGAAGGGAGAGGAGTGCTTTTGGGAGAGGGTTTAGTAGAACCACAATACTTAATGCCCGAGCGCATCAGCTGAACTTGTACGGGTTCGGAAAAATATTACAGGAAAAGCCACTGAGAACACGAATGGGGAATGTTTCTGCCCCAGAAACCACAAGCATGTGATAGGAAGACAGAAGAGGTTTGACCAAGGGGAGCCAACAGAATCACAAAGACAAGCTGTGCATTGGTGTGAGGGGCCGTCTCCTTGTGGAAATGGTGTTATAATGAGGGAAAACACACACACATATACACAAGTGATCAAAAGGGACAAGATGAACCTCATGTGGTCCAGCCAGTGCTGGCCTGGGGCGGGGGGGTGGGGGCGGCCCAGAGAGCATGTGGGTGGAAAATGGGATTTCTCGAACCGTGCGTATTTAGCCATGTTTTGGCTTCGACAAATCTGTCGCGTCTGCCATGGCCAAATGTATACGCACAGGAATTTGGAGAATCCGTCTGTTGCGCAATCCGTACCCTTCTCAACAGACCCAAGACTGAGTTTCCATGGTAGTATGTCACTTACTAACGTGATTCCTCAAGGCTGAGCTCGTGGGTTCCTGCTTGGGCTGCCCCAGGGTGTCCCCATCTCGACACTAGTGACACGTGGGGTCCTAACTTTGCTGGGCGCCCGTTCTGGACGTTCTGGGATGTCTCCCAGCACCCCTGGTCTCTACCCACCAGAATTCAGGAGCAAGCTTCCGAATCAGGACAGTGAAAACTGCCCCCAGACACTGTCAACTTCCCCTGAGCGCAGAGAGACCCCTCACGTTCCTGTGAATGAATGAACGTGTGAATGAATGAAAGAATCGGCTATTTCCGGAATAATGATGGCTCTGAGTCTCAAATGCTGGGCTCCACATCCCCCAGGCCCCTACGGGCACAGAGATGCTTTGGAAAAAGCCTGGGCACGGAAATTTCCTACTCAGTAGCCTTGGTTATGCACGAAACGGCCTACCCCCTCCTCCAGTGCTTTGGGAGGTAAACCTGTCCGAGACAAAGGACGTGTCTACGCCGCAACTCATTTTCCTCGGAAGGGACTTGTTGGAAAACAGTGTTACCTCTCTGAAATGACTGCTTTCATCATCCCGTGAGACTTCCGGAGAGTCCTTTCCAAGGTGGGCTCCGGGACGCCTGGTAGGTTGGAGGTGCTCTCCCTGGTGCACCGGTGCACCCGGAGAAGGCCCAGAGCCGTGGGCAAGCCGAGCTGAATGAGCTCATTGATGTGCAGTGATTATAGCCAGGGCTCTCTGAGCCTGGCAGAGCCTTCAAAGGATTCCACGGGGGGGCATTCCTTTGCCGGGGCAGAGCCAGGAGGTAAGAGACACAAAGCCGAGGACCCTCCTGCTTAATAGGAGGCCTGCAAAGCTGCGTGCTCTCCTGCCCCCCACCCCCCATAAAATGAAACTATTCATCTTCCTTCAGATGCCAGACAGCACAACAAATCACTTTGAAGTCGAGGCCACTCAGCTCCCGAGAACGCCCTTCTGGGTCTGCTCATCAGTCAGAGCCGCTCTGCAATTAGGGTGTTTACCCAAGCGCTGCATAAACCACCGGGTGGCATCAGAAGGGATGCAGTAAGCAACGATTATGCACTGACTGTCTGCTCCGTGCTGATGGGGTTATGGAAATACTCCCGGAGTTTGGGTCATTCGCCTCACCCGGTCAATGAATGGGACTCAAAGGGCTCTGATTGACGTCTGGATGCGGAATCCCTTTCACTTTGGGAGATAATGGGCTGTGGGGTCATCCATCATTCCCTTGGAAAGAACACGGTGGGGGGCGGGGGAGTCATGCCAAAGCCCTTCATCCTCTGGGCGCCATGGCGGTTGGTGACATTTTGTGGAAGACCATCGAGGTGGGTGCCCTCCACACGTCTCCCTGCTCTGAAGCTGGATGAAAACGTCTCGTCCCCCACTGGCTGACCTTGCTTCTGTGATTCTCTGAATCCCTCAACTCTCAGGAGGCTTCACTGAGATGGGCGACGCTCACATCTCTGATTATGGCGCAGCGCTTCCGCCCTCCACGGTGCCCTGTCACCCCCTCTTTCCTTCCAAAGTCACTTTTATTCCATCAGGCATCCTGCACTTGAGCCTGGGTGAAGGCATCCCCACCAACACGGACACATCAGCATTTTGAGGTCTTGGTAGAGACAACTGCAAACCTCACGTTCCCAACAGATGGTTCTTGTCCCGCCGGCTGGGCAGGATCCCCAAGGCCAGCACAGTGCATCACACCAGTGTGGCATCTGGATACTGGCAGGTGTTCAGGGGGCAACCGGCAGCCTCAGAACTTAGGAAGGCAGCCACAGAACCCCACGGGGCATTCGGGTGCATGTGCTGTGGGGCTTGAGATCAGTGACTCGAATCTACCCAATGCTGCTACAGACTTGCAATCCTACTACTCTTTGAAAACTCCAAACTGCTAGTTCCTTCTCCCCCAAAATGACTTCTCTATTCCTTTGAGGCTGCTATTCCTTGGGGACTGCACACAATGTATTCCGTGGACTTTGGAGAAAGATAAGACAAAGTATCACTTGCAGAGGCCACACGGATTGAGATTGAAGCAGTCTGAGAGCATGGAGTACCTTTTATATGCATTCTTCCAGTTGACTTGCATTCTTCCATGGAAACTGCCGGGGGAGAGGGCTGCCCTACAGAGCCTTGCCCAAGGCAAATCACCTGGCTTTGGCAGACTTTGACATCTGTGGTGTTAGCATAGAAGATAGTTATTTGCAAATTTTTGTGCTTTTTTTTTTTTAAGAGCAGGACAGGTGTAAAAATCAACAACCTGTTAGATTGATACTGCTTCTCAACGAGAGACCAGTTGACAGATCAATATCTCCACGAGACCATTTCTTAAATGTCAGATGACCAGCTGATTTTCCTGAACTTATTATTTTTTTTTTTTTACAGTAAGATTTCTTGAAACATTTTTCTGCTCTTCCGTTTTAAGAAAAACCTGAACTTAGGGTAGCGTTTATGGAAACCACCTCTGGAGTGTCTGTAAATGCCTGCACGTCACAAGAGCTGGGGACAGAGTGCACAAAGACCACACCACCCTCTGCTTTCTTAGCAGCCTGGGAGCTACTGAAGTTTAGTCGTGGCAAGCCGGTTTTTTTCTCCAGAAAGCCCAGAGTAATTAAGGGGAGAGAGCCTGTTTTGTCAACTGGTGCCGAGGAAAAGATCAGATAAGGAAAGGTCACGGTGAGGAGGAGGGGTGCGGGGTTGGTTCATTTTTAACAAGCACTGTGCCTTCCGTGTTGTAGCTATTTTCGGACACTGCATCATCTGTCAGAAGTTAATCAGATTGAGGGTGATTTAAACAAAGCAGAAAGTGGCACCAAAAAGAATGTTGCTTTTGTTCTTGGGGAGACTAGTTCCAAGATCACGGAAAGATGGGGTCTGAGAGGCACAGGAAGAAACACAACTCAGTTTATTTTACATTGGATCTCATCTCTGGGTATTTGGACAGATGTGTGTGTGTGTTTATAAATTAAATATATGTAAAATAAATTATATAAATTTAGGGGCACCTGGGTGGCTCAGTCAGTTAAATGTCTGACTTCGGCTCAGGTCATGATCACGACCTGTGAGTTCCAGCCCCACGTCAGCCTCCGTGCTGACAACGTGGAGTTTGCTTCAGATTCTGTCTCCCTCTCTCTCTGTGCCCCTCCCCTGCTCGCTCGCTCTCTCACAAAATGAATAATACATTGAAAATTAAAAAATAAAAATAAATTTAAAAATAAAAATAAATTATATAAGTTATATGTATATATATATATATGTATATAAATATATACCTATATGTATATAAATATATACATATATATGTATATATGTATATATGTATATAAATTATATAAATTTATATATACAAATATATATGTAAGTGACTATAAAATATAATATATACTAAACAAATATATAAATATAGTATATAATTAATACATATATAATATATAAATTTTATAAAGATATACATAATTTACAAAATATATGAATTATAATTTTACATACAATATATAACATACATAATATACATAATTATATAAATTATAATTATATAAATAAGTAAATATAGAAACATGAAATATAAATATGATATATTAATATGATATATTAATATGATATATTATAATTAATATATATGTTATATATTATATTACATATATTTTACATATAGTACATAATTAACTATATTACATATATATTACATATATATTATATTACATATATTATATATTATAATTAATGTATATGATTTATATAATATATATAATTAATATATATGTAATATAATATATAATATATAACATATATTTAACAAAATATAATATAATATATAAATATTCTATTCTATTCTATTCTATTCTATTCTATTTTCATGTTTCTGGTCCAGTACCCTTTCTGCTTTCAATAGGCATTTCTTTGGAAACTAGAATGTAAGGGAAATGCGAATGACCAAGTGCTATACCCCAAATATGCCTGGGGGTGCTCAAAAAGGAAAGAGTAACCTTTGTGTTCAGTTACAAGCATTACCCTCTCTTTGGCCACTGTTTCCGTCCTCTGAAAAGCCTAATCAGCCATCACAGAAGATGTGAAGCGTCAAAAATAAAGTAGGCAGATTAACAGAGGATGTGCCCACGTTGCATGCTGGGCAGTGATGCACGTTGGTGCTGGTTGTACCAGCATCAGGACCGGGGGCTACAAATAAAATCTGATACACGTTGCTGCATGTAACACGTAACATATATGTGTGGTTTCTCCGAAACAAAGAAGTTTATGTCATTAAAAAGATGGACTAGGGCAGCCTAGGTGGCCCAGTCAGTTAAGCATCTGATTTCGGCTCAGGTCATGATCTCATGGTCCGTGAGTTTGAGCCCCGCGTGGGGCTCTGTGCTGACAGCTCAGAGCCTGGAACCTCCTTCGGATTCTGTGTCTCCCTCTCTCTGCCCCTTCCCTGCTGGTGCGCGCTCTCTCTCTCTCTCTCTCTCTCTCTCTCTCTGAAAAATAACTAAACATTAAAAAAAAAAAAAAGATGTCAAGAGAGATGAAAAATGTGGTTTGTGAATCCTGACTGGATTCTTCAGAGCAGGGGAAGGGCAGAAGGAGAGAGGAGGAAGACGACTGTGGGAGTCACAATTTTCGGATGCAACAGGTATTATTGGATGACCATGGATAGCACACGATGTGATTGACTTTTTAACAGTCTTCATAAGTGGGAAAATACTGACACAGGAGCAAGTCCTGATTTCAAGGAGAAGCACAGCGTAAGAGCAGGAGGCTCGCAGAGAAATGCCCCAGTGCTAAACCAAAGTCCTGACCTTTCGCCTGCATCCCCGGTGGATGGTTAGCGGGGTTCCACACTGAGCCAGGACCTGTGAGGAGTCCGAGGGTAAGCCGATCCCTGTCTGGGAGGGATCCACGTAGCCCGTGGGTCTGCCGCACGCCCGGTGGACAAGCACAGAAGGCTGAGAGCAGCCCAGTGGGGGACACTGTAAATAGAGAGGCAGGCACAGGGCTCACAGAGAGACAGACTGACCCATTTGTGGACGCTGAGTAGCTTGCTTTTGCTGTGTTGCCGCCGGTACCCAGGGAGGGGAGGCACTGAGTCCCATCAGTCCCTGATTGTCACGGGACCACGAATTCAGCAACTCCCTTCCCGTTGCCTCAGTGCCCCACCCCAACGGGACATCCTGATCCCCAGCACGGTATGGGTTTCCCAAGCTCTGCCAGAGAAGGGCAATGCCACAGAGTGCAGGCTCTGTTGCACCCAAGGAACCCCTGCCCTTTGTGAGCTGTGCCATTAACGGTCGGGAGGCCCCGTCTCAGTATCCGCACGCCAGGGCCATTTCGAGCAACGATACGAGGAGTGAAATGCCTGTGTTCCACGGACTGGGTGTCGTCCCTGACGGAGCCTCTGCAAGTGGGAAAGGCTCCGCACCCCGAAATCATCACCAGGGCGTTGATCTAGTCCATTACCCCATGACTCCGATGCAGTCAACAAACAGGCAGCGAGTAACGTTCAGCCCTGGAAGGCCCCGCGAAGGCGGGGGATGCCAGAACCCTGAGCCAGCAGAGCCTGCCGTGCGGTGGCTTCCCGTGTGGAGGGGCGGATGAGCCCAACACACACAGAAAGGCTCAAGAACGACGGGTGTGAACACTCACATCCTGGACGGGGCTTGCGGATAAAAAGGGCTGAGCCACTCTGTCGAACAGCGTTTATGAAGACTCTGATGGATGACACAGGTTTCCTGCTTTGAAGGGCAGATCTCCGTGCAGGGTGGGGAGTCCGTCGTCTGTGGGAAGGAGGGGCTTGGCTGTTCCTGAGACAGGGGGCAAAATAAGGGGGAGGTAACACAGGCATGGCACGTGGGACTCTGGGGAAAGGGCTGTGAGTCCTTGGCAGGCGGCGATGTGGGAGAACCAAGGGCACCAAGGACAGGAGTCTCACTGGGAGGACAGGACACCGTCGGTCAGGCACACAGCATATTCAACCTTCCTCTGCCCTTGGCCTAGGCAGACCCTCGACAGATTGTAGGAGTCCCAGCCACACGGCGGAGGGCCTTGTGTTTTACTGGGACCACCAATTCAAATGCTAATCTCATGCACAGAGATGCTCACAGATACACCCAGAAATGACATTTAGCCAGCGACCTGGGCATCCAGGACCCCTCAGGTAGACACAGGAAATTAGCCATCAACCTGCCTCCGTGCGTTCAGACCGTGCCACCTAGCTGAGCTACGACTGCATTTCCTTTTATTATCATTTCTTTTAATTTGTTTAAAGTTTATTTATTGAGAGAGAGAGAGAGAGAGAGGGAGAGAGAGAGAATCCCAGGCAGGCCCTGCACTGTCCCCGCAGAGCTCAACGCGGGGATCGAGCTCATGAACCGTGAGATGGTGACCTGAGCCGAAATCAGGAGTCGGACAGCTGAGTCACCCGGGTGCCCCCAAGGGCTGCATTCTCTAACATCCCCTTCTGTGAATGTTGGCAGACCCCCGCAAGTACGTGAATGTGCCTTTTTCCCCGCCCTAAATTCCTTACAACACTCCACTGAGTTTAACCTCCGTGGTGTTTTTATCACCGTGGTCGTTTCTTTCCTGTTCTCTCCTTTGCAAATGGAGAAGCTCCTAGGAGCACCGGAGGGAAGGGACGCAAGCAGAATTTGGTCTTATACTGACCCTTTCTCCTTGCTGTGTACATCACACTTACATCATACAGCTCCTGAGAGCCTTTTAAAAATCAGGGCTCTGCATTTACAACACAGTGCTAAGGACACAGTTTGCCCCGCATACACAGTTGCTATGGCAACAGTTAACGCTTCTGATCAACATTGTATTAACCTGTAGAAGACCAATTGTTTGAAAGTGAATGAAGAAGTTCCTGGATTCTGAACCTTCATGCAGGCTATGATCATACAGACCTCATTCCAGACTGGCCCCAGGCATGGTCTAGAAGCCATCCATGGAAATTGCCAAAAAGTGTGCTTTTTGTAGACACGGACTTCTCGCTGCTTAACTTTCGTGATCGTGCATATGAGTGTGTGCACGCACTTCTGGGGGTTGGCGTGCCAAGAGAGACAAGAGGCTAATCAGCGGATACATGTGACTGTTTCACGATCGCATCTCCTGAGATGCAGGGACATTTCTCAACCACCACCCGAGCGACACATCGGTACAACTTTTGAAAGTGAGTCTGAGTCATTAGAAACTGTCCTGCCATTACCCACCACCCTCTTTGGGAAGTTATGAGGCTGATTCCTTAATAAGAACAGTGTAAATAGCATTAGGGGATGGATGGAACTTAGTTGTTTTCTTCCAAAGACTAACTCCTGTGTAACTAAACCACTTTATGACTAACTATTTAAGAGGGAAATTACCACCGGAGCAGAACAAAAGTGAAATTCTTCAAGGCACAAAATGTATTTTTATAGACTTTAGGGCGGGGAAAAAGGCACATTCACGTACTTGTGGGTTTCTTTCGCAAACATCCAATGGTATTGGCCTTACTTGTATAAATGCTCAAACTCCTTTCGAAATGATTTTTGACCTGGGTACAATATCCACTCCCTCCCTGGGGTTTTTCTCATAAAATCCTTTGAGGCCCGTTTTGAAATAAATATCTATGTATAAAACCAAAATGGTACAGCAAGCTTCTCCAGATTTCTTCATAAAGGGCCAGACAGTAAATATTTTGGTTTTCAAGTTTACAGACCAAGAAGTAACGCTGTACAACCATTTAAAATTTAACCATTTGGAAACGTAAAAGCCATTTTTAACTCGGCAGCTATCAACAAACAAACAAGCAGCCGCTCAGATCCGGCCCAGCTCTGATCTAAAGTATCAAAAATGGGGGCGCCTGGGTGGCTCAGTCGGTTAAGCGTCCGACTTCGGCTCAGGTCATGATCTCGCAGTTCGTGAGTTCAAGCCCCGCGTCGGGCTCTGTGCTGACAGCTCAGAGCCTGGAGCCTGTTTCAGATTCTGTGTCTCCCTCTCTCTCTCTGACCCTCCCCCATTCATGCTCTGTCTCAAAAATAAATAAACGTTAAAAAAAAAAAATTAAAAAAAAAAATAATAAAGTATCAAAAATGGTTTAAATTAGCTTCTAAGTGCAGGGGCGCCTGGGTGGCGCAGTCGGTTAAGCGTCCGACTTCAGCCAGGTCATGATCTCGCGGTCCGTGAGTTCGAGCCCCGCGTCAGGCTCTGGGCTGATGGCTCAGAGCCTGGAGCCTGTTTCCGATTCTGTGTCTCCCTCTCTCTCTGCCCCTCCCCCGTTCATGCTCTGTCTCTCTCTGTCCCAAAAATAAATAAACGTTGAAAAAATAAAAATAAAAAAAAAATAAATTAGCTTCTAAGTGCAGAGATGTTAATAGTAATAAAAGTATTAATCCAGTCACTCACATTTATAGGTAAAAGCTTACAGAATTATTTCACACATTATCCCTTGTTTGACTTTTATATAGTTCCTACTTCCCTACCATCATTTCAAGTGATATTCCCATTGGGAGTTTTGACGGAATGAGTTGATTTAAGGCAGTGAAGACAGAAATGTCCATAAAAGGGACATGATTTGTGACATCAGCCAGCACGTGAACGATGGCCAAGCAGGCCTCTATGCTGTTTTATCGACACCGTCCTCAACAAGACAGGATTTAGAGGAAAACAATACGCGAGGCACAATACCACTTAATCCTCGGAAGGATTTTCATGGATAAAAGATGAGGGGCCGTGTTTCCAGAAAGAACTTTCCACTTTTACCACTTTTTTTTTTTTTCTTTACCATGGGTGGCCCCCTAGTGAGTAGACTGTTTCACCTGTTGCTGAAGCAATAAAATTGCCAGGGTAGATATGTCCGTGTATTTTTTGGAAGCCCAAATGAAAGTAACCCCGACTCGCTTTTGCAGAAAGCATCCTATGTCTGACACCGTACCATTGCCAAGTTAAAATACTGAGTGTCAAAGAAAGAAAACGTACCCTGGAAAATGCTGGTCCTGCTCAACCACGTAACTAGTGTTATTGAGACAAAGAATAGCACTGATGGCCAACGTCATCCCAACAATGTGCACGAGAAAGGAAATCAGCAAATACGATGGCAAAAGATTTGTGACTTGCTTCTTGACAATAATGTAAACTCTAACCCTGAGGTCAGGAGGCCCAGCTTTTCTGGATTTATCACTGACCAGTGATCATCCTATGGTTACGAAGCTGTTTACCTTCTTTCTACCACCACCTCCTTCCACAGGAGTTTGACATTGAACTCAAGAATTCTAACCTTCCAGCCAGCGATCAACATTTCTAGAAGGCCTACCTTTTCCCAACGCATATCTTAGCTCAAAAGCTACTTGATTCTTATTACCTGGTCTTTGTTTCTTGGAATAGCATCATGGTAACCATTTCACACACACAAAAAAAAGTATCTTGAAAGGAAATGATAACTAAGGATGTCATAGAGATGCTAACTAAAGCTACAATAGCAATCATATTACGATAAATAAATATATCAGAACAACATTACTCACCCTAAATGTACACAGCACTTTATGTCAAATATATTTAAATTTTAAAAACCTCAGGGGTTTTTACAAACCCTGAGCCTGGGTGGCTCAGTCGGTTAAGTATCTAACTTCAGCTAAGGTCATGATCTTACGGTTTGTGAGTTATGGACCCGCATCAGGCTCCCTCATCAGCTGGGAGCCTGGAGCCTGCTTTGGTTTCTGTGCCTCCCTGTTTCTCTGCCCCTCCCCCCTCTAAAACAAATACACATTTTTAAAATGTTAAAAAAAAAGAACTCAGAAAATATGTTGGCATGCCTATCTTTTTTCTTGTGACCCGCATCAACCTAGAGCAGTATAAGCCATAAGGATGACGGGCTGGCCAATGGAAATCACTACTTCAACCTTTATCATTTCTTCCTTTGCTCACATATGCTCTCTTTGTACCATGAACACGCATTTACTAGTTTTAAAACAGAGTTTTAAAAATTAATGGTGAAACACACACAACATAAAATGTACCCTCTTAACTATTTTTAAGTGAGTAGGTCAGGGACACTGAGTACATTCACATGGCCAGGCAATCATCGCACCATCCATGCCCAGAACTCTCTAGATGTTGCTAAACAGAACCTCTTTACCCATTGAACACTGCCCTCTCATATGCCCTCTTACCAGCCCCTGGCCACCACTGTTCTACTTATTGTCTCTGTGAATCTGATGATCTTGAGGACTTCATATAAGTGGAATCATACAGATGTGTCATTCTGTGATTGTCTTATTACACTCTAACATAACATCCTCAAGATTAGCAAAGGGAGTTTTAAAAGCTCGTTTCACAAGGCATAGAATTAATTGTAGAATACAATACCCACAATTTAAGAACCTTTAGAACAAGATTGGGTCAAATCAATGTTTCTAGAATGCAGCAACTGGTTCCTGTGCTTGCAAAGACGAACATAATTAACATACATGTTAATTTTCCAATGGTGTCCACTTCCTGTAACAACACGGGGGCAGGTTCACACTTTAGTCTGGGATTTAATTAGAAACTTAGTACTGAGAGGGAATATCTTCCAATTAAAAAAACTAGGTCACAGGGTAATAACGAATAAAAGTGATTTAAACATAGGTTGGAAGCATACCCTGATGTGTCTCTGCAGTGATGATGATGATGTTGGTGTTTATGGGCAATTGTTTCCAATAACAGCCAAACGCACTCAGTTCTGAAAAACGACATAACATGCCTTTTAATGTCGTTATCGTCTCAAACGGTCATCTAGTTTTGTGGTTATGCAATCAGAAAAGCCTTATTAGGCGCTCTGTTTAAGAAAGATGAAGCCGCGACCGTTTAGCGGCATGGCGAAGGCATATTCTTTCCCGTGTGTTTTTACATCATCTTCCTTCACGGCTTCTTATCTGATTATTGATTTTAAAGAGCAATAATGCGTACAACACTTGGGGTATTGGGAAGAATAATGCGTCTGTTTTGCCTTTACGCAGTGAGGTAAACCTGCACATCAGTGTAAAGGGCACCGGTGTGTAACACACCATGACACTTGAATTTTGCTTAGAGCTTCTTCAGCAATATTATAACCTCAGACGAGACATGTGGCTTTCATACATAATGTGAAATGCAGTTCTTGGGTAGATCATGAGTCTTCAAAGGAAATTGTGGCTGAAATTGCCATCCATTAAAAAAAAAAATCAAGACAACAAAAGCCGGAAAGTGAACAATCCATAAAACAACCAGAAAAGACATCTGCCTCTAATAGCTTCCCCTCCTGCTCCTGGGGGGCTCAGCACCACCCTTGGTTCCTCCGGGCAGTCGGAAACCTGTTGGGTCAGGTTAGCGTCTAAGGGGCCACCTAGCTCAGTTATAAAACTCGGAAAGAACCAATTATTTTAAAACAATGTAAATTACCTAGAATACAGATGATTAATATTTCTTAAAATAAAAGATACCATCAACAAAGAGAAAAGTCAAGAATGTGGAAAGTCTCTTTGGAACACATTTTACCCCCACCATTTGTAATTAGTATCAAGGATATAACAATGTACTGTATTATAATGCACTTATATACAGAAAAATATATGTTGTTTATTATAACATCAACAAGACAAAAGCCATGAATGTGTGAAGACTAAAACATGTTTTACCCCAAATGTTTATGATTAATATTAGGAATATAAGAATGTGTTGTATTATAATACATTTATATATAAAAATGTAAGTGAGTATCTGTGTATATAAGAATATGTAAAAGTACACACACAGATTCTAATAAATCAGAAAAGCACAGGAAGGGGCGCCTGGACAGCTCAGTCAATGGGGTGAGTGACTCTTTATCTCGGGGTTGGGAGTTCAAGCCCCACGTTGGATATAGAGATTACTTAAAATCTTAAAAAAAAGTGGGGGAAAACTCCATACAAAATATGGAAGAAACCAAATAGCACCTAGAAAAAAGAGTATGAATGGCCAATAACACATGAAAACTGTCTTTTACTCGTGGACAGAGAAATTCAAGTTAAAACATGAATAAAATTCCCTTACCCTGGGCAAAAGAATGAAGTCAGACTGTGTAAATTACTAAGGAAAACATGAAGAAAAAAGGATCTTTGTAGTGTTAAGAAGAGCATAGATTGATATGCCACTTTGGGAATAGACAGATAGATCTACGTGATGGATGGATGCATAATGAATGGACAGATATAGATAGATGATAGGTAGATAGGTGATAGATATAGCTGGATGATAGAGGGAGAGAGATAGATAGATACAGGGATGGATGGATGATAGATTGATAGATCGACCTAGATGATTGATGGATGGATGGATGGATGGATGGATGGATGGATAGATGGATGGATGGAGAGTTGCAGATAGATAATTGGTAAATACATAAATAGATGATAGATTATGTAAATAGATAGATATAGGGATGGATGGATGGAGACATGTAGATAGATAATAGATATAGGTAGATGATAGCTAGCTTGATTGATAGGGATCAATCGAACTAGATGATGGATGGATGGAAGGATAATATATGGAGAGATGTAGATGATAAGTAGATAGATAATAGAATACATATAGGGATGGATGGATGATAGATCTATCTAGATTTATGGATGGATGGATGGATGGATGGATGGATGGATGGATGGATGGAGAGATATAGATAGAAGATAGATAGGTAATGGATGGATAGATGTAGATAGATAATAGCTATAGGTAGATTATAGCTAGCTAGGTTGATTGATAGATGGATCAATCTAGATGATCGGTGGATGGATGGATGGATATGGATGGAGACATGTAGATAGATGATAGGTAGATAGATAATAGATACAGCTAGATAGCTAGATAGACAGATGCAGGGGTGCCTGGGTGGCTCAGTCAGTTAAGCATCTGACTTCGGTTCAGGTCATAATCTTGTGGTTTGTAGGTTTGAGCCCCGCACCAGGCTCTGTGCTGACAGCTCAGAACCTGGAGCCTGCTTCAGATTCTGTCTCTCTGCCCCTCCCCCACTCATGCTCAGTCTCTCTCTGTCTGTCTCAAAAATAAATAACCATTAAAAAAATTAGATAGATTCATATGTATTAGAATGATAAGAAAACGTAAGGATCCAAGAGACTATCAGACCCAAGCTGAGTGAACTCTGCTGGGAAGAGAGCAAGAAAAATGAAATCGAGGGTAGGTACATAGGGGATTTAAAAATATTTCCCTAACATGTTTTAAAACCCATCAAAGAGAAAGCGTGAAGGAAACCTAACAAATGTCTTCACACCAACCCTGCCTCTTTTCAATCCCCTGTCCCCAGCGGCAAAGTTTCATTCCACAATAGCAAACCCACTAATATTATTTTTTGGACATGAGGAAAATTACATTATTCTCCTCGTGAGAAATGGTGGGTCATCAGTTTCAAGTGTCCTAAGTATTTCCAAGTGAAATATGCAATTAATAATTGATATGTTTATTTTCCTCATTCATTCATGTCTTTCCCCCTGTTTAAATGTGCTTCTTTTTATATATCAGCAAACCCTATCAAGCAACAAATAGTTGAGATCTTCCCATTTGAAAATATGAATTGTTTTTTAAGGAATAAGGCCTCTGGGAGTCTTGGGCATATGTTAAAACTCGTGGGCATATGCTCACATACTCCTATAAAGAGAGTCAGTCATGGCAATTAGCTTGTGTGTGTTTTATTGCTACCACCCATCACTTGCCAGGGTGTAAGTACCAATTCCCTCTGAATCTAGCAAACCTATGCCCCCGTCCTTAACGTCTCCTTCTTTCCTGAAGTCAGACTTGCTGGTCTGGACTTTGTGTTCCTTTCGGTGAGTGGGGCAATCTTGATCGTGGTGTGATTGAACTCTGCAATGTGTCATAGAGCATAAAAGTAGTGTAAAATTTGATGTTGAAGAAAGCAAATGTGGGAAGAGGGCAAAACACTTCCAGTGAGGAGGGGCACTTCCAGTAATGGAGCCACCTCATAGGAAGCCTGGTCACGTCATCATTGCTTGAAAGGGAAGAATGTGAGAGACTTGTTGCCAACATTATACATATAGGACACACTAGCATGTGTCTCTACATATGCCCCACCTATATGCCTCCCTCTCCCTCTGTCTCTCTCTGTATACACACAATTATATACTATAATGCATAATTATACCTTATATTATCGTTATGTATAAATATATTGTTATTAATATAGCAACACTAGGGGCGCCTGGGTGGCTCAGTCGGTTGGGCGGCTGACTTCGGCTCAGGTCATGATCTCGCAGTCCGTGAGTTCGAGCCCCGCATCGGGCTCTGTGCTAACAACTCAGAGCCTGGAGCCTGTTTCAGATTCTGTGTCTCCCTCTCTCTCTGACCCTCCCCCATTCATGGTCTGTCTCTCTGTCTCAAAAATAAATAAATGTAAAAAAAAAAAAATTAAAAAAAATACAGCAACACTAATACATTCACATCTGTAAGAATACAAGTGAATACTATTAGTGTGTACATTACGTAATATAATGTTACATTATACATTATATATCATATAATATGCATTTATCATATAACGATAGATGATATATAATATGTAATGATATATGATCTGACATATTATAACATAATATCACATGTTAATATTATATATTAAAATTTATTAATTTATATACAGTTTGTTGATATTACATTTAATATAATATTTAATTATACATTAATAAACAAAACATTTTCACACAGTTATTTAGTGTGATTTATGCCAGGTAGCATTCTAAATAGGCTACATTTGTTCCTTTCACAATTCAGTCTTCACAACAGCCATGAGCTAGAAGGTATCATTATACCCATTTGCACAGAGTACGGATACCCCCAGAGGCAAGTTACCTGAGGTCCCAAGACGAGAAGTGCTGAGTACAAGCGGTGATTTGATTCCGGGGTGTGTGGTCTAGAGTTCCCTTCCCAACTAGCATTTCTCAACTGTTGGAAGTTGCCAATGGCTTCCACTTTCCCACATGTGCATGATGGCACCTCTGAGGAGACGAATGAGCCACATCCAGAAATCCGCCATGTTGAATTTGGCATTGCAGCTTCAAGATTAATTATTACCCTGTTAATTCAACATCCCTTGTCACTGCTATAAGTGCTGTACCACGTCTGCATAGAACAGGTGCATTTTCACCTCCAAACCAAAAGAGGGAGATGAGGAATCCTTGCTGTGGACGCATCTACGTTAATCACCAAAGGGAATCACTAATAGCCTTGGATCTATTTCAGTAGCTCGTGTATGGAATGTTCTTTATGTATTGAATATTTTAAGCCCCATTATTATCTTCATCATCTACAGCTACATTCATCATCATCCGCACGTAATGGAAAATGTTTTGCTAACTCCCAAAGTGCAGTGTGTTCATTTCAGAACGTCCTGTGCTCTTAATGCATTTCTTAATGATGGTTCCAAGTTGTGATGGGGACCAGGGGCTTTGGAACTCAACAAGCCCGTATCTCATTGCAACCTTTTCTTCAGGCGGAGACAACCCTGCCCATCTTAAAACAGACACCAATACATCGAGCTTCAATTACCAAGACTTCAGTTACTGAAACCAAATGAAATATCAATATCCTTTTTCAGGTGATTATTGCACATATAAAGTCACCTCTAATTTTTGTGCAAACAAGCACAAAATGGGAAAGATGGGAAGATACTGCCGATGCATTCAGACGTTGAGACTCCGACCAAGGAGCTTCACCATAAAATAATTAGTTGCAAATTTAAAGGAGATTTTATCTTCTACTTCTCTTAAATTGGTGTTGGTAATCCAAATGAGTTGGAATGGCAATCCATGTGTGAAGAATTGGTAGAAACAGCTAGGGCCTTGCATTTGATGCTGTAGAAACAGAGCCTGAGACAAAGAATGTGGGTACAGTTGATTTGCAAAACCCAACAAGGAATGTGAGGGGGGAAAGACTGAGAAAGGAGCAGCGTCTATACAATGCAGCCTTGATCTCACATCATGGTGGGTTTTGATGTCATGGTCCCCATGGAGGAGAGGTAGGGGGTCACTTTCCAGGCAGGGTAACTCATTGTCAACCAAGGGCAATGCTCTAGAGGGAGATGAGCTGTGAACCATTAGCACCTAAGTTTGACAGCTGAAAGACAAGTGCATTGGCCCTGTGAGGGGGGCTTGGGCAAGGTACCAAAACAGCATCTATCACCCCTACCAACTCCTGCAAGTCGAAATCTCTTTAAGCATTCTTTTATAGTAATATGTCTTTTCCTGCTGTGACTCCTAATATGTACCACTCAGAAATTCCAACGTGTTGAATTCAGATTAGATTCTGATTCTTAATGCTGGCCAAAATTGTACATACTTAAGGCCATGGTTTCTAAATCTTTACTTATAGCCCCAGGGTAAGGTACGGACTTGTAAATAACAGGTTGTTGTTTTGTTTTTTATAAGATTTATTGGCATGATTTTAAAATCTGTGGTTTGTTTTGCACATGTGTTTTCCTGGCTTATAAATCCTCATACTTAGCTAGAGCTGATGCTTAGAATAATGATTTCTCAATGAGAAGCTGAACTGGATTTATTAGCAGGTTTTATAAATCAAGGGCAAAATATATAGTCTAAACTTCTAAAAGCACAGATTTATGTATCCTTGCAGTAAATCATGAGAGTAAGTATCCACAGAGTCCCACTGTTTTTTTGTTAATCCGGTCAATTGCTGGGTAAATACTTCATGCCTTTTAATCCAATTCATATTCATAATTAGAACTCATTATTTCAGTAAATATCTGTCGATTTATGGTTATCCTAAACGCGTGCATTTGGAGAGGCTTGGAAGCTTGCCTGCATTCTAACAGTTACTGAGGATTAAAAAAAATGCTATCACCATGAGAATGAATGAAAAATGTATAACAATAATACTGAGTCCCATACGTAAAGGATAAGGCAGAATTTAAAATATCTCAACTTCCGTTCTCAAAAAGGCACCATTCAGTAATTATTATGATGCGATACTAATTCAACTCTGTAACTGTAGAATGTTTTATAATTGACTGAACACTTTTATGCCTACATCTTTATTTTATTCTGACACTAGGAAATAGTCAGGGTCCGTAGAACTATCTGTTGAAACAAGCTGATGAGATCAAGGTTTAGACACTGAATGCGTTTCTGAATGTCACTGAGGTCGTCTGCACAAAATGTCGCCTCACTCTGGGTCCTGGCATCCTGCAGCCCTCACACTGACTGCCGTGTGCTTTAGCACGGACCCAAATGCTAATCCCAGGAAGGAAAACACTTTGCTGGTGACTCTTGTCTCTTTCCTCTGAGTCTCCATACCCCAAGAATCATGCAAAAGGTTGACACTGAAATTTCATTCCTATATAGCTTCCCCCATCATCATGGGAGACAACATGTAACCGACTTACCGTCCACACAAGCCACCTTTATTTTTTTCAAGTTTATTTATTTATTTTGAGAGAGAGAGAGAGAAAGAGAGAGAGAGAGAATCCCAAACAGGGTCTACACAGTCAGCACAGAGCCCAGTGTGGGGCTTGATCCCATGAACCATGAGATCATGACCTAAGCCAAAATCAAGAATCACTTAACCAACTGAGCCACACAGGTGCTCCCACAAACACCTTTATGGATGTTATCACAACTTACCTCTCAGCACTATGTATGTTGCCCATTGCCAGAGACACTGGCTAGAGCTCATCTATTATGGTTGACATGGAGTAACACTTACGCCTGTAGAGAAATTCCATTAGACTTGCTACTGGGGCGCTGGTTCCATAGCTGTCATACTGTCATAAAAAAAAAAGAAATATGGGTTTAATTTCCAATAAGGGATTAAATACTTTGTTAATATTATTAAACATTAAGGTGGTGATTTAAATTTTAATCAATGATTAATGTCTTTACTTGAAAGCTGAATGCAAGGGGGCTGTCAGAGAAAATGTATTCCATATTCTATATAAATGAGTATTTAAAAAGATGAGATATGGGAGATTTGGGGAATGAGTGGTCAGGATGATGTTGAGTAAGGTGACTGTATGATTTCTTCATTCTGGGGCACCTGGCTGGCTCAGTCGGTAGAGCTCTGGACTCTTGATCTAGGGGTTGTGAGTTTGAGCCCCACAATGAGTGTAGAAATTACTTAAAAACAAAATCTATTTTTTAAAAAATTTCATCATTCATCCAGAACTAGAGACAATTAGAGACAAACATTTTATAATTTTATAAATTTTATAATTGTAAAAATATTAATTGAAAAATAAGTTTTATCAAATTGTTGGAGCCATGTATTAGTCCTATTTAAAAGTATTTTTTACATACACCCACAGACACGCACATCATTAAAAAATATTTCTTGCAGGGCACCTGGGTGACTCAGTCGGTTAAGTGTCCGACTCTTGGTTTCAGCTCAGGTCATGATCTCACCATTCCATGAGTTCGAGCCTCACATCAGGCTCTGCAATGACAGCACAGGGCCTGCTGAGGATTCTGTCTCCCTCTCTCCCTCTGCCCCTCCACTTCTCTCTCTCTCCAAAATAAATAAATAACCTTTTGAAAATATATTTCTTGCATTCTGGTTCTGGTTAAGATGGTATATCAGTCTGTTGGGCCGCCCCTAATAAGACACCACATAATGGTTGGCTTAAAAAGCAGAGATTTATTTTTTCATGATTCTGGAGGCTGTAAGTCCAAGATCAAGGTTGACAGGGTTGGTACGTCCTGAGTGAGGCTTCTCTCCTTAGCTTGTAGATGGCTGCCTTCCTGTGTCCTCATGTGGCCCTTTCTCTGTGGTGTCTCCTTCTAAGCACACCAGTCCCATTGGATTAAGGCCCTACCTTTTGACCTCTTTCAACCTTAATTACCTCTTTAAAGGCCCTCCCTCCAAATATAGGTATATGGGAGTTTGGGTTTCAACACATGAATTTTGAGAAGATACAATCCCATCTGTAAAACGGGGACAGTACGTTGTATGCTGACTCTCCCTGGACAGGATGCATAGAACAGCTATTTGAAGACTCTGAAAACGTATGGCCACTACACGCCCATTAGCATGGCCCAAATCCAACAGCAAATGCTGGCAAGAGTGTGGAGAAAAGAGGCTCTCATACTCTGTTGGTGACAACATGAAATGGTGCGGCCATATTGGAAGACAGTTGGTTAGTTTCTTACAACATGAAACGTACTCTTACCATGCAGTCCAGGAATCCTCCTTGGCATTCATCCTAAGACATTGAAAACTTACATCCCCATGGATGTTGATGGCAGCTTTCTAACTAATTGTCATTACCATATTTGCTAATATCATCAGTCCAATTTGAAATGATGTTAGGTATAGGAAGCTCTCAGGAAATAAAAATTAGATTTTTCTTTGAAGTGAAAGGCTCCCTTTGTTCACGTTTTAGTTATCGAGGTGGGTGCATTTTATCTGTTCTTCCAGGAAAACAGCTGCTAGCTCAGTTCGCAACACAAACAACCACACGTGTGCTTCCTTGCAAGGTGACAGTCGTGCTTCAGCATGCAGAAGAGTTTCATGTACACTTCCCATTGCACCATGCAGATTACTAATAAGACCCGCTGAGGGGCTGAGATTTAATAAAATCTGCAGCTTTATTGTTTCATAAAGGTCACTTTGGAAAAAATGTTTATTTTTGAGAGAGAGACAGAGGCAGAGTGTGAGCAGGGGAGGGGCAGAGAGAGAGAGGGAGACACAGAATCCATATCAGACTCCAAGCTCTGAGCTAGCAGCACAGAGCCCGATATGGGGCTCGAACCCACAAGCCGTGAGATCACGACCTGAGCCGAAGTCGATTGCTTAACAAACTGAGCCACCCAGGTGTCCCCTCATAGAGGTCACTCTTAAGTGAAGCTGTCTTTTCCCCCAGGTCTCTGAGGATGGATGGTATGAATAACACAGTGACTAACAATAGATATTGATGTGCTTTGACTGGTTCTAAGTCACCAATAGCTTCACTGGCTACGTTTGGCACATTAGGTACACATATCAACATTGAGGAAGGAGCAGAAAACATGATTTTGTTCTAAAAATTGTTCTGACCTCTTGTTTTGAGCCCCTTCTCACGCTCTTGGGGACTTCAGGGGTCTGGAAGCCAGATTTTGATCGTGGATGCTATAGCCCTACTGCGTTCATTTGTAACTGTCCACCATCGCAGCTCAGATTTTCACACATTGTCATAGAACAGCCACTCGTGTTGAAATTGTGAATGATTTGTGGACCACAGTTCCTGCCACGGACCTGTCTGCCCCATTGTTTTCTCCACTTACTAAGAACATCATTTTACCAAGACATGCACTTCCTTAAGGTTTGTCTTCATATCATGACCACCAAACCAATAATTTCATCTTTCATGTGGAACATAGCATTCCTAATACACCAGGTGGCCAGTGAACTTGGAAAGTCTCTACTTTTATTCCTTGAATTGGTTGAAAAATTGAACCACTGTTAAAATTACTTTCACGGATATCCTATTTTAAGCATCTCAAGTTGTGACTATAAAACCGATGCCACTCGATGAAGCCTTACGAGTGGAGTCAACATGCTAACAGTCTTTATGTTACTGTTAGTACAGGCACAAGAAACTTGGGGAAAAGCGAAGAATTTTGAATAGTCATTTGATCTAAATGAAAGGTCATGCTTCCCAACATGGCATGCAAATTCACTTTCTGCTGGTGATGGAAAAGGAATCATTTAAGTTACATCAAGAGAGATTCACATTCTATTTTCTTAACATAGAGTCATATTTTTAAGGATGGCTGCCATCTAAAATGACACTCATCGGGGACACCTGGGTGGCTCAGTCAGTTAAGCGTCTGGTTTCAGCTCAGGTCATGATCTTACAGTGAGTTTGAGCCCACATTGGGTTCTGTGCTGATAGTTCGGAACGTGGAGCCTGCTTCGGATTCTGTGTCTCCCTCTCTCTGTGCCCCTCCCCCTGCTCCTTCTCTGCCTCTGTCTCTGTCTCTCAAATAAATAAATAAACATTGGGGCACCTGGGTGGCTCAGTCAGTTAAGCATCTGATTTTGGCTCAGGTCATGATCTCAAGGTTCATGGGTTCGAGCCCCACGTTGGGCTCTGTGCTGACAGCTCAGAGCCGGGAGCCTGCTTCTGGTTCTCTGTCTCCCTCTCTCTCTGCCCCTGCCCTGTCACACTCTGTCTGTCTCAAAAATAAGTAAATATTTTTTTTAAATTTAATTTAAAAAAAGAAAAATGGACATTTATTTCTTAATTAAATTTGCTTTTTTTGGAGCTCATTCTTGTCAAAAGGCTCTATTACAAACATTTTGACATTTGATCAGAAACAAATAATTGCAGATGTATACTATGACATTAACACAGCTATTATGACAAAATATTCAGACAACTACATGACCTAAGGCAGGACTACTGAGCCTTCTTTTCCAGTACATATTGGCTATTTGCCCAACAATGATGTCCTGTTCCCACATTGAACTTGCCCTGGTAGCTTTGCACGTATTTTGGGGAGTGGCACCAACTGTGACTCAGAGGACTGGCACACCAAATGGCCAGGAAGCGTCAGCAGGTACCCAGCTTCTTCGGTTCCCGTACCATTCGCATTACCTGTGAGGACACTGCACCTTTGAAAGGACAGCATTAGCTACTTAGCACCTGGAAAGCATGCTTGTACTTGAGATACAACCACGTTTCAGTGGTGATTCTCAAAACCACGCCTTTATTGCACACACCACCAGAGAAAATCACAGCAGAATCTGAAGCTTTAGCATGGAGGAGCCCACCTCTCCTAGCTTATTTTAATGCAGTTGTGAGCAAGGACACGGTTAACTACAAATTAAAAATCCACGATGGAAAGCCAAGAGGATGGTGAAGCAGCAGGCCAAATCATGCACATTTTGAACATGCAAGAAATGCCCCATGCCAGCCAGAAAGTGTGGTTACCAAATGGAAAAAGAAGTGGGAAGAACATAGCCTAGAACGTCATGGAGGATCCAACATCGATGGTTCTTGACCTCTGGGAGAATCGATGATCCTTATGATTTGCGAGTTTGCTGAAACTGAGTGACAGGGTCCCCAGCAGAGCGCGCTTATGCTCAGCGTTTTGCCTCGAATTTCAGAGTCCGAGGAGATCCTGAATTCTATCTGTAGATTCCATAAAACTAACTCTTCACTGGTGGTTATGGACTGAGTCGTTGTGACAGTTGTTATAATAATTTAGTGTCACTATTGTCACTTAGTGGGCAGGAGCCAGGAATGATAAAAAGTTCAGCAATGTATGCTGGAAAAAACCCAAGCCAAACAAAAATTGCACTCTTTCCCACACAACTTCGAAATACCCCAGGTATTCATTTACGTTAAAAGGAAGCTCTCAGTAACTATCAATCTAGAACCTAACTCCATTTTATATCCAAACTCAAGGAGTATTTTTTTTTCCACACAGTTTTAATAGGGCTCTGAATTTTCCAGGAACACAGCTGCCAAGTAATTAGAGGGAAAATTGTCATTTACTTGTTTGGAAACGTACCAAGAGTTGTTAACAATTTCAGAAAAATTCCAACATTGCTCATGATGTTTGAGTCACTGACAAAAACGGCTCACCCACCAAAGCTCCGGACTGCTTCATTATGTCATTAGTGAAAATACATATCGTATTATCACGTTTCGCTTTCCATGTATCTCCTGTGTGTATTACAGTTAGGGAGTGCGTCATCGTCGTCATTAATATTATTCTTAAAATAAGGGTCTGGGTATGTTATAGCATAAGGGGCGAGATTGCTGGATTCATAGGCCATCCTTTATCAGATTTTCAGTCTTGGGCAAGTTGAACGCCTCTCTCTGCCTCAGTTTCCTCATATGTGATCAAACCTACTTCCTTCACAGAGCCTTAGAGAATTAAGTGAGTTAGCACTGTGTGTAAAGGGTTCGTATCTGACACCTAGTATACATCAAAGTTAGCTATTCCTAGCATCATATTAGTTATTAATATACATGTGTGAGCATAGAGGTCTGTTTAAAATTTTTGATCTATAACAAATGTATCAAATATTGTTATAAAAGTGGGAGATTTATGTCTCTTAAGATTTAGAGCAGGAATTTAGGTAACTCATTTGAGAGACTGAATGAAAATTGCCTTCAGCAAGTGACATTTTAGGCTCTACCTTTTTTTTTTTTTACATTTATTTATTTTTGAGAGATAGAGACAGCGTGAGCAGGGGAGGGGCAGAGAGAGAGAGAGAGGGAGACAGAATCCGAAGCAGGCTCCAGGCTCCGAGCTGTCAGCACAGAGCCTGATGCGGGGCACGAACCCACGGACCGTGAGATCATGACCTGGGCCGAAGTCGGACGCTCAACCGACTGAGCCACCCAGACGCCCCTAGGCTCTACCTTTTAAAAGATGAGGATGGTTGGGGTGCCTGGGTGGCTCAGTCGGTTCAGCTTCTGATTCTTGATCCCAGCTCAGGTCATGATCTCATGGTTGGTGAGTTCGAGCCCAGCATCAGGCTCTGCACTGACAGTGTGGATCCTGCTTGGGATTCTCTCCCTCTCTCTCTCTCTCTCTCTGCCCCTCCTCACTCACGCTCTCTCTCAAAATAAGTACATTAAGTTTAAAAAAATGCAGATTTAAAGTGAAGGGATAGAGGGTCGCCTGGGTGGCTCAGCTGGTTAAGTGTCAGACTCCATTTTGGCTCAAGTCATCTGACATTTCATGGGTTCGAGCTCCACATCAGGCTCTGCAGAGCCTTCCTGGGATTCTCTCTCTCTTGCTCTCTCTCTGCCCCTCTTCCACTCACTCTCTCTCACCCTCAAAATAAATAAATAAACTTTAAAAAATATATAAAAAAGTAAAAGATGGGCATGCTTCACTCCTCTTTCCTGAATCTTGACCCATTGTTGGCATCATTGAAATGTTCAACCTAGAGATGAAATCTTAATTATGTTTGGAACCGTGGAGAACATGGCGCCCACTGCGAACAACGGCCGTGCCACTTTCTATTCCGGAAGACTGGTTGCCATGTCTGCTCAACACATATCCCACTGAGATCGCAGCCTCACCCGTCAAAACTTTTCGTAATCAACAGATCTCTCCCTCGGCGCCCTCCTAGGGGCCCCGGTGCATTCACCACCACCACAGTGGTGATATTTCAGTGTCTTGGTGTTTGCTGAGATGCAAATATATTTGATTTCTGCTGATAAACGTTCATAACCCTAAAGCCAAAGAGATTCTGAGACATGGCATGGGTTTCATAATTTCTTGTAGTAAAAGTCAAATCATGCATTATTTTCTTGGCTCTGTTTTAAGGAGTAGAACCAGGGACTTTTGCTAGTTATGTATATTGACCTTCCTGAAAAAATATGATTGTCTATATATTTTTTTCATTCTCTGGATCTCCCCAACTTAACTAATGCCTATGGGCCCTTTACCCACCCCTAAAATTACTCTTTATTTTTCTAAGTTTATTTTTCTATATTTTGAGAGAGAAATAGAGAGCAAACAGGGGAGGGGCAGAGAGAGAAGAGAGAGAGAATCCCAAGCAGGCTCCACACTCTCAGCGCAGAGCTTGACACGGGGCTCAAACTCACCCACCGTGAGCTGAAGTCAACATTCGGGATGTTTAACCGACTGAGACACCCAGGAACCCCCAGAATTACTCTTTAAAGTCTTGCAATATCAGATGTGGATACTGCTCTGTGGTTCGTGATCCTTAAAGTATATAGATCCACTGTCTTTCAATATCAAGGAAGGGCAAACTATAATGACTGATCAGAAAAAAAAATAATAATTCCACAGTACCTCCTACCCAAGTTATCCACAAACCCCATCTGAAGAATTCACGTAATGAGGATTGGTTGCAGGAGAAATAGCCCGCCTGAAATTCTAGATTTTTGAAACATCAGGAGTTTGCATACTCTGAGTATCTAGACAGCACGGAGTGGCATTTGAATCCAGCTTGGATGCTCCCACATCTGCCTGCATTGAGGATACACACAAAGATGTCCCTACAGCCTGCCATTTCACAGATTGTAAAGACGCTGTGCCAAATGTTCACCACTTCATCCTTTTTTTTAGTGTTTATTTATTTACTTTTGATAGACAGGGCACAAGCAGGGGAGAGGCACAGAGAGAGAAGGAGGGAGACACAGAATGCGAAGCAGGCTCCAGGCTCTGAGCTGTCAGCACTGAGACCCGTGCAGGACTCGAACTCATGAACCGTGAGATCATGACCTGAGCTGAAGTGGGACGCTCAACCGACTGAGCCCCCCAGGCACCCTAACGACTTCATCTTTTAACCTCACCATGTTAAAAGCCATCTAAAAATAAAAATTACAGTTTCATGTACCAGAATACTGTTAGCTTCTCCTAATGAATCAATTGACTCTATTTATTTCTAATGGAATGTCAAATGCTGAGTTCATTTCTATTAACTTTATGGACTCTATTACGTTGTCTATAATTCTAATTTTTACTCACATGTGTTTTTGCATTTTAGCATATGTGCTGTAACAGGTGTAAGAAATACTCATCAGCATCATTATTTTCATAACACTTCCTTCAGTCTTCTCTGTAGTGTTTTCTCTTATTTTTCCCGTTATAAAGCCTTAGTTTTTTTTTTCATTGTAGTTGACGCACAACAGGACATTAGTTTCAGGTGCACAACATAGTGATTCAACTTCTCTCTATGTTAAGCTGTGCTCACCACACATGTAGCCACCTTCCAACACCATTACAGTATCGCTGACTGTATTCCCTGTGCTGGACCTTTCATCCCCCTGACTCACTCATTCCAAAACTGGAAGCCTGTATCTCCCCCTTCTTTCTCTATTTATAGGTCTGTTTCTGTTTTTGCTTGCTTGTCTGTTCATGTGTTGTGTTGTTTAGATTTTGCATATAGGTGAAATCATATGGTATTTGTCTTTCTCTGTCTGGTTTATTTATCTTGCTTTACTACCCTCTTGGTGCATCCACGTTGTTGCAAATAGCAAAATTTCCCTCCCCCCTTTTTGATTGCTGAGTAATACTCTATTGTATATATATGCCACATCTTCTTTATCCATTCATCTATCAGTGGACACTTGGGATGCTTCCGTATCTTGGCTGTTGTAAATAACGCTACTGTAAACATAGGAGTGCATAGATCTTTTCAAATTGGTGTTTTCATTTTCTTTGGGTGTATGCCCAAAACTGGAATTGCTGGATCATATGGTAATTCTATTTTTAATTTTTCAAGAAACCTCCGTACAATTTTTCAGACTGGCTGTGCCAGTTTGCATTCCCACCAAGAGTGCGCAAGAGCTCCTTTTTCTCCACATCCTCACCGCCACCTGTTGTTTCTTGTGTTCTTGATTTTAGCCATTCTGACAGGTATGAGGTGATATCTCCTTGTGGCTTTGATTTGTATTTCCCCGACGATGAGTGATGTTGGACATCTTTTCATGTGCTTATTGGCCATCGGGATGTCTTCTTTGGAAATGTCCATTCAGGTCCTCTGCCCATTCTTTATTCAGATTATTTGGGGTTTTTTGTGGGGTTTTTTTTGTTGTTGTTGTTGTTTTCTTTGATGTTGAGTTGTATACGTTCTTTATATTTTTTGGATATTAACTCCTTACGATTTATATCATTTGCAAATATCTAGGTTTTCTTTTTCTTTTGTTGATGGTTTCCTTTGCAAACTTTCCCAAAAATTTTTATTTTGGTGTAGTCCCAATTGTTTATTTTTGCTTTTGTTTCCCTCGCCTCAGGAGACATATCAGGAAAAATGTTTCTATGGCATGTCAAAGAAACTACTGCCTATGTTTTCTTCTAGGAGTTTTATGGTTTCAGGTCTCACATTTAGGTCTTTACCCCATTTTGAGTTTATTTTTGTGTATGGTGTAAGAAAGTGGTCCACTTTAATTTTTTTCCACATTGCTGTCCAGTTTACCAAACACCATTTGTTGATGTCTTTCCCCCTTGTACATTCTTGCCTCCTTTGTTGTAGATTAACACATCATATGAGTGTAGATTTATGTCTGGGCTCTCTGTTCTCTTCCAGTGATCTATGTGTCTATTTTTGTGCCAGTAACATAATGCTAGATGACTACAGTGTTTTAGTGTTTTCTGAAATCTGGGATTGTGTTACCCCCAGTTTTGTTCTTTCTCGAGATTGCTTTGGCTATTCAAGGTATAATATGGTTCCATATAAACTTTAGGATTATTTGTTCTAGTTCTGTGGTAAAATGCTGTTAGTATTTTAATAGGGATTGCAATGAATCTGTAGATTGTTCTGGGTAGGTCTCCTTTGTAGTCATTTCCTTGATGTGCATGCCCTGACGTTGGAAGGTCTTGACTCTCTCCTGAGAAGGTTAAAATGCCCTGTGGTGCAAAGCCCAGGGCCTTGTCTGGAAATTTATCTCACTTTCTTCCAACAACAGAACAACACCATGCCAAAACCCACCTGAGGACCACCGTGAGCTCCACATCTCCATGTTGGTTTGAGATCACTTTAAATACCGTCAGGTAGGGTAGAAAGGGAGACAGAACACCACAACTACCATCACCCCTGTATACTCTAACTGGACAGTCTCCCATGGACTCCAGTTGGGGAAAAAGAAAGGTTTTAAATCAAAGTCAAGTTTTTAACATGTTTTTGTCTACAACTGGATAATTTACACTGCTGAATTGACAGTGGGTTCTGTGACCAAAACCAGTTGAAGGGGAGAGACTCCTCTCGTTGAGGGGGTTCATAGGAGCAGACAGAGCAACACAGGATGTATTCTAATTGTACGTCCAGGAGTCTGGGCTGTAAGGATCCCAACCAAGTACGCCCAATGAACGTGCATCAAGTTCGAACAAAGCTACAGGCAATGCTGAGTACCAGGCAACCCAGGAGAACAGGGACATGGAGAGAAGTACGTAGAAAGACCTGGGCCTCTGGCGAATGCCTACCGTCTCTGTGCTGTATGTTGCGTAACAGATCTACGAACCCAGTAGTCACCCAGTATCCTACTTAATTGAAGGAATGGTGCCATGTTCTCCATTATCAGGAAAGAAGGTAACGAAGTGAACACCAGTTGATGTTTACTTTAAATAGGCCATTCTTAAAGCATTTCCTATGCGATCACTCTATTTAAAGTACCATCAGTGTTATGCTACACACTTTGGGATTAATGGATCGTCTTTTAAAATCTTTGTAACACCTACAACCAGGAAGACAAAGGGAATGTTCATAAAATAATGAACAATAAAAGCCTAAGTGTATTTACCTGTTACTTTGAAGCAATTACAATAAATGCTACAGGGTTTTACTAGGGTCAGAGGTAACTTGATTAGTAAAAACCCTCAAAAACAAGGTGGGACTTGCAGAATGATTAGGATTTACCCCAGAAGGAGGAGGAAGAGAAGTTCCTCCATGGGATAAAAGAATCAAAGGAGCAAAGGCACTGAGGGCTACAAGGAAGTGTTTTGAGAGACTTTGCTTAAGTCGCATGGATGACAGTGGACTTTGCTCATTGGAGAATGGTCAACATGAGTTTGCATAACTAAAAAAGTAAAGCTCAAGAGTCCTAGAAATCCCGAGAGGAATGGTCAACACGAGCTTGTACAAAGAAAGAGGTAAAAACGAAAAGAGTCCTAGAAATCCAAACATTTTCATCTTTGAACAATAGGAGAGCAGAGTAAGGTTTGGAGCAGGGAATTAGGATATAAATAAAACTTAGATGAGATTAAACTCATGGAAATCATTGCCAGTAGACAGAAATAGAAGTCTCTAGTTAATGAAGTTCACTGGGAGGCTAGTCCATCATCCAGTCTAAAAGGGGAGTGGGAGAGGTAAAGGCAGGGTGGATGGAAAAAAAAAAAAGATGTGTAGGATTTTTTGCTTGCAGAGTATGGCAGACTAGCTACGCCAAACTAACATTTCTACCAGAAAAGACATAGAAATTCCAGATAAAGTGTACCAAACATTCTTTTAAATGCAGAGCTCATTATAATGAAGTAGAAAGAATTGATTTCTAGGGGTAGAAATGTAATAGCACAAGAAATAAGACTGTCCAGAGGGATCAAAATTTCTCTGAGGGGAGTAACTATTTCCAGGACAGAGAGTACACAAGACCTTGGTCTTATGCAAAGGATGGAGTTGAAACGGAGACCTCTTCCTTCAGCCACGAACTCAAAAGGCTCTTCTGCTAGTCAAGATTTGCACTAGAAAAAAATACCCACCTGTTAATACAAGGAAATAACAATGATATGTACCCTGTTGATCTGAAATCCAGATTGGAAAAATGTCTCCTTTGAGAATTTGTATAGAACTGCTGTTGTGAAGATTTGGGGATTAGATCTTATACTTGCTACATGATTTAAGATCCAACACAATAAACAATTACCTTAAAATGCACCAGCGTTGGTAGGCACAGAAGGTGTCCGGCACCTGGAAAGTGGTTCTTCCTTGGAGTGATAAGACCCTGAAAATGAGCAGAAGGATTCTCCCGGAGGAAGCACATGTTAGGGTAAATCCAGAACCCCAATTGAAAAAACAAAGAACACAAAGCATTGAGACCAAGCTTTAGCTCTTGGAGCAAACAGCAGGTTAGATCTTTCAGGAATAAATCTTTACAGTAGGATGGATGGCTAGGCTATCCATCATCCTATCCCCAATAAAGTACATTATCAACGTCCTTCATCCTATTCCCAATAAACTATACCAACTTCCTTCCTCCTTTCCAACATGAGGTACCGACACCAACTTTCATCATCCCATCACCCATAAACTATTTCTATCAAACATCTTGCATTGGATATTACTCCAATAAACTATCTACACCAAATTCCATCATCCTGTCCCCACTAAACTATTTCTCTTGGGGATGACTGCGTGACTGGGGCATCTGTACCTTCTAGGACCACATTCCCTCCTACAGTCTCATTGCATTATCACCTCCCTACCTTGGTCCAGCCGTTGCCACCTGGAACATACTATTTGGCCACATCCAGAGCTGACCTATTTAGCAAGCTATCCTCAAGCAGCCAGGCAAAGGCACAGCACTGGCTGATTCCACGATTTGGACAGAGAACCCCACAGGACATCTGATGCTCCATGTTTGACAATTACGTAAAGACTTCGTTAAGTGACGCAGTCACCCTGCATGGTGTCATGTCCGCAAGTACAAACAGAAATCAAACATCGCTATTTCTCTATTTCTTATGTGGATTCGTCATCTCTGACTTTATTGGGATCTTTTTGTACCTATTATATACTCTCCATCTACTGTAGCCCCTTCGAGGAATAGATCCTGTAGCCTTGTTTCCTGGCATGTGAAGAATGCTTCTGTGTGTCATAAAACAATCATGTTCTGACCTCCAGGAATGTGTCCTGGTTCTCATATTCTGGAACTATGTGAACAAGAAAATATAGGTGTGTATATATGCCATGATTTTATAAATGTCAGTCATGACTGCCCACTTCCTTATATTTTCTAGGACAATTAATACTTAACCTATGACTCCCTAACGACCTTTAGTTTTTCAGTTTTATACTGAATCAGTAGAAGAAATCTGGTCTTCAGTTACTCTGTCACTCTTCCTAGGCAGAAATTCATGCAAAGGCACTTGGACATTCTTGAGGTCATTGATTTCACATCCTGAAAGGTGCAGACATGAATTTTAGGTTGTGATTCTTTAATAGGCAAAGAGCCTTAATATCATCATTTTTTTTTAAATTTTTTAACGTTTATCTATTTTTGAGAGAGAGAGAGAGACAGAGCATGAGTGGGAGAGGGGCAGACAGAGAGGGAGACACAGAATCCGAAGCAGGCTCCAGGCTGCGAGCTGTCTGCAGAGAGACCAATGCAGGGCTCAAACTCATGAACCATGAGATCATGCCCTGAGCTGAAGTCTGGCGCGTAACCGACTGAGCCACCCAGGCGCCCCTTAATATCATCATTTTGCTTGTTTGCCATACATTTTAGCTTTGGGACTACTATCAGATAATGTTAAAGATTGCCGTGTATGGGTTTGTGGACATGTTGGAAGTTTATCTCTTGTAAAACTTGCTGAAGATAATAAAAGGCAATATGGCCTAGTTTCGTTTTGTTGATTAAAGGTCATAGAAACTATTTTAGGTGAAAGAAATACAGAGTAAATTCCCAAGGAAGGAAATGGTAAAGGAGTTTGAAAACTATCAAATAGAATTCTGCTAAATATGTGAGGATTTCTTTATATTAGATGAAAAAAATACAGTGCAAAATAATGTATATGAAAAGGTACCTTGATTTTTTTAATGTTTATTTATTTTTAAGAGAGAGAGAGAGAGAGATCATGAGTGGGGGAGGGGCAGAGAGAGAGAGAGAAGGAGAGAAAAAATCCGAAGCAGGCTCCACGCTGTCAGCACAGAGCCTGATGCAGGGGCTCAGTCCCATGAACTCATGAACTGTGAGACCATGATCTGAGCGGAAATCAAGAGTAGGATGCTTAACCAACTAAGCCACCCAGGTGCCCTGAAATGTAACTTTTGTGTTGGAAAAGGGGTTTAAAAATGTTACCCATTCATTTTTTATTTGCATAAAGGAAACACTGGAAAGATGCATCAAACAATTTGAATGAAATGTGAGCTCACATTTGAGCTTTGAATTATCTGAATGTCTTACTCGTTTTCACATTAAATGAAATTTAAGTGGCTTATCAAGGTGATACAAAAGATGTAGATTAAATTACTAATCCCTGACTTTCTAGTCGAAATCCACTGTTCAGGACATAATTCTGACCAAGATGGAATTAGTTCAGACAGTAACATTCTGAAGTGATGTACAACTCAAAACACTCTTTGATGAGTCCTTCATAGTCCTAAGACGAGGCACTTTGGATGTGCCCACTGGTTTCAGGCAAATGATTTATTGACATATAGGTTTTCATGGCTTGAGATTCTCCACAGAAAAATTACTCAAGCAGAACAGGTATTCTCAAAAGTGAAATTTTGCACTTAAACTCAAAATGAGCCTGAGGACCTGGAGGTTTTTGAGTCTAGAATGTTCAGGGAACACATCCAGGTTTTCTGACAAACCCTTGGGGGAAAATACAGAAGAGAGGCAGGGACTGTAAGTTGAATGTAAAGAAAGCTCAGGTTCAGAACAAGCAGACACTTTAAAAAATGTACAACAGAAAATGTTTATACTTCCTGAGTCACTACCAGAGTAACATGGTCTGTTGTTTGCTGTAGAAAACATGCTTTTCATCGCTGATGGAGATAAAGCTCAACTGGGCTTTTACTTCCCTTCAATACGATGGATGGCTAGGCTGGATGGGATACAACATGGCTACATAGGAACGGGAGACCGGGGGGTCTCGAACGTTTCCTGCCCAATGTTCATTGTCCTTTCTTTCATGGCCAAGGGATCCTCATGCTTTGTTCTCAGTGGCAGTGTGTCCCATCAGGAGAGGACTCCACAGTCCATTGTCCCTTACAGATGGGTCATGTCATATAACACGCATCTGGGCATGGAATTTAAGTGGAAATCATTGCTTTGCCTTCCACAAAGGATGATCTGACACAAAATGGAATTAGCCGGCTTATCCCTTTTATTCTCTTCTCTTTCCTTCTTCTTGCCTGGAAGGGACACACTGTGGCTGGGGCTACCACTCTTATCTTGTCACCATCCTGGAAAGAGAGACCAAGAGAATGGACCCCATGTAGCCTTGACCTTCTTAAACCCCTGAGCCACAGTAAACACGTCTCCCTTCATAAATAAGAACTGACACAATTCATCTAATAATCACAGTAACAAGAGCTAACATTTCTTAAGCATTTACTATCTGTTTAATTTTTTAAAAAAGACACATCTAGCGGTCCCTGGAGCAGGTTAATTAAGGTTTCACCCAACACGTGACATTTAACGTGTGTTTTTAAAACTGGACTCCAGAGGACACTGATGGGGCAGGGGATAAAGAGGGAGTTGGACAGAGATGGGAACATTGGAGAAATAACGAAGGGGGAGGGTGTGCTGTTAGAAAATGGGTTGGCTTACCTGGAAAATGGGATTTTTTTTTTTTTTGTCCTGTAAAAAACACAGAAGTAGGACAAGAAAGGTCACGTGGCACTTACACCAACTAGCCTGTCATCCTCATGACATCTGCTTCCACTTGCATGGGGTTCCAGTTACCCGGCCCCCCCCCCCATTCCTGTTGTGAGCAAACAGAATCACTTCATTACGTTATTTCCCCATCCGCAGGCTCCACTGGACAAATGGACTCCTCGGGAGAAAAATCCCTTCTTCTGTCTCTCAGGAACACGAGATTTGATATTATTTCAGGTCCCTGGTTCACATAGCAACTCCACCCCCCACCCCAGCCCGAACTCTTTGTCCACCCCCATTTCTCTAACATAGTCAGCCACGACCAAGTAACCCAAAAGGCCTTAGAAATTATTTAAATCATCTTAAAATATAATGAGCTTGAATTCACGTACGCTGAAAGAATATCTTATGTGCCGTGTACAGGTTATTTTGTCGAGGTGGTGGATGTAGGCAGGCAGAAAGGCGTCATGGAAGAGTAAGTTCTCCAAAGTCTGTCTCAGAGACTTGTGTCATCCAGGAATAATTCCTAGAGACACTGAAAAGTTACAAGGATCATTCCCATAAACCACCTCTCGCAAAATAAGCACAGTTGCAGCTTAAAGTAAATGTTGGCCATTTCTCCAACGTGTGTATCTGCCATATTTATTTTTGTAAAAACCCTGAATAGTCTCTTGAGGGCATCAGCAGATACAACCACGCGGAGATGCCTCTGAATTTGGCCTCCTGCTGCAAGGCAAGCATCCGTATAAAAGAGCATGTAAGAAATGGGTCAGGGATTCATCTATTTGATCATATTTTGTAGTCGACTAGTTCTATATAAAGAAAGAGATTCAATGATAGAAGTTACCTTTCCTTCTTGAATGCTAAGCTGGGGCTTGTTATCTATCAAGGTGCTACAGTTTGGCTGTGCTGGGTATGATATTTATTATGGGTGCATGTGCATTCGAGGGTTATTGATTTTATTATAGAACACCCTGGGTGCAGGAACTAGGAATACACTTTGGAATTCAAATAGACCAGATTCCAGGTTGAAGGGGGAAGGTGGATGAGGGCAGGAAGAATTGGTATGGGAAGCTTATGAAATAGATGTGATAAGGCGGAAGCATTGATTTGTACATTAGTCATTTGATGAGCCGCAGACTTTAAGGCAAAGAGCTGTGTTGGTTACAGTTTCTATCTTCGAGATCAATACTCTCCGTAGCATCTCTGTGAATTGGTTCTTTCACATCACATGTGGCGAACTACAGGGTTGGTGAACGTTGGGCTGTGTGTTCAGAAAATCCCAAAATGTACTTTTCATTTGTGGAAAAGTAAATATAATGTCCCAGCACCGTATTATGACAACACTTACTTACTAGTTGTATAGGCAACTGGCAGTTGTCAAAATATTGGAACCCAAATATTACGAGAATGTTTCACTTGAAAAATACTAATTCTGCACTTCTCGTATTATGCTGTCTTCTTTATTCCATGGTTAAAGCTGTTGCGTTTTCTTGGAAGTTGCTTCCAATCTGCTCATTCTTTTTTAGCAAGTTTCTGTCTTCCACACTTTTCCCAAACAGTGGGTGATAATAAATCTTTCTGATTTGATTTCTTAATATATTTCTTGCCATTCCTCGCTGAGCCACAGTATAGCATACTTATCCTTTCATGCCAGTCGAATTCACTGATTCTTGTATTTCAATTTTGAATCAAAAATGAATTTTATTGATCCACATATGTTTCAATCTACCAGGTTCATTAAAAGGTGAGATTTTATCATTGACCCTTGAAAGAAAGAAAAGTTTTACTTTGCTATGAACGAATTTGGTATTTGAAAGTATGTTCTCGTACTCCCCTAACCTTCCTCACCGTATAATAGAGATTAAAACCACACCGCGTACTTGTAAATGTTCAAATATCAATTATTAAAAAATACATCTCACATGCACATTCTATCAATTACAAAGATTTTACATACACATCACATAAATTTTAAAGTCAGCATGAGTCTCAGCGACTCACGAAACCTGACAGAGGGAACAGCTTTGAAAACGGGAAAGGAGTAAACTTAAACCAGCTGCTGAAAATTCCGAGTCCAAGCAGAAAAATGACAGTAGTGCTACAGTTCACCTCATCCTAGTCTCCTGAAACACTGAGACAATATTTCTACAAACCCAAACATGATGATTGACCCGCAGCAGCCTCTGTCAAACACGGCCAGCGAGCCCCAGTTTTCTGGTCTCCTTGAAACGACATCTAACAGCGAGGACACCCCTGCAGGCAGCCAGGATTCCCGGTGTTTGCAGGTTCTTCGGTCGACCTTTTAATCGCTTTCCTTTTTTTATTTTTTTGTTTTGTTTTTTTTTTTTTTGAAAGGTGGCGCTTCTCCAAACACAAATTGTGTCCAGCGTTTGGGGCGGAAACCCAAATATGTAAAACTCAAAGCTTCTCCTGTGGTTTTGGCTAGAAAGTGTAAAACTAGAGAACAGGCAATCTCTCTCCTTCCCCGAATACTTATCACAGGAGGGAATGAGCCGTGGCAGGAGTCGGGAAGAGGAGATTACAAGTATTTGCAAAATAATGTTCTATAAGAGAGTTGAAGACAAGAGACAATTACGTTACCCTGTTGCCTTCGCTGTGCATCTCCAAATGGGTGCAGGTGATGTCTGCCCATTCTGGAACTTTTCCATGTGACTAATTCCAGCCTGTGTGGTCCTCTCCTTTTCCTCTCCTTTCCTCTCCCTCTTTTTAGAAAAGCTTGGTATCAGCCCCTGACAGTCCTGTGCTTGGACCATGAACCTCCAGGTCCGCCAAGCAGTTAGAGGTTTACTGGCTGTGTGGGTCACGTGCAACCATAGTGTCTCCACATCGCATCTGACCAAGTGACGGTCGTGAAAGGGAAAACAAAGCAGACCAAGGCACCATATGCCTGAGACGCACAGCCTGGGACGATTACTGGTTAAGAACATGAACATTCCCGCTAGGTGACGGTGGTCATCCGGGAGAGAGCATGGTCGTGTTCTGGAGTAGCCCGGTTCCTGTAAGGGATACTTATGCGCTCACGATTGCTCCCTAAAGTGTAGCGTGCACTCACAGCAATCCAACCGTTGCTGGAATCTCAGTCCCCCGAGGGACTTCAGAGCCGAGTGCATCCACTTGTCACAACGTGACAGCATTCCGAAGGTGGTTACCCACACGGGGAGGTTAACTGGAGGGCACACAGGGGACGCATGGCTCTGAATCCTAAGGGTATGATAACATGTAGATGGAGGCTCCTGGACAAACGCTTGGTTTAAGAAATTAAATGGTAACTTACTGTGGAAGGCAAGTTTATTTCACGGTATGCATATTTCAAATCAATTGAAATGTAAATTTAAGTTCTACATCAAGTTTATTAGGTTTAAAATACTTATTAATTGAAGAAATATTTCTTTTTTAATGTTTATTTTTGAGAGAGAGAGAGAGTGGGCAGGGGGCAGAGAGAGGAAGGGGGACAGAGGATCTGAGCAGGCCCTGTAATGATAGACAGCCTGATGTAGGGCTCAAACTCACGACCTGTTGTTATTTAAACTCCTTTATTTCTGATTTTATTTATGTGAATCCTCTCTTTTTTGAAAGTCTGGCTGAAAGTTTTTCAATTGTATTTATCTTTTAAAGGAACCAAGTCTTGGGGCGCCTGGGTGGCTCAGTCGGTTAAGTGGCTGACTTGGGCTCAGGGCATGATCTTGCGGTCCATGAGCTCGAGCCCCGCTTCAGGTTCTGTGCTAACAGCTTGAACCTGCAGCCTGCTTCGGATTCTGTGTCTCCCTCTCTCTCTGCTCCTCCCCCCACCCCCCACCGCCACCCTCATGCTCTCTTTAAAATATAAACACTTGGGGCGCCTGGGTGGCGCAGTCGGTTAAGCGTCCGACTTCAGCCAGGTCACGATCTCGCGGTCCGTGAGTTCGAGCCCCGCGTCGGGCTCTGGGCTGATGGCTCGGAGCCTGGAGCCTGTTTCCGATTCTGTGTCTCCCTCTCTCTCTGCCCTTCCCCCGTTCATGCTCTGTCTCTCTCTGTTCCAAAAATAAATAAACGTTGAAAAAAAAAATTAAAAAAATAAATAAATAAAATATAAACACTTAAAAAAATATGTGAGGGAAAACTAGTCCTTAAAAATAATTAAAAAAACAAATGTAGGGGCGCCTGGGTGGCGCAGTCGGTTAAGCGTCCGACTTCAGCCAGGTCACGATCTCGCGGTCCGTGGGTTCGAGCCCCGCGTCGGGCTCTGGGCTGATGGCTCAGAGCCTGGAGCCTGTTTCCAATTCTGTGTCTCCCTCTCTCTCTGCCCCTCCCCCATTCATGCTGTGTCTCTCTCTGTCCCAAAAATAAATAAACGTTGAAAAAAAAATTAAAAAAAAAAAAAACAAAAAAACAAATGTAGCCAAACGTATGCATCCGTTCTTTTATTAAATTTGGACTTTATTACGTCTAGGTGTGATGATTAGAAAGCCATTTCCCTACACCCAGGCCATACAAGAATTTTTCTGGTTTGTAGTGGTCCTGACCACTTTGTAGTTCTGGTTCTTTTACCTTTTCTCTGGTCCATTGTGGATTCGTTTCTGAGTACGGTGTGAGGAGTGGATCTAATTTTATCATCTCTTAAATGGCTGCCTACATCTGTCACAGTGTCCATTATTAAAACATCCATTATCCCCAAATGATTTAAGATTGAACTTTATCCTACGCTAGGTTTCTATGTGTCCTTGGGTCTATTTCTCTTCTTTCTATTCTCTATTTCATTTTTTTCCCTTTCTCATGCCAGTTCATCATCGTCTTCATTATAAAGACTTTCCTGTATGTTTTGTACATATTTGCTGTACATTTTAATATGCGATGTGACTACACTCCTCTTATACATCTTCCTTCTCAGTATAAAATATGCTTTTTTGATGAAAACAGTCCGAATATTGGTGAGGTCTCTTCAATCCATTACTGCTATTGACCTTGGGTGCTTTTTTCCAATCTTTCAGAAACGTCAACCTATGTAAACAGTCTTCAATACGGTGATCATATCTGGAATGCATTTTTTGTCCACCGACGAGAACACTACAAACACACATGTCCTATATTTGCATTGCAAAAATGAACACGGCTATCTTGATTTTCCATTACTAGTGACACAAGCTGTTAAATTATCTCCTCTGTAATTGAACATAATGAACATTAGGGTTTAGATGAAAATGCTTTAGTATTGTCTTTTATAAACAAATGCTGATACTGTATTTCACTCTCAAACAAAGGTAATTTAATGTTAAATTAATCTCGGGAGGAGGGACAAGCTGTCTCACATAATCTCCTGTTACCAATTTATACGTATTATTATATCAAGTAATAATCTGATCTGAACTGTAATAAAGAAGTGCATTTTTAGCCAAATATTGTCTTAAAGTAGCCCATATGTCTACTCCAGATATTTCATAAGAATTTTTAAATGTGTAAGAGATATATTTAGAGTATGTTCCTCACTATAAAACATGGTCTCTTAAAAGCTCCAATCAGTTTATTACCATAGCTATAATTGATAATGAATTATTAGTAAATCATTTTGAAAATTCCAACCAATGTCTCATAAAAGCTTTCTAATAAATTTTCTGTCAACAGTGATTGGCAATGCATACAGTTAGTAAAATCCTGACTCATGGAATGTCATGATCAAAGCCCCCCAAAATATTTTCTTTATATTTGATGGTTCAAAAACACCAGACTATAAAAAGCCATACTTTTTCCTATTTCCTAGCCTTCTCAGGTTGAAACTGGGTTTTATTCTGAAAATATCACCAGTGGGTATAAATCATTAATAAATTGTCAGTACATATGGAATTGACATCTCTTCATTTTATAAATCGATCTTTGTGTTTTTTTTTAATTTTTTTTTTCAACATTTATTTATTTTTGGGACAGAGAGAGACAGAGCATGAACGGGGGAGGGGCAGAGAGAGAGGGAGACACAGAATCGGAAGCAGGCTCCAGGCTCTGAGCCATCAGCCCAGAGCCCGACACGGGGCTCGAACTCACAGACCGCGAGATCGTGACCTGGCTGAAGTCGGACGCTTAACCGACTGCGCCACCCAGGCACCCCGATCTTTGTGTTTTAAAATGATCCTAAGTATATTTGATCTCGACACATCATTTTAAAATGTAGTCGTGACATGTAGTCTAATCAAGAAAAATACGTTTTATAAAAACGAGTCAATCTTCTTAAGCTTATGGCTTATAGAACTGGAAAATCGTTTAGACAGTATAGTAAGTCAATAAGAATATTTTAGAAAACACATTTCCAATTATGTATATTTTCAGGGAAAACATGATTAAATATTCCTAACTCTGGTTAAAGATGCTATTGGATCATAAATATCGTAAGTGAACAGGTTTAAAGGTAGATCAAACCCAAGTATTCTATGGTACCAGTGTAACTATAGACAGTTTAGCCTTTTATTTTCAGCTGGACCATATTCTGGACCTACTTCACACCATTTATTCTCTCCTCTGGCCTGCCGTACAGAAAATTCTGGATCTGACTTGAGCAATGCGCTTCTTCTGAGTCAGCCTCAAATTTCGCCCCAGTTGCCAATGTATGGTTTTCTCACCTGTAAACTAAGATGTGGGGTGGTGAAGGGGTGCCCGGGTGGCTCAGTTGGTTAAGCGTCCGACTTCAGCTCAGGTCGTGATCTCACAGCTCATGACTTTGAGCCCTGTGTCAGGCTCTGTGCTGACAGCTCATATCCTGGAGCCTGCTTCATGTTCTAGGTTTCCCTCTCTCTGCCCTTCCCCCACTCATGCTGTCTCTCTCTGTCTCTCAAAAATAAACATTAAAAAATTTAAAAAAAAAAGATGTGGGGTGGTCAACATCCAACATGGGAAATTGGATTGGTCATCAGCTAGAAACATCTACATGATAATCTCTGATGAGAAGGAATGAAGGCTTATCTAGAAACAATATTGGTCACTGAGTCTGCACAGAAGTTGGAAGATGATCTGAGGGTATGTGTCCCAAATACCTGCTCCTGATGTCCCTCAGATGTCATGACTGTGTGTGTGTAGACATGAAGTTTACCATCAATGTGTGCATCTGTTTCTCTAGTCCCATATTCTGTTCACCTGGTCTGTTGGTTTTCATACTGATATTATGCTGTCTTGATTACTATAGCATGAATATATCTTGAATACAGGTAGTATGAGACCTCCAAATTTGTTTTTCCTTTTCAAACATTGTTTCCCCTTTGGCTATTGTACATATGAATTTTAGAATAAGTTTATCAATTTTGACAAAAAAAACCCTGCCAAAATATCGAATGGGGTTGAATCTGTAGATTTATTTTGGGAGAACTGACATGCTGAAACCTGCATAGTTCTTCAACCCATGAACAAAGTATACCTCTCCACTTATTTCAGTCTTCAAATCCACTCAACACTGGTTTGTAGTTTTCAGTGTACTGGTCTTACACATCCTACGTCAGAGTTACCTCCAAAGTATTTCATACACTTAATGTTCTTGCTATTGATGTTGCTTTCTCAATTTCAGTTTTTTAATGTTCATTGCTGGTATATAGAAATGGTATATACCAATTTATTTTGGTATATTGATCTTTGATCTTGCAATCCTGCTAAATACATTTGATTGTTCTGGTAGTTGTTTGGTTATATTCCATTGGATTTTCTACATGGATGGTCATTCCATATTTAAAGACAGGTTTAATTTTCCTTTTCCAATCTGGAGTTTTGATTCCCACTGCCTCCCCCAACCCACCCTCATCATGCTGGTCAGAATCTGTAGTACAATGGTGAAAAGAAGTTGTGCAAGCAGACACATTTGTTTTGTTCTGATTTTAGGTGGAAAAATCCATTACTAAGAATGCTATTAATTGTAGAGTTTATGTAGATGCCTTTTATCAGATGGATAATTTTTTTCTAATTTTTCAGTGTGTTTTTTAAAACCAGGAATACACACTGAACCCCAACAAATTGTTTTCTGCAAATATTGAGATGATCAAGGTTTTTTTCTTTTGTAATTAGTCAATAGGACATTGAGTTTGGATGTTAAGACAACCTGGTATATTGAGTGGCTTCGGCTCAGGTCATGATCTCGTGGTTGGTGAGTTTGAGCCCCACTTCGGGCTCTGTGCTGACAGCTCAGGGCCTAGAGCCTGCTTCAGATTCTATGTTTCCCTCTCTCTCTGCCCCTCCCCCACTTGTGCTCATGCACGCTCTCTCTCTCCCTCTCCTCTCTCTCAAAAATAAATAAACATTTAAAAAAATTTAAAAAATACAACCTTATATATTTGGAATCTCCCTTGACCATGATCTATTACCCTTTTTATGCAGTTTTGAACACTTTCCTAACATGCATTTAGAATATTCAACTGTTAGTGAGAAATATTCATCAGTTTTTGGTTTTTGTTCTCTTTCTCCAGTTTTATGTGGTAGTATATTTCTACTCCCCCACCCCCAACATATACTATTGTTATTCCACAAAACATCCTGTCATTTTTGTTTATGCCATCAATTATATTTTTTTTATTTTTTTAAATGTTTATTTATTTTTGCCAGAGAGAAAGAGTCCAAACATGAGCAAGGGAGGAGCAGAGAGAGAGAGAAAAACAAAGACAGAATCTGAAGCAGGCTCCAGGCTCTGAGCTGTCAGCACAGAAGCTGACGTGGGGCTCAAACTCACCAACCATGAGATCATGACCTGAGCTGAAACCAAGAATTGGACATTTAACCAACTGAGCCACCTAGTCACCCTGTACCATCAATTATATTTTACAGATATTTATATAATCCGATAGGTTTATCAAGGAGTTTCTGCTATTTACTCTTGCGTTAATCCAAATACCCATCTAGTACTTTTTGTTCTGGCTAAAAGAATTCTTTGGGCATTTATTGTGGTACAGGTGTGCTGGTCATGAGTTCTTCAGGGTTTCATATGTCTGAAAATGTGTTTTCTTCACCTATATCTACTTTAAAGATATTTTTGCTGGGTATAGAAATCTAGGTGACTTTTTTTTTAATCTTAAATGTTTTTCTTCACGATCTTTCTTTTTTTTAAATTTTTTAAATGTTTATTTATTTTTGAGAGACAGAGACAGAGCGCTTGTGGGTGAGGGTCAGAGAGAGAGGGAGACAGAATCCGAAGCAGGCTCCAGGCTCCAAGACGTCAGCACTGAGCCTGACATGGGGCTCAAACTCACAGATCATGAGATCATGACCTGAGCCAGTCTTATGCTTAACCTACTGAGCCCCCAGGTGCCCTTCACCATCTTTTTTAAATTGTTACTGACAAGAAATCTAAAGTTATTCTTATCTTTACCCATCTATATAAAATATATTTTTAATCTAGATGCTTATTCAGATGTTGTCTTTATCACTGGTTTTGAGCAATTTGATTATGCTGTGCCTTGGCAAATTTTTTCTTATATTTTTTACACTTAGAGTTTGTTGAGATTCTTGTATCTCTAGGCTTAGAGGTTTGTGGGTTTTTTTAAGTTTTGGGAATTTCTGACAACTCTAAATTCAAAATTTTTTGTGGCCTCTTTCTTCTCCTTTGACCATTCTAATCACCCACATATTAGGATACTTGATGTTATATTATAGTTCACTTATGCTTTTTTCATTTTTATTTGTTCTCTTTCCATATTTTATTTTTGATAGTTTCTGTTGCTATACTTCAAGGATGTTAATATTTCAATGTAGAATGTTGTGCACCTTACCACTTTGGGTTTGGGTATTTTTATTCCTATAAAAACTCATTGGCTTTCTTTTGGGATTTAGTTAAGCTGTTTGGAAGGAGATTTATCTCTTCTAGTCTGGCTAATAAGGTTTGGTAGCAAGACCTGAGCAGTGCTCAGGATGTGAAGAATGATTTCTTCCTTATTGAGCTGGAATCTTCCTGAAGACTTTATGCAATGTTTTCTATGCTATGAGATTTCTTTCCTTCTGGAGGGTGGAATCAGGCACCGCTTATAGTCCTCTGTGAGCCCTGAGCAGTGTTCTCATTCTTTGGATGGTTATATCCCACCCTTACATAGTATTATGACTGTACAGGTTATGTAATGCATTGATTAGTAATTTGCTAATTATTCCACTAGGGTACTCTCCTGTTCTTTGGGGTTCTCTATGTAGCTTTCTTTTCTGCAAAATCTGTCCTGAAATTCCTAACTGCCTTGTTCTGTATCCTCTGGGATCCATCACCTCAAACCAGGAGCCTGCCTGGTCCTGCTTGGGTTCCTGTTCTTGAAACCACTGCCTAGAATCTGTCTTAATACAGTAGCTGTTCAATGATAGTGTTCCCATCATTCATTATCCATCTTTCTGAAATAACTGTCATCAATGGACTGATACCTAATGTCTTGAAAACCATTGTTTTACATTTTGTTTTGTTTTGTCAAGAAGATGATTCCCTGTTACTGCTGTTTCACCAGAAGCAGAAGGTCTTAAGTGAACTTTTGACATCCAGGGTTACATAATTCCTTGTTATGAGAAAATCTATAATATTTTATCTGGCCATGAGAAATATTGAGCAGTTTTTATGCCAATAATTTTGTTACCTGGCTGCCTTCCCAAATGCAAAGGTGCATCTGCTACTGTCTCCAACCCAAGTGAAACAAGTTGTCCCTGGATTTTCTATAATGGAAAAGCAATGCAGATCAGTGGTTAGAAGATAGGTTTTGGAACCAGAATCTATGTTTGTATCATAGCTGCAAAATTTACCTGCTGTGTTCCACTGGAGAAGTTACCAAAACTTTCCATACCTCCATTTCCTTAGGCATAATGTACAGAGAACAACAGTGCTACCTTATGGGATTGTGGTGAGGATGAATTGAGCTGGGATTTGTAAGAGGCTTAGAACAGAAGCACCATATGTGGTTGTTAAAAAGGAAGGAAGGAAGGAAGGAAGGAAGGAAGGAAGGAAGGAAGGAAGGAAGGAAGGAAAATAAAGGAGAGAGAGAGAAGGAGGAAAAGCGATGAGAATGAACAGAAGTACCTTCCTGAAGGAGGGGCCCGAAAACCCGGGAAGGAAAAAAAAGGAAGACGGAAGGAAGGAAAGAAGACCATCTAAGCCCGAAAGAAGAAAGAACCCCCCCAAAGAAAGTAAAGAAAGATGGTACTCAAAAGGAATTATAAATGTTGCAGTGAAATAATGGGAAAGTACTATCTGTGATTTCAGGAACCATTATGTAGACAAATAGCTCTCTCATTGCAGTTGTAATGGTTTTATCAATAAATTATGCTTAAATCTTTTATAGCACTATATCACATGAGTATTTTTTTAAATGGGTCATCCTGACAAGATTGAAATTAAATCATTAATCTTATTTTTAATTCAGAATTCTAATGATACTTGCTACTAAATACATAGAGTAATTATCAGCCTCCAGCTACTAACAAAAGAAAGAGCTTTCTTTTCTTTTCTTTCTTTCTTTCTTTTTTTTTAGAGGAAACGGATAAACATGAGCTTAAAAGGCAAACATTAAGTGATGGGATGGAAGAAATAGGTTAGTGTGCAGAAACTCAAGGTTGATTAGATTCAGGGGAGCACCGTTCCTAAGATTGTCTCTTTGAAACCGGGTGTTTTTCCAGGGAAGGTAGGACACAGTGGTGGCCAGTTTCCACAACTGCAATGGTACAATCCAAACGTGGGAACCGCTGGGGATAGCAGTATGATTAGCCGACCACTTTTTGTCTTGAACCCCTTTTCATATGAAGCTTTATCCTGCCACCTCCTTTACTTCTTTATCAGTCTCATTCAGTGGATACACAATAACATCACCCTGTTTCAGAATGCTTATGGATTCAGAGGAGACATTAGTTTTAGTGCATTATATCAGACGATCAAAACTGGACACCTGAGTTAGGAAAGCAGGGTCACAGAATAGGACACGTATTTGGACATTTCATGTTGTTTGCTTTGTGGAAAGTCACTTGACTTGCAGCCAGGAAGTCTGGGTTTAAGTAAGTTCAGATTCACCAGACTCAAGCTCTTGGTCATTAACATGCTACATGAGCTACGTCGGGGAGAGGAGAAGGTGGATATGCCTTTGGAATGTGTCCCCTTGGCTTTGCTGAATCACGTATTCCAGAAATCCCCTTCTGATATGTGAATCTCCACCAAGGAGATCCTTGAGGGATTAGGAGGGTAGGAGAGAAGCAGCCGCCATTTTGCAGGTTGCCCCTGATTTACTGACTCACCTTGGTGTGAAGCAGTTGTGTGTATTTTCCTTTCCCTGCTCCTTTATTGGCTTCTGCAGCACACAGGCTCGGGGTGCATGTGCAGGTGCACGATCAACGGCCACGGATATTGCAGGATGCTTTTACCAAAGGTTAGAGGCAACAATAATGGACACAAGTTTCTGTCCAACTTCACTCATGCTTTTGAGTTCCAGCCTGCCCAGATCTCTTCCCATTAACATCAGCTGTCCCTTCGTGACCACCTGCTCTGTGGACTTTCAGCTGCAGCAACAGGCACACGGATGACAGGTTGAGAAAGGCTGCTCAGACCACCCCACAACTGTGTCAAGTCAAATCCCTGTAACAAATATAAACACAGCCTCTAGAGAAAATGCTTCCATGATAACACCTTGATTGATTTGCAGGAATGAGAAACAGGTAAGAGGCACAGCAAATGCATAAATAAATGGGATGCCACAACACTGAGAATAAATACCTTCCTTGCAATGCATTGGAATTTGATCCTTTTGGGAACCAAAGACATCAAATTAAGGCGTTTACCAGAGTGGATGTTTTTTCTTCCACAATTTGTGGAGAGAAATGATCACCGGTGGCTATATAGGAAGGCATGCTTTACTTCAATAATTAACATAAGGAGAGCTGCTTTTAAGTATCCGAGGAATGATTTTTTTTCTTGCAGATCATATTCTTTAGATATGAAACATTGAAGAATAGGATTTTCTTCCTACTCCTTTAAAAGTAGACATTTATAAAACTAATGCAATAATGAATTATGGATTTTTTAAGAGACAGAAATTAGGATGAATGCCTTTAGAGATTTCTCTCTTTCTGCATTTCTTAAAAGAGATTAAAAATAAATTGGGGTGCCCCGTCTTTTGATCAGGAAGTAGCCGAGGGTAGAAGAGGGCACCATATTCCTCTTACTAGAGTCCACGTGTCCAACAGGGAGAGCCACCTGGCTGGGATTCCGAAGGGCAAAAGCCTTGCTTTCTTGTGGCAGCATCGTGACCGAAGTTCCTCCCCCATCCCTGACTCACTACCCACACATCTTCACACCGAAGACAGATGAGGGTTTAACATGCAGGACATTTTCTTCACTGGCAGCATCGCGAGTAGGATATTTAATAACGGGACCCCCAGGTACACCTGAGTGGAAGGCTCTGGATTTCAGCTCAGGTCATGGTCTTGTGGTTTGTGGGTTTGAGGCCCGCGTCACATTCTGTGCTGACAGTGTGGAGCCTGGTTGGGATTCTCTCTCCCTCTCTCTCTCTCTCTCTCTCTCTCAAAATAAATAACATTTAAAAATGGGATCCCCAGATCTTCAGTGTTTTAGGAAATGGTTTTCCTTGAGTGCTAGTTGTCATATTGTAATGGATATATGAGTCACCCTGGAAACTTGTTCAGGTGCAGAGTCCGCCCTAGGCATGGGTTTGGTCCTGAAATTCTGCATCTTCTACAAGCTCCCAGGCAATGAGAACGTTACTGGCCTAAGAACTGGTCCCATAACAAGGCCTTAAAAACCAACGAGACCCATACATGCCTCAAATGCATTTCTTCTTAAGTGAGGGGCATGGTGAGTAGAGTATAAAGACCTTAGTATCTTCAGGACATATTTGTCTACTAATGGGAGGTGTCACTGCCTTTATGAATTTTTTTTAATTTTTCTCACTGACTTTGCTATAAAGGATTCATGATGAATAGCCTGGATATTTTTTTTTACTTCTTCCAAATACTGGCCTAAATGTGCATTGCAAGGCTTTATTTGTAATTGATGGTAAAATATGTACCTGTATTCTTCAATTAAGGAGCCAATTTATCTACCTATGACATGCAGAATACTCAAGACGAGGTTTTAAAAGGAATGGTCACAAAACATGTTTGATTTTGAAACACTCTTTGCTTCCATCCTGACACCCTAAAGTGAAATGGAAATTTAGTAATAATCCTATTAATTCAAAGCCCAAACCACGTGGGGTCCTGAATTATGTGGTAAGGTTATTTTGACATGAAACAAATTAACAGCTAAAGCATAAAAAGCACCCAACAGATCGGCCATGGAAAAGCAAAGGGGAAGAGAAGTAACGTGTTTACAAAAGACAGGAGACAAAACAAATTCAAAAACAATACTGACATTCAGAAACAAGATAACAGATTAAGAATAAAAATGTACCAAGTCCAGACTGCTTCCATAATCTGTTGATTTACATTTAAAATGAAACCCTCATGAATTCCCAAAATTGCTTTGTATACATGGGTGCTCACCATTTTCCCTTTGAAAATATAATAATGTGTCTGTGAGCCCCATATTCTAATACTTTGTAAGCAGCTGGTTAGTAGACATGAGACAGATAAAAATGATGTTTCTAAAAAAAAAAAAAAAAAAGGACACTCTTCAAATCTGTGAAATGATCATTGAATTGAGGATGTTATTAATTAATTCTCCTTTATTTTTCATTAACAATCGGAGCAAATAATCAATGATGTGTAAATAGCGTATTTTTTGTTTGTTTGTTTGTTTGTTTTAAGGACAAAGAAAGAAGAGACTCCAGGACGGTATCCATTTCTGGGACGTGGGTGAGTGTAAGACTTGAAAATTTTAGACCTGGGGGCGCCTGGGTGGCTCAGTTGGTTGAGAGTCCTACTTTGGCTCAGGTCATGATCTCATGGATTGTGGGTTCAAGACTCGTGTCGAGCTCTCTGCTGTCAGCACAGAGCCCGCTTCAGATCCTCTCTGTCCCTTTCTCTCTCTGCCTCTCTCTCTCAAAAACAAATAAACATTAAAAAAATTAAAAAGAAAGTTGTAGACGTGGTACTAATTTTCTCTTTCCCGCCACGATGCCACCCAAACCGTGGATGATGTGTTTGAGCTGTGCCTTTCAGACAATTACACCTACCTGCTTAATAGCCAAGGTGGTTGCTTCTACTATGGTTTCTGCCCAGCAAGTCTGGGATGGGACTGGACACTTCACTTTTTTTGACCAGTTTCCAGGACATCTCAATGGAGATGTCTGGAGACCACAATTTGAGAACTGCTGTTGTGTACCATAGTCTGTCCAACTCATCATTTCCAATTTCCTAACCTTTTTTGTGTATGTACAGGAATTAATTACCAGTTGGAAAGTGTCAATTTTCTTCTTCTTGCTGTTGGACAATGCGAATTACCAACACATACATATGTGCATTACAGCACGAAGGGGGGAAGGTGACTTTAGTATAAAGAGGAGCCTTCCCTTGCTTTAGAAACACATAAATCTATAGCCAAGACTATCTGCGAAAGAAACAGCATGTAGAGAAATTTTCAGAAGTTTTGTAACTATTAAGAAAAAAGAATGCATAAGGTTTGCTTACATGTTAAAGTGAATGTATGTTGCCTCTTCTAACATACCGCTTTCGGTATTAAAATATTTCATTTTTAATAAAGAGATCTGGTGTGCTTCAAGGGCCCATCAAGGACAGTACGTTTCTGTACCTGTTGGCCCCAGAGAATCCTAATCTGGGCTTGTATCCAAGAAATTGGCCATCAAAGCATCACTGGTCAGGACAAGCTTGATGCTATTTATCTGGAGGTATGGAAATGGCCAGTCCTTATCAAGACTGATCTGCTAGAGTTTTGCTCTTTTACAGAAATGGGACTTTTCCCACAGAGGGACAGAAATAGTCCATCAGAGAAGGAAACTCTGCTAGTTTTCTTTTGCTCCCGTGTCCAGTCACCATGAAACTACTTGGCTTGAAACAACACGAATTTATTCCTTTACGTATCTGGAGGTCACGATTCTGCGATGGGTCTCCCTGGGCTAATGTCAAGGTATGGGCACAATCGAATAATCGCTTTTATTGAAGCTTATGCGTTTCCCAACATCGTCTAGTGGGCTGGGGCCCCGGCTTTTGAAAATGGTCAGTGGATTTGTTTGAGAGTCTCATCAGTTCATGCTCTCCCTGCCTTTCCACCCCGTCAATGGTGTTCCATCAATCCATTAATAAAGAACAAATTGGCAACATTAGAGGCTGCTTTTTGCTTTTTACTCTGTCTTCTCTCTAGTTTGCATGCTGCTGAGAAGCCACAGTCAGCAATTAAAATTTAGCTTATTTGACATTTCTCAGATGTAACCATTGTTAACATTTTCACATATAACCTTCCAGACGTTCAGTTACCCCTTTGTAAATATGCTCTTGGGTATATATGCGTTTTTAATCATAATTGGCCAACACTGTACAAACTGTGTTTTAACTGTTTTCTTCACTTAATACATTCCGAGTTTCCTTCTTGTCCGCTTATATCTCTATCGCTCTTAGTGTGGGTTCAGAATATCCTGCTATATGTCTGTACAAGCGTCTATATGGAGTAAGTATGCCCTCTTCCTGGAGTTTTCGACATATTATTTTAACCTTATAAAACATCTCAATATCTGAAAAAAAAGTCTCTTGTATGTTTCAAAACTTACTTGAAAAAATCTACAAAATGTGTTCATTCAAAAGAACTTTCAAGTATTTCTTCAAGTTAAACCTTTGATATTTTGAATGAATTTGCATTAAATGGTGTCAACCAGAATTTATCTTTATGATTTAAGTCTTTCCAGACCAGCATGAGCTATGTCTCCATATTTAGTCAGTGCTTTCTATTAAATCATGTCATTTTTTAATGTCCTCCGAGTAAGTTTAACAAATCCATCCTTCGGGGCACCTGAGTGGCTCAGTTGGTTAAGCATGTAACTCTTGATTTCGGCTCAGGTTTTGATCTCAGGGTTTGTGCAATCGAGCCCCACATCAAGCTCCTCGCTGGCAGTGTGGGGTCTGTTTGGGATTCTCTCTCTCTCTCTCTCTCTCTCTCCCTCTCTCTCCCTCTCTCTCTCTCTCCCTCTCCCTCTCCCTCTGCCCCTCCCCTGCTTGCATGCTCTCTCTCAAAATAAATAAACTTGAAAAATAGTTTAATGTATTAATTGAAAAAATAATAAACCCAGGGTGCCTGGGTGGGTCAGTCGGTTAAGTGACAGACTTTGGCTCAGGTCATGATCTCACGGTTTGTGAGTTTGAGCCCTGCATTGGGCTCAATGCTATCAGCACAAAGCCCACTTTGGGGCCTCTGTCCCCCTCTCTCCCGCCCCTCCCCCCCACCACTCTCGCGTGCTCTCTGTCTCTCAAAAATAAACATTAAAAAAAAAAGGAGCCCTGCCCCTGGACTTTGAAGTTGTATGAGTAAAGAAATCCATCATTCTTCATAGAGATCCAAAGACTTTCTCATTAATTTTGCTCCTCTCTATTATGACGTTTTTATTTGGTTATTTTTATTTATTTATTTTTAAGTAGGCTTCATGCCTAGCATGTGAGGCTTCAACCCACGACCCCGAGATCAAGTCCTAAGCTGAGATCAAGAGTCACATGCTTAACCGGCTGAGCCACCCAGACGCCCCTCTATTTTCATTTTGTAGCTACTTTGCTAGCAACATGGTAAAATTATGTTTCCTAACTGGTTAGGGTTTGGACATAAAAACCATATTGACTTTCTGTTTTAATGCAGTCAACAGTAACAATTTTTTAACACAGTTACTGTTTTATCCCTGGGCTTCATAGTGAACTTTTATAATTTTGAACATTATTTATTTTAAATTGACTCTTAGGGGCAAATCTCAGAGCATCTTCACATATCAACAACTTTGCCTCCTCCTATCAAATATGATCTTTCTGCAGGCAAACGGTCAGCAAAACTTCAGTGAGGAATCTTGTCATGTCCTTGGTGGAGGTTAAGGGGAAATATCGAGTGTTTTACCTTCAGCATAGCTATACTTTTAAAGTAACTTAAAAAAAATGTTTTTAATGTTTATTTATTTTTAAAGAAAGACAGGGCACGAGCAGGGGAGGAGCAGAGAGAGAGGGAGACACAGAATCCGAAGCAGGCTCCAGGCTCCAAGCTGTGGGCACAGAGCCCGGCGCGGGGCTCAGACCCACAAACCATGAGATCATGACTTGAGCCAAAGTTGGACACTTAGCCACCTGACCACCCAGGCGCCCCTGAAATAACTTTTTTCTTTTTTAAATCATGCAAGAAAATTTCTTTCTCTCGCTATTTTAGTAACACTTATTCTTAGATATTGATATTGATTTTTATCCAATCTAATTATCTAATAATGTATCTAAATTATCTAATTTATGAAAAGAAATGCTTACTCTTTCTCTTGTGTTCCCCTAATACAATGAGTTATACATTTGGATTTCATCATGTTGACCTGCCTTGCATTCCTGAAAGGAAACTTACTAGGTAATGACATATGGTTTCTTTTATTGTCCTAATTTCTTTCTCTGTTCTTAGAAAATTATAAATACACAGGAATCCTGTGTTTCATCAGAATTTAAAACAACTCATTACATTTATGGCATAATCGTTTGGCAACTTTCTCAATGTCTGCTGGAGTGATTGGTCTAAGATTTTTACCTCTTCTCTAGCCAGTTTTGATAAATTATGTTTTTGCAAAAATAATACTCCCATTCATTCTCATGTTCAAATTGTATATGTTATAACTTATATTATACATGCCAAGTTGTATATATAATATGTTACATATCAAATGTTTTATATATATAACACTTGGATATGAAACAGTGGATAGGATTTTCTTCCTATCCTATATATAAGTATATATCTTTCATAAGTATTACTTTCTCTGTATTTGACTATATATAATTTTTCACTCCTTTTAGATATCTCTAAGCTTTTTAAATGCCTTTCATAGTTGTATACGTGACATTATATTTTGTTGTTCGTTCCTTAGAAAATCATATCGAGCATGATTTTGTAAAAATACTCTTTTCGCTAATCCATTCACTCCCAGTATTATTTACATTACTTTGTTTCCATTTGTTCCGGTCTGCCTTTAAAGTTCTTACTTGAGAGGTGCCTGGGTGGCTCAGTGGGTTGGGCGTCTGACCCTTGACTTGGGCCCAGGTCATTCTCCCACAGTCATGGGATCGCACCCCACATCAGGCTCCACTAAGCCTGCCTAGAATCCTGTCTCTCCTTCTGCCCCTCTCCTGCTGGTTCACTCTCTCTGGGGGGGGAAAAAAGTTCTTAAAGGAATGCCAAGTTGCCTATCTTCATGTATTTTTAGTAATGCGTCAGTTTAAAGCTATGCTATTTTCCTTGAGCCCAACGTGCCCAGCATGCTAGAAGCTGAAGACAAACTTCTCACATTGTTGACTTTTGGTCTATTGATACAGTTTTATTTTTTTTTTATTTATTTTTTTTTTATGAAATTTATTGACAAATTGGTTTCCATACAACACCCAGTGCTCATCCCAAAAGGTGCCCTCCTCAATACCCATCACCCACCCTCCCCTCCCTCCCACCCCCCATCAACCCTCAGTTTGTTCTCAGTTTTTAACAGTCTCTTATGCTTTGGCTCTCTCCCACTCTAACCTCTTTTTTTTTTTTTTCCTTCCCCTCCCCCATGGGTTCCTGTTAAGTTTCTCAGGATCCACATAAGAGTGAAACCATATGGTATCTGTCTTTCTCTGTATGGCTTATTTCACTTAGCATTACACTCTCCAGTTCCATCCACGTTGCTACAAAGGGCCATATTTCATTTTTTCTCATTGCCACGTAGTATTCCATTGTGTATATAAACCACAATTTCTTTATCCATTCATCAGTTGATGGACATTTAGGCTCTTTCCATAATTTGGCTATTGTTGAGAGTGCTGCTATGAACATTGGGGTACAAGTGCCCCTATGCATCAGTACTCCTGTATCCCTGGATAAATTCCTAGCAGTGCTATTGCTGGGTCATAGGGTAGGTCTATTTTTAATTTTCTGAGGAACCTCCACACTGCTTTCCAGAGCGGCTGCACCAATTTGCATTCCCACCAACAGTGCAAGAGGGTTCCCGTTTCTCCACATCCTCTCCAGCATCTATAGTCTCCTGATTTGTTCATTTTGGCCACTCTGACTGGCGTGAGGTGATACCTGAGTGTGGTTTTGATTTGTATTTCCCTGATAAGGAGCGACGCTGAACATCTTTTCATGTGCCTGTTGGCCATCTGGATGTCTTCTTTAGAGAAGTGTCTATTCATGTTTTCTGCCCATTTCTTCACTGGATTATTGTTTTTCGGGTGTGGAGTTTGGTGAGCTCTTATAGATTTAGATACTAGCCCTTTGTCCGATATGTCATTTGCAAATATCTTTTCCCATTCCGTTGGTTGCCTTTTAGTTTTGTTGGTTGTTTCCTTTGCCGTGCAGAAGCTTTTATCTTCATAAGGTCCCAGTAATTCACTTTTGCTTTTAATTCCCTTGCCTTTGGGGATGTGTCGAGTAAGAGATTGCTACGGCTAAGGTCAGAGAGGTCTTTTCCTGCTTTCTCCTCTAAGGTTTTGATGGTTCCTGTCTCACATTTAGGTCCTTTATCCATTTTGAGTTTATTTTTGTCAATGGTGTGAGAAAGTGGTCTAGTTTCAACCTTCTGCATGTTGCTGTCCAGTTCTCCCAGCACCATTTGTTAAGAGGCTGTCTTTTTTCCATTGGATGTTCTTTCCTGCTTTGTCAAAGATGAGTTGGCCATACGTTTGTGGGTCTAGTTCTGGGGTTTCTATTCTATTCCATTGGTCTGTGTGTCTGTTTTTGTGCCAATACCATGCTGTCTTGATGATTACAGCTTTGTAGTAGAGGCTAAAGTCTGGGATTGTGATGCCTCCTGCTTTGGTCTTCTTCTTCAAAATTCCTTTGGCTATTCGGGGCCTTTTGTGGTTCCATATTGATACAGTTTTAATATTTAGTTTCCCTTCAGCCTCACCTCCTCTTTATCTTCTATGTATCGGCCAGAAACCTTTTATTTTTTTAATAATTTTTTAACGTTTTATTTATTTATGTATTTTTGAGAGAAAGAGAGTGGGGTAGGGGCAGGGAGAGAGAGGGAGACGGAGAATCCCAAGCAGGCTCTGAGCCGTCAGTGTAGAGCCTGACCTGGGGCTCGATCCCACAAACGGTGAGATCTCGACCTGAGCCGAAACCCAAGAGTTGGATGCTTGACCCACTGAGCAGCCCAGATGCCCCTCAACCGGAAACCTTAACACAATTCTAATTATCACGGCTCGTGCACTTAAGTTCTCCATTACCTGTGAAACATCCATTCAGTTCCTTAGGATGGCATCCTCTGTCTCTTCTGATCTGACCTGTCCTACTGGTTGACCTTGGGGCCCTACCTCCTCTGCACGAATCCTGCTGTCAAGTCCATGGGCAGCAAATGTGACTCTTTGAACAGACCACAAAATCTCCTCCTCACCTTCCTACCCTGTGCTTCCCTTCTTTCGCTTCCTTTCTCTTCTTGTCTCCCTCCGGTTCCTTCAATGTCACCCTGACTCCTAACAGAGAAGATTTGTGATCTGTTTTTGCTGAATGAGCGAAGCACATGATTGCCTCACTCATCCCCCCACGTTTCACACTTCTCTTCCTCTACTGACACAATTTCAAATCCACTCATCTGTCACATAATCAGCCCTCAAGGTACAGATAATGGGTAGATAATCCCCTAGTAAGTATTGAACTAGCCCCTTGGCACAGCGAATCTCTGGCATCTTTGTGAATTTTGTCATGTGGAGTTGTAGCCGTCAAATATCAGAGCCAGAAGTGGCTTTTCAGAACTCCAGTCCCCACGTCACAAGGCGGCAAAGCTGAGACTCACAGTTACTGGCCCCAAGATACCGTGAAGGTGTAGACAGAGGACTGAAGTCCGTTCCCCTGAAGCATACCCAATATTATCTCCATTTCCCGATAGCCGATTGCTTCTCCCTTCCCAATGATCCACCTTCGCTCTGTCATTGATTCCTGCTGCCCTAAACACGGGCCACCAAGAGCCCACAGCTGCTCTGCTGGCTCTATCCCAACCCAACTGTGTTAGGTAAACCAGAAAAACCTTGTCAGGGAAAAAATGCAGCTGTCAGACCTTCCAACCCAAAAATAAATGGCCAGAAAATACTAACAGTTTTTTAAAAATGTGGTTTAAGGGGAAAACAACACCCTTACCTCTGTGGCTGATTGGGGTAGAAATTGGCACCATTTGGGAGCAAAGCTTTTCCGGAAATTGCTTTAGAAACTCTCTGTTAACTGTTCATAGTCAACACTGTAGCTGAATGAAGGTGCCCACCATAATGGTAAGCATCTTGGCCCATCCCAGGGAAACCCCTGGTGTCACAAAAGAGCTGAACCCCAGCTCTGTGACATCACCGGGAGCTGGGACTTACACTCAGTGGGCAGGTGAGAGAAACACCTGAGCCTCAGTCCTGTCCAGCCCAGAGGAAGGTTAGGGCAGGTCTCTTCCTCTGGGATATGTTCTCAGAAATGACCATTACAGGGTATGAGAAGCATTCCCCACAGAAATGCCAGAAGGCTTAGAGAGAGGAGCTGTTTATGGGTGAAGGAGACACGTGAGATTTGATACAGTCTAGACTAGATGCTCATCAACGATGCCTAGAGTAGGCTCCGAGAAAAGTCTTTACCTCAGATGAGACCACCCATTATGCATCTTTCTCAACGGGGGAACTGGCAGATGTGGATGAAGAGACTGACGCAGTCTACACCAGGAAACAGACTCGCCTTGGTGAATTCTCCCCTTCGCAGACATCATCTCTATACACACAACACTAACTCAAAGGCCTACTCCACTCCAATGTCCTTATTCCCTATTTCATATCCCCTGACATCCCTTTGCCACTCCAGGACCCCACCTGGATGCCACATTCGATTCACTCCTCATGTTTTCTTAGGTCTCTCTTGGCTGTGACGGTTTCCCCAGACTTCAGTTGGTTTTTGAGGAGCTGGACGGTGTGAACGAGGAGTGCTTAGGCATTTTGTACAATATCGCTCAATTGGGATTCATGGGAATACTTTTCTCCTGTTTAGCCTGGGGTTGTGGGTTTTCACAAGAAAGACAGAGACAAAGGATCATTTCCGTCACATCCTAACAAGGGTGCGTTCTAGTAACATCACAGCACTATTGGGGTTGAGTTTGATTGCCTGACCCGGGTGGTATTGTTGAGGTTGTCCACTGGAAAGTTACTTTTTTGTTGTTGTTTACTAAAATATTTGATACATACAGAAATGTGCAAAGAAGGAAGCATAAATTACCTGTAATCATACCATCATTTCCTATTGAGTATATATCCTTTTAGTTATTTCTATAGAGATATATCTGTATCTATCTATCTATCTATCTATCTATCTATCTATCTATCTATCTATATCTGTAGCTGTATTTATATCTGTTGAATATTTTAACTTGTTTTGTTATACCCTATCCTAGAATGCCATCTTAATTTTTTTTTAATTTTTTAAAGTTTATTGATTTTGAGAGAGCGAGTTGGGGAGTGACAGAGAAGGAGAGAGAGAATCCCAGGCAGGATCCGTGCTGTGTACCCAGAGCCCGACTCTGGGCTGGATCCCATGAACCTTGAGATCCAAGAGTTGCAGGCTTAACCAACTGAGCCACCTTGGCACCCCTGGAGTACCATCTTGAAATAGCTGCACTGAAATTCAGCTCCTCTTTATTTTTATCAATTCTCCATTTGGGGCATTTAGTTTCCGGCCATCTCTTCACTGTTAATGAACAGAACTTGGGAGAACACACAATTAAATTTTTGCACACACCAATGATTGCTTACAGTGTGTTTCTAGGAATGGAACTGATTGTCAAAGGATAGTCCTTTATCTAAAGCCTTTGCTATGTATCGCCATATCTCCTTCCAGAATGTTCATAACAACCCATCAGACACGCTTATATGTTCTTATTTCCCGTGGGTGCCACCAGGATTTAATGTTAATATATATACTATACACATATGCACACACTATTGGTTCTGTTTTTCTGGAGAATTCTGATCAAAACATCCTCTAAGCTTCCCTTAACCTAACGCTTAACATGCCTTTAAGTATGCCAAGAGGTAAGCATACCACGGGCAAGACCCGCAGAATAAACTAGAATATTCGCCAACTTTGCCTTTTATTTTCCCTGACCAGCTCAGACATCACACTGCCAAGCCAACTTGCAGTGCAGGTGTGACTCATCACCTGTCCCGATGTACTTTCTCAAGTACAACAGACATTGCTGTGAGCTGAGTTGCTCAAATATGTGGCAATCCATATTTACACTGCACATTATGAGTTCACTGTCAGTGGAAGCATGACCCCATTGGCTGTCACTGAGGCTTCTTAAAATTACAGAACAGGAGGCCCCTGGGTGGCTTGGTCAGTTGAGCATCCAACCCCTGGTTTCAGCTCAGGTCACGAGCTCTCAGTTTGTGAGTTCGAGCCTTGTGTTGGGCTCTGCGCTGACAACATGGAACCTGCTTGGGATTCTGTCTCTCCTTCTGTCTCTGTCCCTCCCCTGCTCATACTCTTCCCTCTGAAAATAAACAAACAAACTTACAATGACAGAACAGGACTCCCAGAGTGTGGCATACATTGTAATTGTGCCCAGGGCACATGGCGACATAGCAGGAAAATGTGGATATGGGCCTGAAGTCTGAAAACCCCTCCCTCATAAGTGAATAATAATAATAATAATAATTCATTTTCAAACCCTTTTTATTGACTGGGTGGACCATTTTTGCTTTGGAGCTCACTGGAACTCATGAAATCCCATCTTTACAAGGAAAATTCTCAAAAAAAAAAAACCCTTTCTCTTTTTAATATTTTAGAATTCCTTCATAAGATCTATGGGTCTTGAAACAGAATACACAGGGCAATATCCTGAAATTTAGGTAACCCACACTGGAGATGTCCTATCTCTTTAAATGTTTTTAAATTGCTTTAATTATGGACTGTGGATTTCAAACCGTTGAGAAACTGGAACCCCATCCTCAAAATTGGAGCGTTTTTACCTAAAATATGTATGTAGAAAAGTTTTGAATCAGCATCACACATCAATGAACTCACCTCAGTGAAGCATCTGAATGGCAAAAATAAATTAACATTAATTAGTGCCAACAGCCCATAATCATATTTGTATTTTAATTTTTAATTTTTATTTATTTTTTGAGAGAGAGAGAGACAGAGCGTGAGGGGAGGGGCGGAGAGAGAGAGGGAGACAAATCCCAAAGCAGGTCCCAGGCTCTCAGCTGAGCCTGGCCCAGGGCTCAAGCTCATGAACCACGAGCTCATGACCTGAGCTGAAGGTGCTTAACCGACTGAGCCACCCAGGAGCCCCTCATGTTTTAAATATAGCTTTTATTTTCCATCCTGATGTCATGGGACATTTGAATTCTCTTTTTAAATTCCTGAGCTTCATTTTTTTGTTTTTTTGTTTTTTTTTTTTAAACCAAATCAACTTTTCCCGTTTTTGCCTTCTGTGGAAACTACAGGTGGTGGTGACTAAAAATTCTGTACACATCATGCCAGGTGCAGAGAGGAACTCTGGAAAGCAAAGGGAGAAACCTAATGTTTAGTACAAGCACCACCCTTAGGGCAGTGTGTGCATTCACATAACCTAAGATGTCTCTGAAACACAGTTTCCTCACTCTCAAAAGGAATACACATTTGACCTGTCACAAAATTGGAAGATACCAAGGAGATAATGATTATAGAAGGTCTTTGTAAACTGACAAGTGCTTTATAGTTGTGAGACAACATTACTGTTTGTTTTTTGTTTTTTTTTTTTAAATTTTTTTTTCAACGTTTATTTATTTTTGGGACAGAGAGAGAGAGACAGAGCATGAACGGGGGAGGGCCAGAGAGAGAGGGAGACACAGAATGGGAAACAGGCTCCAGGCTCTGAGCCATCAGCCCAGAGCCTGACGCGGGGCTCGAACTCACGGACCGCGAGATCGTGACCTGGCTGAAGTCGGACGCTTAACCGACTGCGCCACCCAGGCGCCCCAACAACATTACTGTTTGTAAACTGAAGCTGACCAGTTCCGGAATGGAGCTTCTCAGCACTATTTACAATGACACTTTTCTTCATATATTTTCAATCGATTCTAAGATTACCAATACTTTTGTATTGCTGCATTCTACTTAAAATTTGTATTTGAGTACCATGGGATCAATCTTCTGTCTGTTTTTCTTTATGTGTTTATTTTGGAGGAAGCACTAAAATCGAATTTAGGTTTGCTAAATATTAAATTCTACCTGAGGTATTTGGGAATTCACACTTTACCATTAGCACAAGTTTAAGACCACTTACTATGTAGCATATGGCACAGGGCTATACATGTTTCAGAATGAAAGGAAGTATGTAGGTCAAAATTCGAACATAGATCATTAAATCAGTTGTAGTACTTTTCCAACATATACAGAAAATCAAAACAAAACAAACAACAACAAAACAACAACAAAAAAACGCCCACAAGAAATCTGCAAAACACCAAGCATTAGCATCTTAGTTAATGGTGAAAGGTTGGATGCTTTCTCCTAAGATAAGGAGCATGACCAGGATTTCTGCTCTTAACACTTCTGTTCAACATTGTTTTGAACATTCTAGACTGGCCGGAGAAGGAAATGCAATGGAAGGTATGCAGATAGAAAAAAATTGGAAGTCCAGTTTATTTTGATAAATTCAATAATTTTTTTAAAAAGGTATGCAGATAGGAAAGACAAAAGGCCATTTTTATTCACAGGTGTCATGATCTTATACATAGAAAATTCTAAGGATGCATGCTTAATATAAGAAAAATGAATCAAATTTCTATATACTTGCAATGAATAATCCAAAAATGAAATTAAGAAAACAATTCTATTCATAATTCCTTTGAAAATAATAAAATGCTTAGGAATAAATCCTATGAGAGAAGTACAACCTAACTTGAAAAAGAAAAAAAGAGGTGAAAAAAAAAGTAGTACACCTCATACTCTGAAAACTAGAAAACACTGCTGGAAGAAAGTAAAGAGTTGAAAGTGGAAAGACATCTTGTGTTCACGATCTGGAAGACTTCATCTTGTTATGGTGAATGATAGTCACCAAAGCAATCTACAGATTCACTACCATTTCATCAAAACCCCAATGGCCTATTTCAGAAATGGGAAAGTTGATTCTGAAATTCATACTCAATTGTAGCACACCATGGTAGCCAAAGCGCTCTTGAAAACGAAGAGGAGGGGCGCCTGGGTGGCGCAGTCGGTTAAGCGTCCGACTTCAGCCAGGTCACGATCTCACGGTCCGTGAGTTCGAGCCCCGCGTCAGGCTCTGGGCTGATGGCTCGAAGCCTGGAGCCTGTTTCCGATTCTGTGTCTCCCTCTCTCTCTGCCCCTCCCCCGTTCATGCTCTGTCTCTCTCTGTCCCAAAAATAAATAAACGTTGAAAAAAAAAATTTAAAAAAAAGAAAACGAAGAGGCAAGTTGGAAAACTCACATTTCCATGCATGGATGAAGTAAAAAAAAAACACATGTGGTCCAACCATAGAATGGGCTGTCCACCATGAAAAGAAATGATGTACTGACACCTGCTGTAACATGAGTAGTCTTTGGGAACAGTATGCCATGAGAAGAAGCCAGTCATGAAAGCACATGTTGTGGGACTCCCATTTATATGAAAATGTCTACAGTAAGCAAGTCTTTAGCGACAGTAACTGCATTAGTGGTTGCATGGATTGGAGGGGAGGGGTGGTGAGGAATTGCATGCAAAATATACAGGCTGTTTTTCTGAGCTTATGAAAATATCTTTAAATTTATTGTGTGGTTGCGCAATTTTGTGAACATACAAGAAACCATTCAATTGTGCGTTTTTTTTTTTTTAATTTTTTTTTTTTTTCAACGTTTATTTATTTTTGGGACAGAGAGAGACAGAGCATGAATGGGGGAGGGGCAGAGAGAGAGGGAGACACAGAGTCGGAAACAGGCTCCAGGCTCTGAGCCATCAGCCCAGAGCCCGACGCGGGGCTCGAACCCACGGACCGCGAGATCGTGACCTGGCTGAAGTCGGACGCTCAACCGACTGCGCCACCCAGGCGCCCCTTTTGTGCGCTTTTAAATGGGTGAGTTGCATGGTGTGTGAATTGTGTCTCCATAAAGCTGTTACCAAAAACCCCCAAAGTTTATAGAATTCAAAGCATTCTATAACTTGAATCCCTTCTTATAATTTGAATGAGTTCTCATAGTGTTGATTTATTTTTCCTCCTGTATCCCAAAGTTCATGCTTAGCTGAATTCTGGGAACTTGGATTTCGTTTACTTCCTAAGGATAAGTGAATCAATTCCTGCCTGGATATGGAGAAAATTTTTATATTTCCACTTACGGAGTTCTAATAAACAGAACTGATAATCAATTTAATGTGTCTGGAGCAACCATTAATGTCGTGTGCTATGCTGTTGGCTTTTGATGATACCAAATAATTAAATGCACAAACGAAAGCATCCCTGTGTTCAAATTCAGGATGGCCTAGGCCAAGAGATACATTTTTTAAAATTTGTTCTTTGATTTCATTTCTAGTATGTGTCTGAATGCAGAAAATATAAATTCATGTGTGGCCAAATCAGTAAATCTGTGTAGTGCCTGGAGTTTCTGTCTTGCTTTGAAAGTTGTCTCCAGTTCATCACTGAATTTCCTGTTCCGTTCTGGAATCTCTACCCTCATTTTTAAATTTATATAATGAATAAAGTAAGCCACAGGTAGATAAATAGGAATATCTATCTATCTACCTACCTACCTACCTACCTATCTATATCTAATCTATATATCTATCTTTCTCTCATCTATCTCATCTATCCATGTACCATCTTTATGTACACACAGACACTATTTAGAACTACAGTTATATAGGAGCACCTGGGTGGCTCAGTCGGTTAAGCATCCAACTCTTGATTTCAGCTCAGGTCATGACCTCATCATTCGTGAGTTCAAGCCCTGCACTGGGCTCAGTGCTGACGGCATGGAGCCTGCTTGGGATTCTCTATCTACCCCTCCCCACCGATGCTCTCTCTGTCTCTCAAAATAAGCAAGCATTTAAAAGAAGAATTACATTGTATATACACTTATTTGTGCATGCACGTATTGTACCCTCTGATGGCCACATCGCTGTCTCACAGGTTTAAGTGTATTCTCTCTTCCTCGCTCATTTGGGATATTCTCTTTGTCATCCACTAAATTCCCTTCTGTGTGTCAATCTATTTATGGACTCTTTGTCCTGTTGATTGCTCTCTGATTATTGTTCTGCCAATACCAAGTGCCTATGATACATGTAGCTTTATAACCCATCTGTGTATCCGGAGGGGCTGATGCTTCCTCACTACTCAGAGAACCAGCTTTTCTTGTACTCAAAGAAATCCTGTTGGCATTGATATTGAAATTGCTTTCAATTTACAAATTAATTTAGGGAGATTGACATCTTTACAATACGGAGCTCCCTCGCCAAGAAAATAATAACATGTTTTTCCACTTATTTAATTCTTATTTAATATATGTCAATGATGTTTCAACATTCTCTCTAAATATGTTTGTACATGGCTTGTTAAGTTAATTTTGAGGCACTTTATTTTTTGCTTATTTGCTAATGTGGGTTATCTGTTAGCTTGTTCTCTAACGTATTATTACTCATGTGTGGGGAAATTATTGAACTTGTGTGTCAATACCATAAATAGCCATTTTACTTCAACATTTTAATGTCTCCATTTTTTTTTCTGGGTCATTCTCTTAGGGTTTAGTTACAAATCTAACCTTTCTGAAGATAAGTCCACCCTCTTGTATCATAGATAGATTATTTTTTTTCTTTCTCCTATGTGTTGCATTAGATAGTAATTCTAGAATAATATCAAGCATTGATATTCTGGACCATCATGAAGGCCAATAAAGAAAATCTCAAAGGCTTAGGCAGAAAAGATAACAGAGACAAAACATCAGGGAAAGTGCTGAAGATATAGAAGGAAACAGAAGAAGGAGGGCCAGTGGTTCTACACAAGAGAGAATTTTCATCCTCCACTTTTCTTTGGGGATCTCACGGGAGCCCAACCTGAGTTGAGCAAACCCAGGGAGCTGTGCCTGCATCTGTTGACCCACAGCACAGTAGCATTGACTCAGCCATCTGGATGGCCTCTCCAGCAGCATCAACTCACCTGGAACAAAACTGCTGCGATGCAGCTTTGGGAGGGCACAGCCCCTCATTCCTCAATGGAGGGCATCAGCCTCCACTCTGCAGGAAAGGAGATACTAGTTCACAGTTAACTTTGACCAAGATTTTTCTGTGCCTCCCTCAACTACCCCACCTGCGTGGGATCCCCATCCATACAGGCAGTGAACTTGCTGGGGGCAAAAGAGGTCCACATCATTTTCAGAAGTCTCACAAGAAGAAGGTGATAGTCCATTTCCTTACAACTTAAGAAAAAACCCTCAAATATACAGAATGTTCCAAGTGTAGGGTAAAGAACTATTTTTAGTTTCCAGAAACATTTGTGAGTCAATGTGGTGACTCTGATGCATCATTAATCCTGAAAATGCCCTACTGGTTTTCTACAAATGGGGAAACTCTTACATCACAATAAGGAAATTATCCTGGATCCATTAAGTTGGTCTAATTGCCAGACCTTATTTAACCTTGCCAACTATCACAATTATGTCCTTTAGACATAATTACATTCCATAAAAAAATTAGAAATTAAAACAAAATTACATTCTAGAATCACATGAGACATTTGATTGTGTCTTTCATCCGGAGCATTTCCTCGGATTTTCCCTTGACCTTTACAACCTTGATAATTTTGAAATTCACAAGGCCAGTTATTTTTCAGCATGCCCCTCAAATTGGGTTTGTCTGACTGTCTGCATGACTCCATTCAAGCTTTGTGTCTTTGGCAGGAATATCCCAGAAGTAATGACATGTTCCCCTTTGATCCTGTCTTGTGGTGAACAACGTTTTTTAGTGCAGTTAACAAAGCTGGTCACTTGATCATTCCATTAAAGTGACATGTTTTCATGCTTTACTGTAAAGGCACTCATTTGCCCTTCGTAAGTACGTATCATTGGGCAGTGCTTTCAAATTATGAAAATGTCCTATTCCTCATAACATTTTCCTTTGATTTATTTAGATCAATATGGCCTCATGGTTTGTCATTTCACTCAATGGCTTCTAATTCGTTCAAACTGTCCCCAGTTTAACCAGTGTTAGATCCTCCAAATAAGCCTCACAGTCCTTTGACATGATCTCATCATTTGGGCACTTTCTGACACAAGACATTACTAACTCATCTTGTATTTTTCCTGATCCAGCCCAGCCCTGGACTTCCCCCCCCCCTTTTTTTTTTTTCTTTATCTCAAGGAGCCCTGGTATCTCTTAATAAAGAGTGGTACATAGAAGCCAAAATCTGGGCCCTCGATGTGCTCATTGGACTGTTCCCGGGCCCTCTGACTAAACAGAACTAGGGAATATCTGCATACATTTCTATCTACATTCATTTCTTTGGATCTCTGACTGCATCAAAAATCGTGAGTTAAAGATGCCTCTGATTCTATTTCCATACCACAGTCTTCACTGAAACCTTCTCCATTCATAATTTTAACTCCCTTATCTGACCATGAGAACCTTGGCTCCCCTCGTGACTAATGCACATTCTATTTCTTCTTCCTCCCCATATGTATCCAATTTCCCATAGCTGATCTGGCTTCCTCTCCCCCACACTGGTGCTACCTCTCCTGCTTGTACTGGCTCTGACATCTTGTTCTGGAACACTGAAGCTCTCTCCCTGACCTGGCATGGACACCTGTTGTTGTCAGTCCTACCCTATGGATTTCGGATGAACTGTTCAAGAAAGGAAAAGAAAGTAGAGCACATAGACGAATTCCAGGCTTGTCTAATATTGGGCTTACCTGTGATGAAAGTATTTAATTCCATTTTTCAAAGCAAGGGAACAGTCATACACTGTATTAGATAAGGTAACCCTGACTGATGAAATAAACCCACCACTGTATAATGGTTCAAACACTATAGTACCCTTTCTCACGTGATGTCTGAAACAGGCTATCTTGAGTCACAAATAACTTCTCTAAGAAATGGTTTAGGCACCAATTGCTGTCCATTGTTTGGTGCTGTAATTTTTCATAGCTAAATTCTGATGCTTCCATGTTTGTGTTCATCCTGGCCAGTGGAGAAAGAAAAGAGAAGGAAACATATAATTAGATGTTTATGCAGAATTGAAAGTCACCCCCACGAATTATGTCCACATTGTATAGCCCAGGACCTCACTCCAAGGCAAGCTGGATGCAAGGTTCACAACAGGTCCAAGGAAAGATAAAAGACGTGACAGTTAACCAGTTGCTGCCAGACAAGACATACCACAGTTGAAATGCAAATTAACATATGGGAACTAAATGATGGAAAACTCATGATACTATGAAGGGAACAACTTTATACTATCAACGTGTTAGATGTGTGTGCATGCAACTCTTCACACCCACTCACCATTACCTTGACTGTCACTTCAGCTTTTTTGTGTTTCGTCCTCCAAGAAAAGGGGAACCATCTTTTTTTTTAAGCCATGTTCAATCAGCAGACGTGACTCAATGTGATTGTTTCTGTGAAAATGTTCTTATGTTGTTAAAGACAGAGGCTATTTTTCCCCTGTAGTTTTTGTCAGTTGTTTATGGTGGATTTTAAGGAGAAAGAGTGTAATAAACATCTTTACTCAACCAGCTTTGGTCAGTAACTTCAAAAAATGCTTGTTGACAAAAATGTGTAAATAAATTCATTTTGCATAAACCCAAGGACTCATTCAAAATAGTATCATCAGGTTAAAAAAAAAATTAAAAAAAAAAAAAGGGGCGCCTGGGTGGCTCAGTCGGTTAAGCGTCCGACTTCAGCCAGGTCACCATCTCATGGTCCGTGAGTTCGAGCCCTGCGTCGGGCTCTGGGCTGATGATGGCCCAGATCCTGGAGCCTGCTTCCAATTCTGTGTCTCCCTCTCTCTCTGACCCTCCCCTGTTCATGCTCTGTCTCTCTCTGTCTCAAAAATAAATAAACGTTAAAAAAAAAAATTCAAAATAGTATCATCAGAAGTGGAGATTCCTGGCGGAAGCCACATTTCTGGTAGCTCACACCCACATGTTTATTAGAAGGAATCTCAGGGTCGAGTGATAAGAAGGATAACTCACATGACCTTGTCCATTTTCTTGCCAATGCAGCTTCCGATGCACATGATTTTGGAACCAGTATCATCTAGATGGTGTCAAATGTGTAAAAGATAAAAAGAAGAAAGATGTAAATCATGACACTGACTATATTTACTGAATACTCTAAAGTGTGCTGAGAGCTCCACTATCCTGGAGAAAAGGATTAACGGACCTTGTGCTCAAACTTGATTTATTCTAAGACCTTTGGTGTCTCTTGGTAAATATTTCCTTTTCATAACATTAAAGTCATGATATCTGGCCGATTGATCTTTATTGGTAGGTCTTCCTAGCTGATCAGGAAAAACAAAACCTAGAGTGATAAAACCTCCCATACATTTTAAACTGAACCTGGGGCACCTGAGTGGCTCAGTCAGTTGAGTATCCAACTTCGGTTCAGGTCACGATCCCGCCGTTCCCGAGTTTGAGCCCTCGTCAGGCTCTGTGCTGACAGCTCAGAACCTGGAGCCTGTTTCAAATTCTATGTCTCCCCCTCTCTCTGTCTCTTCTCTGCTCGTGTGCTTTCTCTGTCTCTCAAAAATAAACATTTAAAAAAATAAAATAAACTGAACCTGACACTCTGGGTATAACCAGACTCTGCCAGTTGGTATGTCAACATGGAAAAAGTAAGGGTCTTGCCAGAGGTCAAGATAAAATGAAGAGATATGAGGATCAGGAGGAGAAAGACAGAGTTCACTCCTGAGGTCACCCCTAAGTGGATATCAGGTGGACAGCATTTCAACCATGAGCGATGGAAGGTCCCAGACGTCACCTCCACAACCACATTACTCCTGCCTGGGGAGCTCGGGCTCACCTGGTTGACCACGGGTGCTGCCTTCCGCCCCACGTATCTTTTAATATGTGACCCAAGTCACCCCAAGCTTTGCTTCCAGAACTGCCTATGACCAACAAGTTCCAAAAGAAAACGATTTTAACATTTTCACAATAAATGTTCTCCATGTGTCTGTTTAGTAATTATAAAAATGGGACCATGGTGTAAAATCTGAGGAATGTTAAAAAATAGTGTAATGTTCTTGCTGTTTGTGGCATAATAACCACATACTGGAAAGACTCTAATTTACTCCATGTGATTTTAAAATGTTCGTGGCAGAGAAGAGGACTTCTCAGTTTGCACAGCATAATTCTTCGAGGGGGTGGTGTTGGGAGTGAGACAGGCAGGAATCCATGAGGAAGAACAAGGATTTGGAAGGAACACGATTCTCAGTAGTAAAGGAAGACAGGGAAAATCGAATTGCGTTTGCCATGGGCCTGTGCTAGCATGCTACATGAGGCTGCAACTGAAATTAGGTGGATGCCCTCAGCCCCCCATTACAACCTGGAGGGACACAGGGCTGGGAGGGGCAATGCGGAGTGGCAGGGGGTACTCTCAAAATCAGGGAAGCCTCTCAGGTCAAGTGCCCTCAAGAGTGCAGCCCAAGCTTTACATGGAGGTGCAAAGTCTGGGTTTTCCAATCAAAATCATGAAACCAGATTCACAGCAGCTCGGAGTAGAATCCGGTGCAAATGTCTGGTGTAACTGGGCACTTCTCCCATCATTCAGTCTCTTTCTTTTCAAAGCAGGACCACTCCTGTCTAGTTTACCAAGCACTTGTGAAGATGGAAATGGACAATATTTGAAAAGCTTCTGATACAGACAGGTCAAGAAGTAGGGATTCCTCCACCTCCGACAACATGTTGGCTCAAAAGTGCTGATTTGCTTGAAAGCTTTTCTCCCAATGACGAGGCTCTGACTCTACACGCTTTGTGCAAACATCAGGCTTTTATAGATCTTCCCTCACCCAGATCTTCCCTCACTCACAGGGGACATTCTTAAATAATTAATGATACAAGAGATATGCTGAATGTTTATTGTTTAGAATGCTCTGAGATAATGTGCTCTGCAATGAAAACAGACTGGTGAGCAAGACATATTTTCCCTGCCTTTTTATAGCTTAAAATAGACTGGCGGCATTTTTGTAGGTAATAAAGTCCTCAAAAATACATTTGAGGAACACCTAACCCAGAGATCTGGGCACATCCCTTAGGACAATAGGAAAGGCTTGTTGTGAGACATGATGTCTCAGAGGAAAAAGAAAGAATCACAATGGACATGATAGATCTGGGGAGAAGAAAGCATGACCCAGGCAGCAAATATGTGCCAAAGCCTAGGTACAAAGGACCCTCATGCCCCTTTTTCTCTTTTAGGCTTCAAAAACTGTATATATTTCTTGTAATTCTGGAAGCCACGTGTCCAAGATGAAGATCAGAAGGTCCAGTGTCTTCTTTTTCTTATTGAGATACAACTGACATATAAGATTAGTTTCAGCTGTACACCATCATGATTCAATATTTGTAATGTTACACAACGATCACCCCACTAGTCTGCTTCACATCCATCATCACACATAGTTACAAACCAGCAACTTCCGAATATACAACACAGTAGGATTAACTAGAACCACCATGCTGTACATGGCATACTTTCTAACATAGTTAAGAATATCTAAAGTGTACGGGCGCCTGGGTGGCTCAGTCGGGTGAACGACAGACCGGCTCAGGTCATGATCTCATGGTTCGTGGGTTCGAGCCCACGCGTCGGGCTCTGTGCTGACCGCTCGGAGCCTGAAACCTGCTTCGGATTCTGTGTCTCCCTCTCTCTCTGCCCCTCCCCTGCTCACGCTCTGCCTCTCTCAAAAATTAAACATGAAAAGAATGAGATCTAAAGTGTGGAGTAGGGGAGGGGTAACAATAGGCAGAGCTGGGAAAGATTGTGTGGAGTTGAGAAACGCCATCCCGAGATGAAGATCTGCTTTACAGTCTGGGGTACCAAAGAGCAAAGTGTGGGGAAATCAACCCAGTAAGCCAATCTCAGATGGCGGAATGAAGGCGCACGAAGAGAACACAAATTAGTTTTTCACGAGTTGTTGTTGTTTTTTTTTAATGATGGTAGAATGTATTACATTTCTCAGGCTTAAGAGTCCTCCAGGATCTTACTTTCAACTCCAAAGAACAGTTGGAACTTGGGAAAATAAAGACCACTGCAGGGAAAACGGTATTGAAACCATCATCTAAAGAATTTTCCTAAAGCCGAGGAAATAATTGAGTTTGGTGACCCAGCGCGCTTGCCAAGAACTTCATGGAAGAGAAAAGAATCACATACAGGCATTCGAGCAGGAAATATCAGTGACCTAAAAAAATGGAAGAAAAAAATAGATTATCCTCAGGGGGTTTTCGACAAAAAATGCCATAAGATGATTTAAAAATAATGCAGAGGAGGGGCGCCTGGGTAGCTCAGTGAGTTAAGCGTCCGACTTCAGCTCAGGTCATGATCTCACAGTTTGTGGGTTCGAGCCCCACATCAGGCTCTGTGCTATCAGCTCAGAGCCTGGAGCCTGCTTCAGATTCAGTGTCTCCCTCTCTCTCTGCTCCTCCCCCACTCGTGTTCTGCCTGTCAAAAATAAACATTGAAAGAAAAAAATTTAAATAATAATGCAGAGCCTTTAAGGGAAAATGGCTGACGGACAACAGTGGTAGTCTTAGTTCATTTGTGAAAATAAAAACAAAGTCAATAGCGGTTAGCCTAGTAACAACCTGATGTTTGATGTCTGGGTCTGGTTTCCCTTCTGGTCTGTCAGTGCCTTGAAAGGAAATGATCTTTATTTACTTATTTTTTCACATACATCCATCCATTCATTTTAGACAGAGCATGTGAGCAGGGTGAGGGACAGAGGGAGAGAGAATCCCAAGCAGGCTCCACACTCAGCACAGAGCCCGACTTGGGGCACGATCCCCACCCTGGGATCAAGACCTGAGCTGAAATTAAGAAAAAGGACCAACAATGTAAATGCCTCCTGTTGGTAAAGGTTTAAATAAATGCCATTGCATCAAGTCAGTGGACCACTATGTATCAGAAACCAACGTGGTGAGAAGCACATACAAATTTAGAAAATGTAATATACTCTATTGAGGATTAAATAAATTGGATATAAATATCACAATACATACAATACACTTGATAAAAGGTGGGAGGAAATGTAGACAAATATTAGTAATTCTCTTTAGGGGGATTTACTATGATGCTATTTTTTCTCCTAATTATCTGAAATGCAAAGCTTTCTATATTTAGCCTGTGTTCGTATAATACACAAACCCAAAATTTAGTATCTAATTTTTTTAATGTTTGATGCATCAGCAGTTAACAGATATTGACTCAAATAAGCTTAAAAATAAACATTGTTTGGGGCGCCTGGGTGGTTCAGCTGGTTAAGCATCCGACACTTGGTTTCGGCTCAGGTCATGATCTTGCAGTTTGTGAGTTCCAGCCCTACGTCAGGCTCTGCGCTGACAGCTCGGAGCCTGCTTGGGATTCCCTCTCTCTCTGCTCCTTCCCCGCCTGATTCCTCCCTCTCTCAAAAATAAACAAAAAATTAAAAATAAACATCATTTCCTGGAGCACTGGTGGGGGCGGGGCTCAGTCAGTTGAGCATCTGACTCTTAATTTCAGCTCAGGTCGTGATCCCAGGGTTGGGGATCAAGCCCCAAGTCGGGCTCTGTGCTGAGTGTGGAGCCTGCTTGGGATTCTCTCTCCCTCTGCCCCTCACCCTGCTCACATGCTCTGTCTAAAATGAATGGATGGATGGATGTGAAAAAATAAGTAAATAAAGATCATTTCCTTTCAAGGCACTGACAGACCAGAAGGGAAACCAGACCCAGACATCAAACATCAGGTTGTTACCAGGCTAACTGCTTGGAGGTCTGCTGGCTCCTTCCTCATTTTTACTGTCCTGGCCCCTCTCATTCTATCCCGTGTCTGCTCCTTGCTTCCCCAGGTACCAGCTCCTTTCTTTTCCCTCCTCTCTTTCCCCTTCTCTACTTCATATCCGCTGCTGCTCACCTGTCACTCAGGGCTTCCTCCTCCTCACTGTCCTTCTGCATTCCTGCAGACTCAGCTCGCCCACTTGGAGACATCACCTTCTAAGAGTTATTTACCTGAGGTTTCTGGAAGGAGCATATTAGTAGCGTGTTTGATCCCTGTGCACCCCAGCGCACACCTGACCTGCCCAGCCTCTCCTTCTTGATCAGATTCTCTGCACGGGTCCAGGCAACAGTATTCAGGGCATGAAAACAAGACCCTCCACAAAATCTCCTTCAACGAGGGACAGAAGCAGGGCAGTGAACAAGGCAGTCACCGTAATTGAAAATCAATAGATAAAACCATTGACCATTTCAATCATAGACAGTTAATTGCTAGTACTCAGCATGAATCACCCTCTCACTGTCTAAAGGCTGGCACCGAGGAGTATGAAAACAGATCCTTGCTTCAAAGAACATCCAGTTCTTTCGTGCCACCTTGTTATATTCCTTGAAACCACTGAACGTTTTTTTAAAAGCATATGTTTATTAGATCCATCCGTTGCTGAAAATAACTGTAATCCTCCTCTTCATTGAGTCATGTGCCATGTGCTCTTTACCCACTTAAGAACTAACACACTTAGGGGGCATTATTATTATCATGGCCAAGTCATGGCTACAACTCAGGCTTGGTTAACTTCCAAAGCATGGAAACCCCTCCATGCCTTCCCCAATGCGATGCATCATGGCATGTAACATCCACACATCAATATCAAAGGCAAACTAGACAAACAGGACTCTCCCCAACTTTCCACGAACTCCTGATAATAGGAAACAAATTTGCCGATGTCTTTCCTAGAATTGTAAAACTCGTGTCCACTGTAGAGACAGAGAAACCATGGAGCCTAAGTGTGAGTTATGGGTGTGGGCAGAGCATTAATTAGTCACATCAATATGGGCATAAGTTCCTCTCCATATCTTTGTCTGGTCCCGATGGTGCTCATAAAAAGGCAGTGTGCACTGTAAGCCCATGTGGTTGTCCCACCACCGTATTATCTTCGCTCTTTCTTCCAAATTCCCTGCATGTCTATAATTGCCTGCTAAGACCATTGATCCAAACCCAGTGCACACACATACTGTAGGAAACTGGAGAAAATTCTGCCAATAATTTAGGTGAAACAAAAAGTCTGCCAGCAATAGCAACTTCACATGTGGACTATGACATGTTCTATTTTGAATTAGGGAAAATAAAACACCCATACAGTTGTGGAGTCTTCTACGTGTGACTTAGACCCATTGTAAACTGTTCTCTTTAACGCAAAGTACCAGGTTCTGCAATGACGAAGAAGAGCATGAGAAAACACCTCCATTCTAAAACTTCATCTATCGCTTACAATAGCGCAAACTCGAGAGCGTTCAATCAGCATTCTGAGTCTAATTTTCTCTGTAACAGCATCTGAAAAATAACACTGCGTTTGGTCCTGCTAACCTGTCCACTTGTGATGAAATAGAAAATATTTTAATGAAAAATGTCATCAGAAAAATGCAAATTGAAACAACAGTGAGATAGCACTGTGCGTGCACTAGAATGGACAAAGTCCAGAACAAAGACCAATGCGAAATGCTGGCCAGGAAGTGGAACAGCACCAAGGCTCATCCACCGCTGGGCGGAATGCAGAATGGTGCAGCCCCTTTGGTGGTTGCTTCAAAAGTGAAACGTACTACTGTTCCACTACGACCCAGGCATCGTGCTCCTGAGTACTTACCACAAAGAGCTGAGAACGTATGTCCACCCCAAAACCCACTCATGGGTAGCTGTACAGCAGCTTTTTTCATCATTGCACAGACTTGGACACAACGAGGGTGTCCTTCAATAGGTGACTGGATAAATAAATGGTGGTCCATCCAGACAATGGAATTATTCACACTAAAAATGAAATGAGGGGCGCCTGGGTGGCGCAGTCGGTTAAGCGTCCGACTTCAGCCAGGTCACGATCTCGCGGTCCGTGGGTTCGAGCCCCGCGTCAGGCTCTGGGCTGATGGCTCGGAGCCTGGAGCCTGTTTCCGATTCTGTGTCTCCCTCTCTCTCTGCCCCTCCCCCGTTCATGCTCTGTCTCTCTCTGTCCCAAAAATAAATAAACGTTGAAAAAAAAAATAATAATAAAAAAAATAAAATAAAATAAAAAATAAAAATGAAATGAGCTCTCAAGCTGTGAAGAGATATGAAGGAACGTCAAGTTCACATTTCTCAGTGAAAGAGACGGGTCTGAAAAGCCTACATAGTCTATGATTCCAGCTCGATGATACTCTGGAGAAGGCAAAACTATGGTGATAGTAAAAAGATCAGGGGTTGCCAGGGGTTAGGGAGGAGGTAATGATAAATTAGCAGAACACAGAGGATTTTCAGGGCAGTGAAATTAGGCTGTGCAATTCTGTAACGGTGGGCACGGGCCATCACACGTTTCTCCAGAACCGTAGAACATACACCACCAAGAGCGAGCCCTAATGTGAAGTATGCACTCTGGGAAATAATGATGTGTCAATATAGGTTCGTCAGTTACAATAAATGCCTCACTCTAGTGTGGATGTTGATAACAGGGGAGGCTGATGTGTGGGTGGGTGCAGGAGGTATATGGAAAACCTCTGCACCTCCCTCTCAGTTTTTCTATGAACCTAAAACTGTTCCCAAAATTAAATCTTTTAAAATACAGATTTCAGGTGACTTAGGAAACACAATATAAAAGCTAGCTCTCACTAATAAGTCAAAGCACAACCACATCATGGTACAAGAAGAGAGGTTGTGTTGCTATGTTGCATACTCGATGCCTGCAATATTATTGTGTTTCCCATCAAACTTAGATATTTATTGCATAAAAATAACCTTCTTGGTGCAAGTCCCTGGAATACCATAAGGCACCGAGCGACCTCACACAGATTATTTTCACTTAGCCTATTCCTTAAAGTACACCTGATTTTTTTTTTTTTTTTTTTTTTTTTGTCCTGAAAGGTTGCCTAATCAAGCACAATTGTTGCCTGTTCCAAGCCATTGGCAATTACTTAAATAAACCAAATCCTGGAAAGGTTCTGTGTAAGGAAGTTAATACTAATATAAATGCCACCAAATGGAGGGAAAGGCATTTAATTAGGAAGTTCCAATTTAAGCATAGGGATTACAGGTGATTCTTACCCCCCCAGTACCAGTTTCTGTCTCACTGCCTATGGCCATGTCCTGCAGGGAATTTTCATATGTCTGTCTTCTTTACTCACTACTTCAAGCCTCCAGGGAACAAGACCCACTCTCCTTTGCTCCCCACACCTCCAAACAAAGCTAGTATGTGTAGCATGACAGTCAAAATATCAAACCACTCCTTTTTCTTCCACATCTACTGAGGTTGTCTGAAGCTGCAAAGAATGCCACTTCTACTCTTACAAGGAGAAAGAGAAGGATAACCTACAGAAATCTGAACTTGCTTTGAGCCCTCCAATGTGGTTAAGACCTTCCAATGAGGGATGAGATATGCCACCTCCATTACCTATCTCAGCATGGAGGGGAGAGCCATCCTTCACTCTGGAAAGTGTAGGCGGGGAGAAGTCATTTTCCCTCTACCTTTCTAGGTTCTTGGCTGAGAACTGCCTGCAATAACAGAAGAACAGGACAAGGGGATGGTCGTTAGGCAGATTTAAGTCACTGTCTTCCCCATTGATACGAGTTTCTAGAGATTCAGCCATCCCTCTCTTTCTGGCACAGACGAGGGGACACCCTTGCAAATGGAAATTTCCCTTTTAAACGTAAAAAGGTAAATTTCTACTAGGTTTGTGGAGCTTCTTGTATGTCTGCAGCTCCTCGAAATGAATCGGCTCAAAATAACCTTTATGCCCAAGAGGGATATTTTGGTGTCATATTCCTCTCCCCTTCATAATGCTGATGAGGAAAACTTTCCTCTGCCCTTCAGGGTCCTTACAGCTGGATGAAAAGTCAAATTGACATGAGACCCATTAACAGGAGAACATCAAATTTAGTTTTGTACCTACAGGGATTTGGAAATTCCAAAGACAGGCAGTGGGAGGCTTATGTGACCTGAACAAGAGGGGTAGGGGTCTGAGGATACCAAGAGGAGCAAGACCATTAGCAGGAAGGTGACAGGATGTGTGTGGAAAACAAAGGTTGCTCTAAGTGTCTTAGGTAAAGAAGAAGCTCTTATTAATACCTCTCTTCTTAGTGCAGGCTCTCCTTTCCAGTGTAAATTTAGACACTTGAGGAGGAGGTAAAGAGTTTTTCCTGAATCTGCTCCATTTCGATGGCTTTTAACTCAAAATACTGTTCATGCCAAGGTGGCCCATCTTGAGGCAGCCTGCCATTGGCCCCCTACAATAAGCAAGACAAAATCTGCTGAAATATTAACCAACTTTTATAGCTCAACTGAGGGCTAGTGTGCCAATCTGGAACAAACCCACGCCCTCTAAGGTCAAGGTTTGAAAGACTGAAATGTCATGGATGTCCTAGCTAGCTCATCCATTCAGGTAGTCTCTTCCTTCATAGGCCTTCACCAGACTATCTACAACTTTCTAAACGACAACAAACAGAGAGCAAGACAAATAATTCCTGTCCAAAGCAATGCAAATTAGGTCCCATGGGAAAAAGTTGCTTTTCACCTTTTGCCAGTGCGATGTTCTTTCCACACATCAACTTTGCTTGGCTGCACAATGGGAAACCAGTACATGAGTTGGTCAGTTTTATATCCATTTGTAAATTCATTTCAGTGTTCCTTATCAGACGTAAATGCTCAAACCAACCATAGATCTTACCAATTCCCTCTTTAATAAGTTAAAATATTCAGTATGTGTTTACTTTATAGCTTAATGAGCATCTTGGGTTTACATTTTTAGTTTTATGCTTAGGACCCCAGGCACAAGGAGAGTCTACACTTACTCACAAGCTCTCAGGTGGTCTTACTGTTTCTCAAGAGAGAGGCTGGAAGCAGAGTGGGACATGAGACAGACTCCACCTCAGTGGTACAGGTGTGATGGTGTTGACCAATACCTGCCAGGGGAAAAGCACAAAGACCCACCACCTTCCCTGAATTCTCTTCTCATAGGGAACAAAATCTTTAATGTCTGATCAAAGGTACGGCAAGTGACATCACTCCCAGGGCCCAGGCACAGACGCTTTGCAGCTGGGTCAAGCGTAGCAGACAAATCCTCTAATCCTAAGGGAGGGGCAGAAAATTCTGTTGGCCCCCAGATCCTATACTGGTGACAAGCAGAAAGGGCTTAAACTCCCTCCCACCCAAGACCAACCGTAGATGCCAACCCAAGTTTCACTGACAGAGAAGGGAGGCCAGGGATGCTGAGAAGGTCCCATCTCTAAACCCTGGGAATACAAGAGCAAGCTAAATCTGACATTAGATGAGGAGGACAGATCACTGCACCCCTTTCCCCCACAGGCTAGCATCGATGAACAAGGAACATCCATGCACTTCTGGGGAAATGAAAGAGCGTGAAGACGCCCACTCTGCCTGGGGAAGGTGGGTGGGGGAAACCAAAAGCAGAAACCAAGAGGAAACACTCTAGCGTCTCACATCCAGCCCTAAGCACAAGTAACAGCCCTGCCCCCACTACTGGACACATGAGAAGCCAGTGGTGTCCCAAAGATCACCCAAACACAGCTCCATTCATTCCCAACATTACAGCCAGAAATACTACTTATTTCACTTTTTACCACATCTTTTGCAGGCAACTCACTCTTAGAAGACCCACCCCCATCACCGACTTGGTTTTACGCTCTGCTCTCAACCATCTTGAAATTCACAATAAGTTGAGATCAAGGGGCCCCACGTTTTTATTTTGTACTGATCCCTGAATATGATGAAGGTGGTCCTGACTTCTGTTATTCTGCCCGTGGGAGGCAGCTTTCCACAAATTCAAGCACATGTTTCCATACTGCGGCTCAGGAAACCCTGAGTGTCTCAGGACCCTTTCCAAAGGTCCTTGGGCCAAAACGCCGCTCATGACAATTCTCAGACACTGTTGCCTCTCCTCCTCTCTCATTCCCTCACTGATCTGCAGTAACATTTTCCAGAAACTACATGACAGGTGATATTATAACAGACTGAATGCAGAACCCAATCTGAGAATCCAGCTGCCTTTTATGAAGCTCACTGAGGAGATTTGCTCAGATACATAACAATGGGACCCTAATCACTATTTTTTTAAATACAGTCATTTTTAATAAAAGATGTTATTTATACTAGCATGCAAAGGACTTATTACATTAAATATAAATTTAATATAGTAATAAGTAAATACTTCAAATGTTTCTCCATTTTCATTTCCACTTTTGCCAGATAACGATAGATAGAACCCAGACTAAAAATGTTCTTTGAGGTCCTGGATCATTTTTCAAAAGGCAGAGTGATCCCCCAGATAAAAAATGTTGACGACTGTTGAGCTAGAGCACGCTGCCTCCTCCCTGCTCCCTAAAATAAAAGTTTCGGAAAGGTTAAATGGGCTCGGTGAGCTGATTTGTGTTGACTTGAGAATCCAATGATGAACCCTGACCTGACCTTGAGGGAGACCGACTTCCCTTCCTCCCTACAGATACTCTGTCATTTCTAAATCTCAGAGTCACAACTTTCATGTTGTGGAGTTTTCAGAATATTTAGCTGTTTCTCCTCTGTAGTTTTGGAAATGGTGGGTGACGATGGTAACACATCCAGAGAAAACAGCACATGAGCTGAAATGTGTGTACCCCGAGGGAAAGCAGACAGGACTTGGTGTGCGTACACGTGTGCAATCAGGTGCACAAACCTGTATAATAAATAGTAAGATAATTACGGGTATAGGATCGGTAAATCGTATGACAATACTACCTTCACTGAGTGTTAGCGAGTGCAATTAATGTTCCTTCTCCTTTATGCAAAGATGTCCCTGGTCAAGTGGCTCCAGGCGACTCTTCTCTACAAGAACTTCCTATACTGCAATGTGCAGGTGACACATGGGGAGGGGTGGGGGGGGTGCTTCCCACTCTGAAGTGTCCGATTGAGCAAGTTTAGGATGGGGTGGACCTTCTGCATTTTTAGCAAGCTTCTGGACAAGGCTGATGTTGCAGCCCATGGAGGAGGCTTTGAGTAGCAAGGAGATGAACACAACCATGTGGGTTTCCGGTACGTGTGGGTACACGTGCTCCCGGGAAGAGAAGGTGGGGCGGACGAGCTCCTAGCTCCTTTATGACACACACAGACACTGGCATAGTAATACATATTTGGGGCTTTGGTGTCTTAGGTATATTGACCTTGGAAAGGGCATTTTGCCTACGTTGTAAAACCTTCTGTATTTTCATGTTGGTCGTTAAGGAAAATAGAGCACAATCTTGTTATACTCAATACTATAAGGCCTGCCTCACAGGAATTCACTCAAACTCCATAAAATTTTCCATTATGTCCAGAAAATTTCCTCTAAACAAGTCCACATTTCATCTCAGGGCCAGGAACGTGGGTTTCAGGTGTCTGCAGTGCAAAATAAACAGGCCAAATGAATTTGAATGGCCCCACGAGAAAATCGTTTTCGTCCATGTTTGTATGACTGATTAAAACATGGTTCTATTTTATAAAACATAAAAAATAAATATGGATGGTCTCTGAAGAGAGCAGTTTACATCTAATTTTTAAAGATAAACCTTTTAATGATTTACATTTTCCTTTCCTATCTAAGCACCAAAACATTTGATTAAAATTTTATCTACTTTGCTATCTGCCATTTTATGCAATTACCATCCCCTTGGATGGTTTTCTTTTTATTATTCTTTAAAGAAAAACTGCAAAGATAATACACGGATAAATTTGAAGGATTTTACAGCCGGGCAATTTTCTCGGTTTTACAACAATTACGCTTTTACAAAATTCCGAGTCAGAAAATCCGAAGCTGGGTTCTGAAGGAGGAATGTTCCATGGTAGGGCAGGCGCTGCCTATCTCTGACAATTGCATTGGCGCATCTATCGGAACATGCACATCACACCTGCACGCTTCCGTAAACGAATGGCTTCTGACTTGCTGACACCGTGAAGGATTTCTGTAGTTTCTTGACATATGTATTGTAATGTGGAAACCTCAGAGCCAACAATGGCAGGATCAAGTGTACCATTTCTACGTCACTATAAGCTTATGATGGCACCTGTTTTAAATCAAATGGGATGAGCAATCATATAACATGAGATCCTTTGGTAGTTGCTAAACTTGGTACGAATGTGTATATCCCATGAAGACAGTGCTTTCATGGAGATCCTGAATATAGCAAAGCCTTTGGGGGTTTGGGAACTCAACCCCATGGCAGGAAATCTACTGGCCTTGGAAAGATACAATATGGCTTCTGAATCCTGAGCTAGAGAAATAACCATTGGGAAGTCTGCAGTACTGGCGCAGGCTGATTTTCTCCTTCAATCGAAGGGTTTTCTTTACCGAAGGGGCTGAGGATGGCAATATCAGTAAAAGGGAAGGTATTTTAGGGAACTTTTATAGAAAAGCAAATGGCTACAGCATTTAACAGGAATAATCTTAAGGAGGTGCAGACCGGATTGAACCTACTTTAACTGGAAGACAATTCGGGGATGGAATGGATCTAAGCAAAATTGAGTTTCATAATGTGACCAGCATTAGAAAGAAAAACACTGTTAACTTTCTACGATCCATATCCTAAAAAGGAGGTGTTTTTTTTAATGTCTTGATAATACTTCACAGTGACAGTGTATAAAGGTAGCAACCATTGTTGTGACAAAGAATTAGAGAGAGTTCAGATCATTTGGTCTCCTGTGAAGAAAATAAATAGAAACAGGAGGTAAATAAGAAGAAAATGCTGGGGGGTGCCTGGCTGGCTGGGCCAGTAGAGCAGGACACTCTTGATCTTGGAGTTGTGAGTTCAAGGTCCATGTTGGGCTTAGAGCTTACTTAACAAAAAAGAGCTTTTGGGGTGCCTGACTGGCTCAGTCAGAAGAGTATGTCACTCTTTTTTTTTTTTTTAATTTTTTTTTTCTTCAACGTTTTTATTTATTTTTGGGACAGAGAGAGACAGAGCATGAACGGGCGAGGGGCAGAGAGAGAGGGAGACACAGAATCGGAAACAGGCTCCAGGCTCTGAGCCATCAGCCCAGAGCCTGACGCGGGGCTCGAACTCACGGAACGCGAGATCGTGACCTGGCTGAAGTCGGACGCTTAACCGACTGCGCCACCCAGGCGCCCCAAGAGTATGTCACTCTTGATCTTGGAGTTGTGAGTTCAAGCTCCAAGGTGCGTGTAGAGATTACTGAAATAAATAAATTTAAGGAAGAAAATACTGTTTTTTTTTTAACACATACAAAAACTTTAAGTGTCATTTTTTTTTTAAACAGAGATTTTATTTTTAAGTAATCTCTACACCCAACATGGGGCTCAAACTCACAACCCGGAGGTGAAGAGTTGCAAGGTCTACTGATGGAACCAGTCAGGAGCCCCTAGGTGCCACTCTTTATCAGGACTCTGTGTGTGTGTGTGTGTGTGTGTGTGTGTGTGTGTGTGTGTGTTTTGGTAGGGCATGGACATCAAAAAGTATATTCTCTTAAATCCCGGGAATATACTTGTAGATGAGTAGAGTATGCATAGTAGTCTTTAAATTTTTTTTAATGTTTATTGATTTTTGAGAGAGAGAGAGACAGAGTGTGAGCATGGGAGGGGCAAAGAGAGAGGGAGACACAGAATCCGAAGCAAGCTCCAGGCTCCACGCTGTCAGCACAGAGCCCAATGCGGGGCTCGAACTCACAGACTGCGAGATCATGACCTGAGCCAAAGTTGGATGCTTAACAGACTGAGCCACCCCGGTGCCCCAGCATAGTCTTGAGTGTACTTATAACTAACTAAGGAAGCCATTAATCTCTTATACAGAATATTCCTAAAAATTAATACAACATTGGAAAATTGAAAATCAAATAACCACTTCTATGCTCCAAAGAGAACATTAGGTCCATGAGACAAAAAATGAACCTTAAATATTTCTTTTAGACAAAATTGTCAAGGATGTTAGTCCAACATTTCGTACGTATTAGTTCTTTTCCTTCAGAAGGACACGTGCAGGTGCAAACTTAAACCCAACGGGGCTCTCAAGGAAATGAGACATCACAACCCATCTGAGCTTAACTGTGGATTCTTCCCCAGTCAGTCCTCCGGATGACAACTCAGCACGGACGATACGTCTATGGAAGCCCTGATGGATTCTGAGCAGAGGACTCCACTGTGCCTGCACTCCTCACCCACAGAAACTGTGAGACCACACGTGTGTGTTAGTTTAAGTCTGAGGTAAGGTACCATCTCTGTCAGGGCAGGGAGTGCCATTTGCTTGCTGCTACCTTCTTAGTTTGGTGGGTGGCCCTGCACACGAGGGATACCAGTAATGATAGCTGAAAGGGCATGACTGGTTGCTTGATGAAGAGTAACTGTGATGAGGGAAGAAGGGAGAAGTCGTGGCCTGGAAAGTAATAGCTTTGCATTCTGGAAAGGACTTGGTGTTGTTGCTGAATGTTTTCTGAAGCTGTGGCAATCTCTAAGACAAACGCAGTTCTAGCATGAACTGATTCATGTTCGCCGAACAGGTTGGCACTCTGGACCTCGAACACGAGGGTCAGAACCCCATTTATGCCACTTATGAACCTTGAAGCTCTCATCCCGTTGTAGCTTCCTTGGTCTCCATCTCCTTATTTGGATGATGCAGATAATAATACCTCACAGGAACAGGATTAAGCCAACTACGCAATGGAAAGACATCCCCAAAAGCACCTCAGGCCATGTGGTTTGACTTCCTTCTTTTCTTCCGCAGCCAATCCTCAACTATGGTTCTCCTGGAAACAAAATGAGTCTAGTACCTTCTATTCCATGCATGTTATGGATTTTATTCTTATTATTTTTATTACTCATGGAGAAAGGCAAGAAACCGGAAGCTCCCTGAGCTGAGGGAGGTTCCAGAAGATGAGGATCTCTCTCTCTCCTTCTCTATCCCTAGTGGCCTTCCAAGTTGTAAGGCACAGCATTTTGCACATAGGTTACATTCATTCATGTAATCATCCATCCAATAAATATACATTGAAAACATCATTTATGCCAAGCATATAAAATAGAAAAATAACTATAATTCTTCAAAGAGATCTGTATGGTTCCAAGAGTTAATGTTTTGCTTTGATTTTCTGTAGCTGTATCAGCAACAGAATTCTGCAGCATAAGGGATGATGGTCAGACCAGAGTTAGCCAGGATGTTACCTTAATTGAAGCATCATTAACACTTATAAGATGAACACTGTTTTAATAGGTAAAACCCTATCTTCCTACACCTATAGGAAGATCTGAAAGCAGATGGTTTGCATATTTCCCAGTGAGAGACGGAGATAGAGAATCCCAAGCAGGCTCCGC